>NC_135762.1:13420907-13980907 GCF_052425735.1 Oculina patagonica
CGAAGAAAATGTATTTTTAACCCCTTGTGAAACGTCATCGCTTCAGCATGTATTGCATGCCGTTTATTAATACTGAGGAAGGCAGCACTGCCGAAACGTTCAGTTTTTACATTGAACTTGCCAGCATTGAACATTACAGTTTCCAATGTGTATTAGAGTTTTCTGTTTGGTCGGCGCATGCGTGCGTTGCCAGATATATGGTCAGAATGCTATTGTTATGCGTCATCTGTATATAACACATATCATCCGCGATATACGTAGATTGACAATTTCCAGCTGCAAAACGAGTTTCGCTGACAAATTGTTAAATAATACAACAATTATCCTGCTCAATCTTGCGAAAATCGTCTGAATTTAGCCAACTCGGTCTACGGCCTCGTTGGCTACGTATCAGGCGATATTGGACGCGGTTTCGCAGGATACTTGTTAATTATTTGGGATTCTAATTGAAAGATATTTTTATCATTTTTTCCAGGCCATTCGATTTCATGGGGCATGGAGACTTTATCCTATATAAAAATGATGAAAAGAAATTCGAGGTAAGATCTCAAACATTTATTCCATGAACGCATTCGCACGTCCCAAAGACATCGTGCAAGACTTAATTTATTTCGAGAAGAAATACTTATACTTTATACTCGCGTTTTATTCAGCCTACACAGTAAACCGCGCAACAAATTTTGTCGCTTAAAGAAGGTTTTTTAGCCGATCTGGTTTTTTTTCTTGTCTAAATTTTCGGTGACATCTGTTCACCTTCATCAGAGTAAATGAAAAGAAAAAAGTGCGACGTTTTAATTTTGAATTAACGGCACATAAGCGCGAGGAATGGCTTTGCGTTCGTTGATAGCGTCGCTGTCCAAAGTAGAGTGCCACGACTCGAAGATGAGCCTCTTGCTGTAATTGCTTACACCACGCTCGAGGATCTGGGCGTCTTTCGGACGGATGTTATGTTCCGTTGACTCAGCATGCTGTTTAAAGGGACATGGTCAGCGTTCTTACCGCGCTGACCTGGACACTAGTTTTCACGTTTTGAAAAAAGACCACTGTGGACTTTTTTCAAAACAAACCTTCAGAAATCTGCTTCAATCTTCTCAGTGTTTCACTAAATAGGAAAATTTAGAAGAAAAAAAAACACTGAAAAGATTGAAGCAGATTTCTGAAGGTTCTCTGCGCGTATTTTGATTTCGGGTTAAGGTGGACTTTTTCCAAAACTTGAACGCTGACCATGTCCCTTTAATTAATGATTCGCTGTTGCTTGCGCGGCCTGGATCATGTACGGCTCCGTGCGTGTGAGGACCACGAGCCCTTGCTTTCCCCGATGTACGTTAAAGAGCAGCAGTGGCACTTCACTTTGCACAGCGACGCTTTCAACGAACGCAAAGCTTTTCTTCGCGCTAATGGGCCGTTAATTCAAAATTAAAACGTCGCACTTACGCACGGATTGGTAGCGCGAGCACCAACGGACTTTCACTTACTCTGATAAAGGTGAAAAAATGTCACCGAAAATTTAGACAAGAAAAAACAGATCGGCTTAAAAAACTTTCTTTAACTGTCTTCTACCGATCGCAGCACTGGCTCCAAAATTTTGTAGCGTCACTTTGTTTAGATCTAACTGAAAGCAATCAATAGAACTTTGTCAATGGCTTGATTCTGAGTAGACTTGCCCCAAGTCGCTCGTTTTTTCTTAAATAAAATCGCTTTGAAATGAGGCGCGAAAGACCACTTGAGTAAACCCGCGCGCGAGAGATTGCGCGGGATTCATTTCTGTGAACGCATACGCGAAGGAAAACAAATGACCCTTGCCGAGGAATGGCTTGTTCCGCCACGATCCTCTGCCATTTTGTTTTTTATGCCCGTGCGCGCCCTCCGTTTCGGTATCCAACGGTCTCCTGCGAATCAAACGAGCGACGTGAAGCAAGTCTCGATTCTGAGTTACGGAATTGCGACCAGAGACAAAAAAAAATAAAATTTAACTGCTTAGCAGCTGCTTTGCTATAAATTAGCGTAAAGTTCTTGATTGCGGCAATGAAAAAATGATTAACGGGATCAGCTACTATCAAATTACATGTTGAGTTGAGTTTGAGTTAAGATTGAGTTAAGATTGAAAAGCCAAATAATTAACAAATTATATCCAAATCAACCGTTTCTTGGTTCTGAATCCAGGACATTCCGGGTCAGAAAGTTATTTGTATATACCTGTTTTAGACGCCATCCAGGCAAACCCTCAGTTAAGTACGGTATAAAGACAACTATACATTAAAAAAAATGGGAAAAAGTAACAAATTTAAAATTTAAAAGAAGAATTAAAGAATTAAAATAAAATAAAAACTCAGATATGGACAGGGTGACCTGGAGTCTACTGGACCATATTTGACCATGGGCCTTAGCAAAGACCTCGATATTTTCCAAAAACAATACAGAAATAAAATACAAACTGAAATATTCGAGAACTATGACGTTTTTTTCTTTGTTTTCAATGCATAAAAGCTTTGACTATGCTATGCTCATGTATTTAAATCTAAATCGACTGACCACTGACTGACCATGGTGAAGCTTTTGTGCCCGCGGTCCAATGGCATATCTTCGCCAGCGGTCAATTGAAAAAAGACACGCGGCATTGATCAGTTCTACGCCTGTGCCCGCTATATCGTCTTGTGATAATGGTCAGCAGATACCTTGTTTTGACAGCTGTCAATTGACCATATCATGGATGTCCAATACCAATGATCCTTGTCATTTACCTGAAACATTAACCAAAGAGGCACAAGATTCCCCCCCCCCCCTTGGCCACAGGTCGGGTTGTCTTGCCCCCCCCTCCCCCTCTTAGTCGGTAGTACGCAACCAAATTGTTAGGGGGCTCCAGGATTTGCCAAAAATCCTTACTAAAACTCAGGGTTCTTGCAATTCTAAATTTTGATGACCTAACGCGAAGACCAAGAATATATCTCAATGCAAATACTAGCTGGCTTTTACAGCAAGGCGCCCAAAAGTGTGACCACTTTTAATTTATTCACATTCTTTCGTGCAGATTTAATCCAAACAGAAGTCAACTGCAAGCTATCCACGGCTTTTGATTGGATTAAATCTGCAGGAAAGAATGTGAATAAATTAAAAGTGGTCACACTTTTGGGCGCCTTGCTGTAAAGGTGTCTACTTTGAGAACATCTTTTGTGGCTAGCTGCGAGTGTCTGTACTTGAAATTTTTAGATAAGGGCTAGGGTTTTGTTGAGGTTGGACGCTCCAGTTGCGCGGCAGAAACTTTAAAATTCACATCGCGATGTTTTTTAATGGCGCTCCCTGTTCAGACATATATTGACAAAACAAAAGTTTAGTAGTACATGTATGAATGGCTGTTTTTATGCTAGAGACGATAATGTCGTCAGACGACTTTAACGTCTAAGACGTTAAAAGCGTCTGGTATAAAAACGGGACGCCTTTAGTAGACAGCTTTTCAGAAAAAAATAAAAAAAGACTGGGTTGGACACTCGGAGGACACTGGACACGAAGACGTAAAGCCATCAGACGTTAAAGGCGTCTGTCTTATTTACTGTTTTCGTACTAGTTCACGACGTCCCGTTTTTATACTAGACGGCTTTAACGTCTGAGACGTTAAAGCTGTCCGATAAGAGCGTCGTTCAGACGCTCTTACGAAAAGACGTTAAAGCCATCAGACGTTAAAGGCGTCTGTCTTATTTACCGTCTTTATACTAGACGTTAATGTCGTCTCGAGACAGCTTTAACGTCTAAGACAGCTTTAACGTCTCTAGCATAAAAACGGCCAATAGCGCGTTTCAACTACGTACTGGGTGTTCTCTGTGGCTTAAAAATTAGTTTTTATTTTAAAGGTTCACACAAGGCAGTGGTCCTGCAATCGTGCTGGAGTAACCTGTAACTGTGGAGCAGTATTAAGAGATCACAATGACGTCATCGAGTTTAACTGTTGCAATAAAGACCTCAGGTTTCAAAATCAACACCCCACGCCACTGCAGGTCAAGTTACGAAGCGCTAAGTGTTTACGGCCTGGAATATATGTGGGGAAGAAATCTAACGGTGGAAACGACGATTACACGGTGAGAAAAAAAGTTCCTATTCTATCCATGACTTACATAGTGCCGGTCTATTCACATTCCTTGACTTGTACAAATGTTACTGAATTGAAAAACAATTTTTTGATGTTTAGTCCGGCTTTCTCTTCACATATGAGCCAGAAAAAACGCGAAAGAAAGAAAAACCACAGCGCTTTGCCTGTCTCGATGATCGTGGGCTATAGCCAGACGACCTGGAACTCGTGGAGGGAGCTCAAACAAACGACAAAATATGCAACAAAATACGCAGTAAACATTTTTCAAGTTAATTTTTTCATTAAAGTACTACAATAAATCTCTCTATAAGACATTCTATATTAGAAAAAAATACACGTAAACGAACACGGAACTATATGCTAAAAACTGTAGATATTTAAATTGAAACTTTGCACGGCCGATCGATTGCCGTCTTTTTGCCGTCAAATCTGCTTAAAATATATATTTTTAGACGTTCTCAGCGAAAAAATTCTACTGTTACATTGGCAATAATAGTCGTGAACATTTTTCATTTAAAATGGGCTTCGAAAGAGGAAAAAAGAATGGAGGTATTTGTCACTGGAAAAACAAAGCAAAATTTTTATTGTCAATTTGAGGTTTATTCTACGCTTGAATCACATTACAAAGATGGAGGAAAAGACAGTAGAAGAAACTGTAATAAATAAAGGCAAACCATTGCTAGCCCACTGGATCCGCTGCTTATGCTATGATTCCTAATTAACCAGCAAAACTTCTTAAGGCACAAAGAGACTTTTCGGCTGCCAAATTACACTGGCAAGTTCACTTTACTTTCAAGAGTGATCAAGCACAGTGACATTTATTTCCATCTTGAATTAAACGAACTCCTCATCTTGATTTTTTTTTCCTAGCAGAGCCGTATTTTTAGCATTTCTTTCAGTTTTTGCCAAACTTTCCGTAGATTTACGTGGAATCACTTTCATCGACATGGCGCTACTTGCCACAAATTTCGCTTGAACTCTTATAACACGAATTTTGATTGGTTTATGTGCTGTCAAATGCGCGTTTTGAGAAAGTCTATTTCAATCCATAACCGATAACCTAAGTAAGGTTAAAGCTTTATATTTTACATACACCTAATTGCGGTAAGGTGGTCATAGAAAATCTTAGAGGTCTATGACCTTAACTCGTGAATGTGTTAGATGTATTTGAATCGTTCTTTTGAACAGCATAGTATCGATGGAAAATATTCATTATAGGGATTAATAATAATATTCAACTTTATTAAAAGAGGGTGAACGCATAACAGGTCGCTTAGGTAAAAGAATTACTTTTTTCATCATTTTAATTGCTGAGCAAACCGATGGCGCAGTGGTACAGCTCTGCATTCTTAAGCGTGTGACCCGGGCGGAACGACTTTTATACCCTGTGGCTAAAATTTCTTTTTTTCTTCTTACTTTTTTTTCCACGGATATTATAAACATATCTGTCTTGTACAGAGTTTCGTTACTCTTTTACTGATTATCCTTTAATAGACTGTGTCGTGCTCTAACCTTCCCAGTCTTTTAGTAACACATACATAAAGTCACTGGTCATCGTTTCCGAATGTTCGCGATTATTAAAGAAAAGGCAATATTTCATCGTTTGGGAAACGATTGTTTCTCATTTACAGGGGTGAAGTATTTTCTACACTTATTTCTTTGAACTGATACCTTTGTAAAGCTGTATTTTTATTCACAGCCGAGGGAAAAGAAATTTAGAAAGCGCCCGTGAGCATACCTAATTTGCATAATGTTTACAACACATCGATGGAAGGATGGAAGGATGGCTAAACTTCCCCACTATACTCGTTCATTATGCATTCACGAGTAAAAAGGAAAAGGGAAAAAAACGCCAAATAGGAATAAATTAAGCGCATGCATGAAATTTATTCGTACAAACGGCCTTAAAATGCCTCAAAATACGAATAAATCCATTCATTTTGTTACAGCATAAAAAAGTGGACTCAAACTGTAAAGATAAAATCTCGTGAGTTTTCTGTAAATTCTATCAGTTATGAAAATACGCTAGTTAATTCCTATTTACCTTTTTATATGATAGCGTTATTGTTATAAGGTGTAAATCAAACTTGTATTCCCGTTTGCTGTCTCCATTTCTTCTTCTCTATGCGTTTCTTGTTTTTGGCTTGTTTATATGAATCTGCCTCTCATGACCATGTCAGACATAATTTATCACCCACTTTCTATTGCTACAAGTGGGCTATTTCAGAACGAAATAGTCGTGGTTTCATGGCTTGATTGATGTCCCTTACGACTACAGGCAATGAACGCTGCATATTTATCACTACGTAAGCTTGCCTATAAGTGCGTATTAGGCCCTATTTTTTGGAACAAGTATTTTGCTTGTTTGTATATGTGTTACCAGTGCTTTGATAGGTTTGATTTATCAGTATTACGCGTAATGTGCCTTAATGTTCTTAATGTTCTTACAGCTAATTTGTTATTTCATATAGGTGCTTGCCAAGTTTAAATGCCTTTCGGTTGAAATTGCACGCTTTTGTGTACCGTTTAGAAGTGTGTTTATGGTCAAATCCTTTAAGAACGATAGAGACATTCAGAAAACTCTTGCTTCTCTGAGTCACGTCACGTCTGTCACGCCCTGTGACCGGCCTTAGCTGTGACCACCGCTGACGATATATCGGGTCTATTAAAAATGGATGCATCCCATGAATAGAAAGGTCGCTAAAATAGATTTTTGAGGCCAATAAAGTTAAAAGAAAGTTTGTTTTTCAGGTGATTTTTCCAACTGGAGTAAAGGTTGATATTGTCCGCAACTATTGGGGAATAGATGTTACCATTCTAACAACCCGACACACACAGGACACGGGAATCTGCATTAACCAAGGAAGCCAACCAAGGTATGATCTAAATGAATGAATTAATGAGTGATTGACTGACTGACTGACTGACTGACTGACTGACTGACTGACTGACTGACTGACTGACTGACTGACTGACTGATGACTGACTGACTGACTGACTGACTGACTGACTGACTGTCTGATGACTGACTGACTGATGACTGACTGACTGACTGACTGACTGACTGACTGATGACTGATGACTGACTGACAGACTCACTGACTGACTGACTGACTGACTGACTGACTGACTGACTGATGACTGACTGACTGACTGACTGACTGACTGACTGACTGACTGACTGACTGACTAACTGACTGACTGACTGACTAGCTACAGATTTACGTGCAAAATGGTTATTAAACTATTTTTTACTCTCTTTAGAACGTATAAACATTTTAAACTTAGCCATCCTTCAGTGTTTAGAAATTCAGTGTTGAAACGCGAGTTGGGCCATAAAAACATACAACGCAAGAAACACAGCCAAATAATTTTAAAATGATGTGCAAATGTAACATTGAGCGCATCATCGTGAATACGCGCTTGGGACACAGTTGAAATAGAAATTGATGTTCAGTCCGCTTGGCCTGAGAGGGCGTAACTAAAACATCAAACGCATTTCCCGCTGTTTGCGGCGAGTGTTGTTGCCGCTGCACCGCTTAAGACTACATCAAACCGGATATCCTCAAGTCAGTGGGAGGCTGATTTAAAGGTTTAGCCACCAAAAAGCCAGGCGGATGATGGCGTATGCTTCAAAGGATCTAACTAAAGCGTTCTCAGTTCTCAGTTCTCTGGAAAATACTGCGTGTCTTAGGATCCATGAACAAGATTCCAAGTTGTCCAACAGAATGCGCTTTGTGTAAGTTAATACAAGCGGTATTTTATTCCCTTTGGCATCGATCCAGCGTGAGAGTGATGTCATTACCTCGTCTCTTTGTACAGTTAAGACTTTGCGAACATCGAGGGAGGCATCAGGATAGCCACACGCCTGCTAGTAGATTTTCATCTGTGGCTTAAAGACGCAACAAAAGCAAGAAAAGTGTTTTATTTTATTCATCCTCTTATTAGCCCAGTAAAGTTATGCCAAGAGGTCAAAATGCTTGCAACAGAATTTTTCTTTTTACCTTGTTTGCTTTTGAGGCATGTATGTTAACATACTAAAAGTCAACAAAAATCAACTTATGGGAAATACGTAAAAATACGTAATACGTATTGACGACTGCCATGTTTTTTATGCTAATTAGCCATTGTAAACTGTTCTGTCAAGGCATTTACCACATTTAGTTACACTTAACATGTAAAAACAAGGACTGTTAAGTACAGTGTACATTTAAATTCTATCATGGACCGTTTTTCAACAAATATTCAACAAAAAAGTGTTATTTTCTAACATTAACATTTTAATTATATTAAAATGTTAATTTCTCAACCCTTGCTAGTCAGTAACTGGACTATCATATACCATCACCTGATTATCTATGAGTACCTTTCTAACTGTACAGTAACAGCGGCGGAGCAGAGGGGGCAGGTGGGTCTGTAGTCCCCCAGCACCCTGGGGGTGTTACATATATCCCCTGGGGTGGCATCTGGCTTGGTGTACAACTGCCTTCCCCCACCCCACGTTTAAAAACGCTCTGCCGCCTCAGCTGTGAATATTAAGTCATAAGGCATCGACTTCTTCCCCGATGTCCTCTGTATCACTATCTGGATCTGTCGGAAACACGCACTTCCACGACACTCTCCACAGGCAGGTGAACAGTCAAGTTCGTGCTTTTTGGAACCGCATGCAGTCGTGTTACAAATCATCTTGCAGTTACATCTGATAACTCAGAGGAGAGTTTCCAGTGCAGGTGGTATGTCGGTCATTACCTGCATTAGAATACCATCAGTTTCTTTCCATCTCCAGTCACACGGTGGAAGCTCTTGATTTCCAGTCCAAAATTGCACCTGGTAGTACACGCGAAGGTAATGAAATTTTGCTGCAGACGACGTCGGAGGCAAGGACGTCGCTTTAACCGCGGTTGTACTTCTATCCGTTTTTTTAGCAAAAACGTCGATATCGCAAGGCCTCCAAACTTCTTTTTTTTTATCTCTTTCTTGAGTCTTACATCAACATCTTCTAATGAAGCCCTTGACTCTTCATCGATTCTGACATCAAACAGCTGCTTTTCTTGTGTGTCTCTCGTTTTGTGTAATAAACTACTTGTACTTAAATCACTGGTCTAGACGACACGTTATCAGACGAGTGCAGCTTCCTAGGGGCAGCGTGTCCACTGTCGAAAATCCACATTTGATTGACTATGCTAGAGACACTAAACGCTTCCTGTTCTGAATCCTGGTCTTCCTCAAGATGTACTCCTAAATTGTCAGTTTGTGGCATAGAAAAATTTGGGCAACGAACCTGAAGCGCGTCTGCAATAAAAACAATATTGAGCGCTGCGTCAAACCAAAAAATGACCCCTGCGAGCTCTCGCTTGTGCCTTTCCACTTCGCATATCCTCCATAACTTGACCTATGCAGCCAAAGTATCTCATTTCTGTTTTTGGACGTCTAATTCGTAACACCACAGACAATAAATATCTGCTTACTGGCTCATTTGTAATGAAAGTCCAAGCCTTTCACCACAAGGGCTGATCAAATGTTATGGCACATGCTGTTTTCTTGCTTGATCAGATACAAAGAATAGGGTGGAAAAAGTACAGGGCATGTTGGACCGAGCTAAGTCAATAATAGACAGGAATACTACAGTTGCTTTCCCTGGATGGTTTCCCTTATGTACCATTTGACCAACCTGGTTGTGGCCATTTTAAAAAAGGAGAGACATTCCATAAGGTGTCTGACAGTAGTTTTGGTTCATCTTTTGGAGTAATTGCTTTTCAAGCGCTAAGGTCATAATAAGTTAGAGGCCGCTTGACCTTGGGATAGTTGTACTGTGATATGCAGTTTACTTTTACTTCTTTATTAATTTTATCAGGCGTTATCAAAAAGCTTTACTTGAAATAAAAAGCTTTATCTGAAATTTGGATAAAGGCACTGGCAGGACTTGCTCGTGATCTGTCGTACATAAACTCTGCCCTACTAATCTTCTAGGAAACCGGTGTGGACCTTATACTCTATCGTCAGCTTCAACGCAAAACTGGAGCGAGCTAACATTATAAAGTATATGCTAACATTTATAAATATTTGTTATTTTTTTTTTTATCCTACCTTAGAACGCGATTGAACGGGTTATAGTTATGCCATTTAGTTTACACTGTATTTTGCAAATATGTATTATCAAAGTTCCCTGTAGAGCTTAAAAAATGATTTTAAACCTTCGTAACAGTAGTAGTAACAAACGTTGTAATAGTGATAGTATTATTTCGTAGCGAGGCTCTTCGATTAGCAAACCAAAGCATTTTTTGCCCTTTAAAAACACTTTTAAAAACACTTTTAAAACTTATCTGTGATAAGGCTAATTTGCATAAAACATGGCGTCTAAGGGCAAAATGAGAGAGATAAAAAACTTTCTTTTTTTCGTATTTCACTTGGGTTGATTTTTGTTGACTTTTAATAGGTTTATCTAGAGTCCTTGACGAAAACGTCCCTGATAATAAAAATTCTGTTGCAAGTATTTTGACCTCACGGTATCAAATCGCGTTAACTTTCCTGGACTATATCTGATGTGAGAGCCCCATGTGCTACCGGTTAAAAAAGCAAGCAGTCAAGAAAAAAACACTGACTGGGACTTTAACTCGCAACATACGCTCCCCATCCTGATACCTACACGAGTCTGCTATTCAGAAATGCTTAGTCATGTGGGACGAATATATCTTATATCATTGTAATAGACATTCCACCGATTATCTGTTATCATTTTTTCCTTATTTCTGCTTTTTTAATTGCATCAAAGAAATGTTCGAATCCCCTGCTGCTCATATAATTTCAAGGAATGAAAACTAAACATAAAACTTGGTGAAAAAAAATCAGTCGTGGTTCGAAGAGCTCTTTGATTATCGATTTGTTACCACTCACTATAACACTGCAGTTTATATAATAACCCTTTATTCTTACCGGTTCCTTAACCTATACATTTTCTATACGGTGAGGACTTATTTCCTTACCAGTATTACCACTAATTCATCAAACAGTAAGCCACATTGTACTCAGAATAAAGTATTGTTAATAGTTTAAATTATATCCCAGTTATTGCTTAAAAACAATTGATTTCGGACTGCAGTTATTACAGATTGCTTTTAATTCCATAGGCTTGACTACGGGAAAAGCTTCTTTGATGTTCTGCCACCAAAAGTCGATGATAAGGATGCAATGTATGCATCAGTCTGTACATGCAGAAAGGATAAATGCAATCCAGCTGATGGGGTAAACTCTTTTCATGTTCCGTCTTTCATGAGAAACAACAAGACGCCATACAACTTGTGTGACCGTGCGTTTAAGAGGGACATACATTACTCAGACGAATTAACTGACGAAGATTTTGAACTATTTAAAAGTCCTCTCCCGTATGAACCGCAGAACCGCTTCAAAAGGGCGCTGCCTTCTCCTGTTATCCCAAAGCAAAACGCAACTCGCTACTGTACTGAGAAGATAAAAAACACTAAAGTTGGAAAACTCTGTTCTGATATTGGTGTTAATGTACAAGGATATGTGGATAGTTGCTCACTTGATGTTTCGGTAAGTACGATTTGAGCTGTGAAGCAATAAGATTTGATAAAAAAAATTGGTTGTTGAGTCTAATGCTTGCGTGCGCTTTGCGCATGCGCATTAGACTCTTTGTTATATGAAAAAGCTGTTAGCAATCCCAAGGGAATGGTTCGGGATCGATAATCGTTCGCTGTAATGTAGAAAACAATGATCAGCTGCAAGAACGGACTCCGTACGGACACGCACGATTAGTTTCAATTAAAAACAGCCAATCAGCGACACGTGTTCCCACGCATAATTAAAAGTTCTTTCTCAAGTCACGATTATTCAACACTTGAACAGGACGTAACAATTTTCCAGTTAAGACATTTGTAAGCTTTTTGTGGAAAATTATCTTCGTTTTCAGTTCAGTTAAGCACTTGTGTTTTCGTCTTGCTTAAAAAGCAAGACGTCTTTGAGAAAAAATATTTCGACGGCGACTCGCGTTTATTTACACAATGCGACCAAATATTTATTTTGTTTTAAAAAATAGAAAACTTTACCTCGTATTTTGTATTTAAGTCATTCGAATTTTGACCAATTTTTTCTTTACAGTGCAAACAAAAACCTTCAAAAATAAAAGATGTACATGGATAAATGTAAATCAAGTTACGAGACTAAATCAAAATGCGTTTGTTTGGCCGCTTTGCAGTATTACACTGTCCCGGGGTTTGCCATACACTGAAATCGAATTTCATGCTTTTACGACTCTCAGAGATCTTAAGTTCTTCTTACAGCTAGAAAAATCATAAAATGGTTTCATTGATATGGAAGTGATGATTCGCGAAATTTGTACATCATGATAAACAGTCTTCGCTCCTGTGTATGGTAGCTCGATAATAATTGCCTAGTTTCCAGCGTTCAAAAGGTCATCATTATATTGACGTGAGCATTTACACCCGTTTTTATATTTTAGGAAAATCTGTCACTAAGTGCTTACAGTACAATGGAGTAACAGTCACTATTTCAAGTGCTTTTATTGCAAAATCTGTTTCAAGAGTCATCATCAAAATGGTGAAAAATCTGAAAGAAAACGATGTGAAGTTCTTCAACCCTTGTTGTAATAAACATGCTTTTTGTAAATCGTCACGCAATCTTGTCCAAATGTTCGTTTCTGCTTTTACGGACAATACGGAAGAAGTAACATCAACTCCTGTTCATACTTTAAATGTTGTGAAGCACATAACATTTATGATTGTTTCGTTTTCATCCATATCATCCACGATGCCCCTAGCTTGCTATAAGCATTTTAAATTAAACTCCCGAACACAAACCTCTAACCAATTTTAACCGGCTTACGAAAACCGCGCAATCTGTATCACTATGCCATACGGCATTAGACTCATGTCACCCTTGGTGACCTATTTTTACACTAACGTTTTCTGGAGGACCGTGAAGCTACAATGTAGCTGCAGTCAGTCTAAAAAATCGGAATCATTACCTTTCAACATGTAGAGCAACATAATGTTTGCCAAGGCGTTATCAGTTTTAAAATAAATGGAAAACTTTATTTAATAAAAGTCAATCTTTTCTTCCTTGCAGGGGCCTTTTATTTTAGGCAATTAAATTCACAAGGCTAGTGCGTAAGAGCCGAAAATTCTGTCAAGGGTGCTATTTCAACGGTCTATACTTGGTATTCGTTATTTAGGAAATCTATACAAAAACTGGAATCGAAGAAGTTTCAGCGAGGCAAAACGCGAGATAGTTTTTTACATTATTACTGAGCTCGTAGTGGTAGGACTCAACGAAAAATGTATATTTCCGTAAAGTTCTGAAAGCAACGAACTTCCTTGTTATTGAATTTATCAGCCTTTTCCTATCGCTACCCCGGGAGGGTCACTATTGTTTGGAGGTCTGTTACATTATAGTAGCGAACACGAGTACCAATCTAACACGTGGCTAATCTATCTAGAGTTCTTCACGTACGCCTTAAAACAAAGTTGTTCATAAATTAACAATTCGTCGAATTCAAAAGCTTTATCTAGCCTTTGCTAATTTTTATAGTTTCAGTTCTTCACAAAACTTCGCCTCTAAACGACATAAATTCAAACCAAGGCCCCCCCCCCCCCCCCCCCCCGCGGGACATTTTTTTGTATAGGGCGATCTCTGCTGACGTCATTATTTATGTTTTGGCTCCTCTATCTATTAATTCTCAGTTCAAAAATTCTCAGTTTCCAATTTTGAGTTTTCAAACCCGCAAAAGTATCTTATACATCGGGCTCAAATATGTAGTGAAAGTTTATCGTGTCATGCTCGCTCAACATTCAGAATGATATTTTTGTAAATCGATCAGTGAGGCAAATATGGTGAACAAAGATTACCCTTTACAATCGGTTATCACATGATTTCGAGTGCAACTTGGATAAAATCAGCACAAATAATTTTGTTTTCGCACCATAAGTGCGATCGTGTTCTATGAGGAAATAAAACTAGTTGCAGCTTTTAGAAAAAATAACAATCAAGAAAACAAAAGGACAAATTTAACCTACTTTAGACCGGGATGGAAGGAGCTTTGTGGCCCGTTCAAATTTGAAGATGTGTAACTTCAAGACGATTACAGCTATAACCACCAAACAACGCAGCTACGCGACTTTTCCTAAAATTGCATTTGCAACGTTTTGACACTTGTTTCCTGCAACAGTCCACTTTTCGTTTCCATTGGAGCCGCTTTTCGACAGTTTTGCTTACAAATTCGCATTTTGGGGATTTTAATTAATGTTTTAATTCTATATTTCATCATAGAATTTGTAGTTTTACATTTGTATCGCGAACATGATATCATCACATAAAAAAATCCGTTTACGTTCCAATGTGTGTCAGAAAATCCTTAAAAAATAACTTTACATCGATGATAATAAGCGCTAAAATCATTAATTGCACGCAAACAGACACCAAAGAAGGCATCGGGGTGCTGACACGGTAATAATTAAAAAAAGACAATCTGCATTTCTTATGAAAACTTTAAATCATTTGCTTATTAAGGTAAAATAATCTGAGCAGCAAGAGCTGAAGTGGCTTCCTCTCTAAATATAGTATTTTTTCATTCATTCATTCATTCATTCATTCATTCATTCATTCATTCATTCATTCATTCATTCATTCATTCATTCATTCATTCATTCATTCATTCATTTATTCAAGATGCGCAGCCACGAGTAGAAATTGGTAAAGTCACGTCTGGCACTCCATTTCTTTCCGCCTACAACACTTAAGGTCGCGCAGTACCCTTGCTCATTAATAAATTCATAAGCCAAAATTCCTGACGGGGTGCTATCTTGAAAAGCTTTAATTCGGTAAATTTTGAACATCGATTCCTCTAGAATTTATCAAGGATATTAGGGGATGATGGAATTACATCATGATTGTCTTTTTACTGAGAGATGACCGTCGACTGTGATGTTACAAGCTCTTAAAAGTCTAGTCTTTCAGCTAGAACAGCACACCGGATTAAATGATTATATAATCTAGTGATAAATCGTAACCTCTTTTGTGTTCTGACAGGAACGAAACTCTCGATTCCAAAAACTGCTTGGAGTTTATGGCTTTAAAGAGAGTAGAAATGTGAAATCTAAACTTTGAAACGTGCTACCTTCATTTTGAGAAGGAAATTTCAAAATTCGCTCTTGTCAGAACACAAAAGAATACACCAAGTTTGTGTTCCTCGAAGATCAACTCCTGAAAGTCTATATCGGCGGAGAAAACTTGGACACAGAATTGCAGGTTTTGAGGCTTCCGAAGACCTTCCGAGTCAAAGTTTACAACTACGTGTGCAATGTTCAAAGCTGTGAATATAATTACGATAATTCGCTTTGTCCCAGCGCACGAGACACAAAGCTAAGAACAATAGCGCGTAATTACTTGTACAACGAACTGTAAGAAAATAATATCATGAATATATATTTCGTTTGTTTTCGGCTTCAGTCGTCGCAGTTCGTGCATGCTCTTTAAATAAATACATACATAATGACTGCAAGGGTCCTGCGCGACCTTAAGGCCAGTTTACACGAGCCATTATTATGTGACACTTTTTATGCCAACCTCGTTCCCAGGGCTTTTCCCTTTTAGGGTTTAGGGTTAGGGTTAGGGTTAAGGTTAGTTTTCAAATCACCAAGGGAAAAGCCCTGGGAGCGAGGTTCTTTTTATGCGACAACTTTTATTTGCTCGTGTAGACGAGGAAAATTGGCTTAATTTTATTTGACAAATGTATTTTCTGAGAAAGTGGCGTGTTAGCTTATGTGAAAAATGAAAAAAAATCACATACAAAAAGTTAGTCGACGTTTAGTCGATTCGTCACATAAAACGTGGCAAATATTGCGTCGTCATAATTTATGTGGTCCCCAATCTCTCAATCATCCCTACTGGGCACTCTGCGCGCGTATCTCTGTGCTGTTCAAGGTCATTAATGGCGTACCTAACCTTTGAACCACTGTCACATAATTGTTTTGTCATCTTCACGATCACATACATTTGTTCACATAAAAATAGCTCGTGTAAACCCGGCTTTGAACCATCTTTCCGTCTGGAGACGAAACTGTTACCACTTAAAAAAGAGTAAAATTTATTACTGTTGATATTTTCTATTAGTAATTTATAAACTTTGCGAATCTTGAGTCTTAACTAGGTGATAATCTTAACTAATCTTGTCCAGGTGATTATCTTGTCCAAATCCGAATAATAGATTACAGTAGTGATCTGGGTCGCATTCCAGCCTTTCCAGCTTTAATGTGTAAAGTAGCAAAAAATAGTCATATGAAAATATTAATCTTTTAAATCTCACTTACAGTTAACTGGCGACTTTTCATTCGCCCTCGGAATTGCTGCTATGTTGACGAGTGAATGTGGATATACAGCCGCTATTAATGCGTCCAGTTATAAGAATGAAAGTAGCAACGAAGGGCAAGCTGTGAATCCGATTGAAAATGAGATTGCTGAAATATTGTGTCCCAATGACTGTGCCTTTAATGGGAATTGTGTTAATGGCTCCTGTGTTTGTTATAAAGACTATACTGCGGATGACTGCTCAATCTCTATTTATCAAAAGCCAAGTCTCTCCAAGTAAGTATACTTTTTTAATTGTTAAGCGATGATTTACATCCTATTATGCTTAGAAAGAAAGGAAGAAACAAAGAAAGAAAGAAAGAAAGAAAGAAAGAAAGAAAGAAAGGTAGAAGGGTATGTCGGGTAGGTACATAGTCACCGATGGAAGTAGGTATGAAAGTAGATAGGTAGGTAGGCAGGCAGGCAGGTAGGTTGGAGGTAGGTAGGTAGGTAGGTAGGTAGGTAGGTAGGTAGGTAGTTAGGTAAGTAGGTAGGTAGGTAGGTAGGTAGGTAGGTAGGTAGGTAGGTAGGTCAGGGTAGGTAGGTAGGTAGGAAGGTAGGTAAGTAGGTAGGTATGTAGGATGGTAGGCAGGAATGCAGGCAGGCAGGTAGGTAGGTAGGTAGGTAGGTAGGTAGGTAGGTAGGAAGGTAGGAAGGTAGGTAGGTAGGTAGGTAGGTAGGTAGGTAGGTAGGTAGGTAGGTAGGTAGGTAGGTAGGTAGGTAGGTAGGCACGTAGGTAGGTAGGGTGGAGGTAGGTACATGTGTAGCTAGCTAGCTTTGTTCAAACATGTCAGTGCTAATTGATACAACTGGGACTTATTGCCTAAATTGCACAGAGTGATTTACAATCTAATCCCTTCTACTTCTCCAAAATCAAACCCAAAGGGGTAGGATCCCCTCCTTCCATTTCTCTAAGCTTAGAATTTTTTTGTGCATACGTGCAAGCACTCTGGATATATTCTTTCTGTTAGCAGTGTGTTAGTTAAAGATTTCAGGTGGTTATAAGAAGTTAGTGATTGTTATAGGGCTAGGAACAAGAGCTGACAACATTTTTTGATGCGCTCGTGATAATTTTAAATTTACGGTCCCAGGCAATTATCCGAAAACGAAAAAAATAGTTAATCAATGTATACTGCACACATTTCGTCAATTTAAACAATTTTTTTGTGGATTAGCAAATTCCGTTGGCCAACAAGTATTTTTTTCCTCAGATGAATATTAGATAACATTGATTATTGGGCGTGAGTGGCCAGTCGTTCGAAGGAGAGAAAAAAGGTTATCCACCGGATAAATAGTGATCCAGTGGATAAATTTTTCCAAAACATACTACGCTATCCACTAGATAGTGATTACTCCATTAATATTAATTTTTATGTATTTTAGATTACAGGGAGATGGTCTATGTGATAAACGAGTTCGCCCTTGCAAGAAGGTCACAGTGATGGGAATTGGATGGTTCAACTCGACAAATATAACCTGTCACGTGGTGGAATTTAAGGTAAATGCGATTTAATAATATCCCCTAACAAAAACCTATATAAAACATACAGAGCCCAACCTTAGCCAGGCCAATTATGCAAAGAAGGCGTTGAAACGACGTCGGGGTCAATCTATTTACACCTCAAGAAAGGTGGTCTTGCGGAAGCAAAAATGCTGAAAGGTATTAAAGTAACAAACCACCTAATGATTGCGTCAACGCGGAAAATACGAAATCAGATCAAACAATGATAAATTAATACTTATTATAGAAAAAATGGACCAAATTGATCAATTCTTTTCATGGGATTCTTGCACTCCAAACCTCTTTGAAAAGTGTCGTCAGTTCTAAAGCCATACTTTGTTTGTTTGTTTGTTTATTTGCTTATTTGCTTCTTGTTTAGGTTGTTAACAGTTCTTGGAAACCAAACAAAACGGAACGTAGTTTCCCAGGATCTATGGTCGACCTCTTGCTTATTGATTGCTTTCTACCAGACCCACCTGTAAAGCAGGGCTATTTCGACAGAAGTGTTGAAGGAACTCCAGCTGCTGGACTCACTTTATCTGTGTCAAACGACGGCATTCACAAAAGCAATACAAATCTCACCTTAATTACATACGACTCGGCTTGTATGACCTGCAATGTTACAAACGGATGTTCTCTTAAGGTGAATGATTATGAATGAAATCAATCGAATTCCTGTGCAGAAGGCTTTCAGGTGTTTTCAATGTTCTGTTCTTTTTGTCCATCTATTGATTTAGGATGATTCATGTTACATCAATCAATACTGTTTTGCCCCAAATGAAGTTCATCCAGATGACTTTTGCTATCAGTGTCTCCCCGAGGTTGATAAAAATACATGGACGAAACGGCGAGGTAACAGTAGTTTTTGTTTGTTAGATTTTTTGTTTTTCGATGTTGCTCTTTTAATTGATGGATGGATTGACTAATTGTGTTGTTGTTGTTGGTGGTGGTGGTTGTGGGTTTCATTTTGTCTTGCTTTCAGGGAGGGGGTGATGTGATACCGTCTTTTCAACAGTGTTAATTTGTAATGTAACATATCTTCGATATTGCAAAATGTCATGAGATTCATTGCCTTTATTCTGATATTTCAGTGAACCATCCGCCTAATATTACTTCTCAAACTGCTTACTACGCATTATATCAAGAAAACCTGGAGTTAGCTTTTGATGTATTCGACCCAGAAGGCATGCCCGTCACACTTTCATTGATGGACGGGAGCCCCAAAGAAGCAGTAATGAAGGACAATGTATTTTACTGGAATGTCACAGCAGCCAAAACCACCACATTCTACCTAGAGGCAACAGACGCCTGCCAGGCCTCTTCCATCTTCAATTTCACTGTTTCTTTAGTTGATTGTCAATGTCAAAATAACGGAAGCTGTTCTCCTGTGAAGCCAAGAGGAACAGGCTATTACCTGTGTAACTGTCTACCTGGATTTAAGGGAACGAAGTGTGAGACGAACATTGATGAGTGCCAGTCATATCCTTGTTCTCAAGGTATATCAGTTTCTCATATGGCTACGAAATTAACTTCGTTGTGATTGGCTAAGAGAAGGCGAATTTATCATTATTATTATTCTTATTTAAATTTATTTTTACTACAGAGCAAACTAATGTGTGCCATTCGTACTATTCTCAATATTCTTCAATAATATGAGGAATAATCGTAGGAAAGCTTGCGCGATTAAGGAATTTCACTACTCGAACGATTCATATTGTTTTCCAAATTGCACTCGTCTAAAGGCTAGTAAAATTTAAGATGATTTTTAATTATCACTCGTAGTGTGAATATGTAATTTACATTCGCATTCATACGACTACCAATACTTATTTCTACAACTTTCGGAGCACGCAAACGAAAGGGGCATATTCCTTTATGGAATCAAGTCAGGTTTATCGATCGTGACCCTCACTGATACACACACAGGGTCAAAGAGGCTATCCAAATAAGACTTCATTCTAATAACATCAATGGAGATAGCGTAATTGAAATTCCTGAAGCATGGAAAGATCAGAAAGCATAACAGCCGTTCAACTACAAAACGGACCTCTGAGGGAACATCATCTGTTAGTCGGAATAATAGCTGAGGATCGAAATGCACCAATCACAGCGAACCAACGTGCATAAATAGCGACGCGCAAACAATTGACCTCATCGCCTGATGAAGACTAGCAGTATTGCAGTCGAAACGTTGCGATCAACATCTCAAAGCGATTCTATCGTGGGACAAACGAATAAACGTTCATTATCTAACTAACAACTAGTGTGACTCTCATTTACCTAAAGCTAAGCGTGTACAACATCCGATAAGGGCGCGAAAAATAATGGTTTTGTTTCCCGCTTGACTTTTGTATCAAGGATAGTTACATCATTCTTATTTAAGTAGAGCGATTGTCAGAAACCGTGCAAAATCTTAGTTTCGTGGCAGAAGCTGACAAATCGATTTCTTTCATTTGCTGGAAGGTAGCACAGAGTTAATGTGAAAGATAAATTCAATCCTTTAGCAATACTCGTCAAAATGAAATAATTCAAAAATGAGGAATATGATTTCAGTATAACAAAAACACTTGCTAGAAAATATCTAAACCTCGTCGTGCGGCTTCCGTTGCTAACAACTACAAGTAGTAATTAATAAAAATGGAGGAAGGGAAGGGAAAGAATTAGTTTCTCTAGAAAATTAATTACTTTTATTAAATCCATTAATGCTTTTTGAAATAGTATTAATAGAACAAATGAACAAAAAATATTAATGGGGTACAGCCTTGAATGTATGTCCCAAAGCTAAGAATACATGGCGACCATGCATATTGATGTTTCCATTCAATGGGACATTTTTGCAGAATAATAGAACTTATTTTCTAAAGAAGTGTAATTTCTTTGTTTGGGAACACCAATTCTCTCTACAGTATAAGTTCAAAGGTCGTACAAATTTCCACAGAAGTATTACATACAAATAAAAATATTTTTACAACTTGCTGCGACGTTTTTATTGTGGCCTCCATGTTGATAAACAGAAACTGGACACCAACACGGCGGCCAACATCTCTTCAAGTACAAGACCTATGCTGTATTCCCTATTGTTGAATATCGATAATAAATGTTTTGTCAATACAAAGCTTTGAAACTTTCCGCTTTCTCTATACTGTCAAATTTATTCCTGCCTCTTGCAGAAATACCAAATCTTCATTTCTGTACTTCCAGGTCGTTGCGTTGATGGTATCAACAATTACACATGCATATGCGATCCGGGTTATGATGGAAGAGATTGTGATCACAACATTGATGACTGTGTGTCATCCCATTGTGCTTACGGTACGTGTGTAAACAATTTCGTGCTATGCTATAGTTCGACTATAAGGCCCCGTCCACACTGACCCGGGTAAATTTGAAAACGCATCTTTTTTTTCTCCGGTTAGGCCAACCGTCCACACTGAAACGGCGTTTTCGGTCACCGAAGACGGAGCTTTTAAAAAACGCTCACCAATGAGCGTTTGGACTTGAAGCGTGAAATAGTGTATTTTTATATTTTATTGTAAATAATTTTAGAGGGCCACTGGTTTGTCAGTATTTTTTATGTTATTTTAGTGCTACCCTCGTTAAATAAAGACTTTACTTTTACTTTTACTTACTAATGAAGCGTATCGTTTTCAAATTTACCCGGGTTAATGTGGACGGAAAACATTTCACGCGGCGTTTTCAAATTTCTCCGTTTTCAAATTTACCCGGGTCAGTGTGGACGGGGCCTAAGTGTGATTCGCACTTACCTAAAGCTAAGCGGTTAGAACATCCGATTTGGATGCGCAAAATCATGGCTTTGATTCCCGTTTGACTTTTGTTTGCCCCACGTTTGTGTCAAGGATAGTTACATCCTACTCATTTAAGTAGAGTGATTGTCAGAAACCGTGCAAAATCTTAGTTTTGTGGCAGAAGTTGACAATTCTTTTTTCTTTCATTAGCTGGAAGGTAGCACAAACTTGATGTAGAAGATAAATTCAATCCTTTAGCGAGACTCGTCAAACTGAAATAATTCGAAAATAAGGAATATGATTTCAGTATAATAAAAAACACTTGCTAGAAAATGTCTAAGCTTCTCCGTGTGGCTTTCTCTACGAATGTGGGAAGAGTTTATGATGATGAATTTTGGGTCAAAAATTAGGCCATTTTGAGACTCTGACCACAAAAACTAAGTTTCCTATTTATTTTCTCGAAATCCAAAGGTTTTTTGGCGGGAACAAACTACATCAGGAGCAACAAATGAAGGAAATTGAATTATCAACGACTGCTACTCAATGATTGTTATTGTTTTGTTGTTTTTCTGACAGGCGTTCACGGTTGTGTTGTGTAATTCCTGTGTTATAGTAATGGTTTAAGGTCCGTACCTTGAAAAACACCAGTTTCCACACTTGTTTTAACTAATCATTTTTTTTTTCTCTTAACAGGAAATTGCACTGATCTGGTTGATGGCTACGCTTGCAATTGCATTCCAGGATACGCCGGGCTGCAATGCGATCAGAACATAGATGAGTGTCTGTCGTCACCCTGCTTTTATGGTAATTTATGAACTGCTTTATGTTACCTTATGTAGTGCAAGCCCTTTTTATGAAGCGAGTTCTGCCGAAATATTTCATGAATTCTCCTACTTTCATCCTCTGAAGCCGTTATTTTCATCGAAGCGCAGCTGTTCTTCCCGCTAGCAAAAAGTGTTGGGTGATGGCTATCTTTGAGGGGGAAGAAAGTCGTTGCTTTTCTTTGATGGCATATAGCAGTGCCTGGAAACGGTGCAAGTCTGTGTCAATCAAGCCGTTGCTAAGAAAGACGTCACCCACAGTTTTGTTTTCTCAAAAAAAATTTAAATATCAATGACTGTATGCGTGTGAAATGCGAACAGTGGCGGTTTTTGCGTTTGATGTTTCACGCCCCTGTGATGTTTTTTTGCATTTTCAGCCAAATTTCTTTCTCACCTGATGTTTTGCGTCATTGAGAATGTTTTGGCGGCGTGGAACAACAGGCGAAAAATAATTTGTCATCGTTGACATTTAACAACAAAAAAATGGTATATCATTTTAGAATCATTGGAGTTCTTTTTAATAAGCATAATTCGCAAGCCTTACTTTTGCCAGACTGGTCACCGTTGTCACTGTTTGTTGTTTTGATGTCCGGCAAACTTCAAAAGAGCAAACAAAATGCAAATAGCTATTGTGTTTTGTGCACGGTAAAGACCAAAACATGCGAACTAAACAATGAACTTTCTCAAGCTATTCACTACGCCCTTAGCAACCATTCGAAAGCTAATGCACACACTCGGTTGCCCAGCAACGCTATGCCGCATGGAATCGCAATGCCTCGGGAATCTCTAAGACGAATCGTTAAAAGCAGGGTACTTTAAAATGGAGAATCTAATATTTAAACGGAGAATATTTAAAAGCGGGATTCTTTTAAACGGGGAATATTAAGAAACAAAATCAAATATTATGTATTCTGTGCGTCAATGATCAATGTGTTTACAATTTCATTTGTTTTTTCGCCGGGGCACAGTAGAGATCTCTGACCGAAGAGCATGACCGATGATCGAATAACAGAAAGGTCACATATTAATCCTTTTCTGCACATTTCACAAATCAAGAAATACGTAAGATGCTAAGAAAAACTTTAAAGCTGGCGTAAAGCGGCGCTCGTTATTTACGTTATCCGCTGTGATGTATGTAATCCATAAATAGACGTCGGGGTGCTATCGTCTTAACCATATTTCAAACCAAATTTACAAAGAACTCAAAAAAAAAAAATTGGCTCGAATATCTATTCCTGCCCTGTGTGAAAAAAAGGTCGCTGGGATCGAAGGTCTGCCACAACATTAATTTTAGCAGGATGACCAGTTTAAAGATTTCCAATTTTAATTTTAAATATTTCCCGTTTTTAAGATTCCCGGAGCCAATGAGTATTATAAGCCGCCTACTGAGATTTGGCCTTTTGGAGCCGTAGTCAGAGCGTGACGTTTACCTTTGCATAACAACATAACAGGGAAATCATTTTTAGGGAAAATGAAAACGTCTCCTACTTTAAATATCACTAATATGAAAGCCTTTAAAAATAAACACAATGCATGCAGGAGCAACGTTTCACATGTTGGTCTTTAATAATTTTCAGGAAATCTGTCAAAAACCTGACGGTAATAAAAGTAGCTGACAACTTCTTTGATGAATGGTTGTTCAACAAAAGTTTCGTTAACCTGTCACGTGACATCTGTAATTCGATATACACACCGGGCCAGCATAGCGCTTGAAGCGGCATTCTCGGAACAAACAATCGTATGATTTTTGTTTTTTTGAATTTAACGGTTTTTGGCGGGAAAATTACGTCACAAGGCTAAAGGCAAATTTTTATTCTTTTGTTATGGCACAAAAAGTACACGATTCTAAAACAAGACGTTAAGGTAAAGTGAAATGCGAAAGAATTGTTCAAAAATTTTAATCCGCCTTGAAGATATAAAGATTTGAATTTTGTAATTTTTCTAAAAATAGCAACAAAATGGCGGGAAATTCAAATTTTCAAACTATATCTTCGAGACGGATTAAGCCTTTTCAATAATTTTTTCGCATTTCACTTTATCTCAGCAAAATCTTCCAGAATAATGTACTTTTTGGGCCATAACAATAAAATGAATATTTTCCTTCAGCTCTGTGACGTAATTTTCCCGCCAAAAACCGTTAAATTCAAAAAACAAAAATCATACGATTGTTTGGAATAAAAAGTTCTATCATTGTGCCAAATTTGGATAAAACAGCAAAAAGTTTGTTTCGAGGGTGCTGCTTCAAGCGTTCTGCTGGCCCGGCGTGATACGGGTGCTTCTCGCGAGTATTGTCAAACGCTGTCCTGTAATTGTTTACACCAGCCCTTTGTTTTAAAAGAATGTCGAGAGGTTTGCTTGCTTAATCTAACAGAACTCATCAAATATAATTTGTTGCTTTCGTTTATATACTTTGCTTACCTGTAAAATGGCTTGGCCTTCTAAGATTTATGAACGTTCGCGTTGCATAGTTGTTCCATCGATAATGTCATCATATACTGACGTCTCAATCTCTACCTACCAAGCATCCTTATTTTGTTCTTTTGAAAATAGTTTCGATTATGGTATTAAATTATATGTATATATTTTGAAACCCTGCCAATAACGATGCCAAAACTTCAAAGAAATGGTAAGTTTCTTTTTCATTTCGCCATTTTAATTAAGGGACATGCGTTGACCAAGTGAATAGTTACAACTGTCAGTGCGAAGCTGGTTACACAGGACATGACTGTGACATTGATATTGACGAGTGTCAGTCATCCCCTTGTATTAACGGTAAGTCAATATCTTTCAAATTTTTGAAGTTTTGATCCGTTTTAAGAGTCTAAAATTCTAATTGTTCAACAAATTTTGCAAGGTAATTGCACCGACCAAGTCAACGGGTTTAACTGTAGCTGCCAGGCAGGATTCAGTGGCACACGATGCGAAGTGAACATAAATGACTGTCTTCCTGTCTCGTGTGGAAATGGTAAGATATTTGTACTTTTTTTCTTTTTCAATGAATTCAATAAATTAAACAATTTTTACAAATCGAATTTTTTCTGACTGTCAAAAAGAAAATTTCATAACCTTTTTTGTAACTCTTTGGCTTTCTAAAAATATTCCAAATTATTGAAAGTGTTGATATTATATAATATTTCCTTCTCTCATACAGGAACGTGTGTTGATCGCGTGAACAACTATAGCTGTATATGCAACGTTGGTTATACAGGCCGACACTGTGAAGTTCTTATCAGACACTGCAGCAATGATTCCTGCTACCCTGGTGTACCCTGTACCGAAAATCACTATACTATATCTTGCGGTTCTTGTCCATCTGGTTTCCAAGGAGACGGGAAAAATTGCAAAGGTGGTAACCCTGTTTTTTGTCGAATGTAACGAAGTACTACGCGACACTAGAATAGGAAAAACGTCCATTACTGGATCGGATCAATCATTTACTTTGTTAGATGCCTGCTAATTAAATCAACTGGCGGTCACGAGACAATTATAATGACAACAGTGAATTTAAGGCTATCTTTTTATTATTGGGTAATGAGCCACCATAAATTTTCGAAAATTTGAGGTGGCCCAGAAACTGCTTAAGATGAGTTGAAATGTCACAATTAATTCAACTATGTAATATATAGAGTTTTTTAGCAAACAAAAAATTGGAAAAGCTTGTAAGCGACTGAAAATGAGGACGAACAGTAGAAAAAAACTCACGGAAGAACCGAAAACCAGCACGATTCTGTTCAGATTTTCTCCATGAAATAAGGGTAGCATTTCAGCAAAGCTTCAGTTGTTACCATACATTTGATTCTTGCAATTTACTTCAATGAACTTAATCGAATCTAAATTAAGTTTTGTTTCAACGTAAGGAATATTCGGAAGGGAATTATTTCTCGCTTCCTTTCCCCGGGTTTATTCAGCTCATACAGGAACGTCCACATATCATCAATTCGATTTCTATTTTTAGTTATGAATGGTTTAATAAAAACTTATTCGATTCGCTTTTCTTGGATACAAGTTACTGATGATAATTATAACAAACTCGGCGCTACGCACCTTGACTGTTTTGTATATCATCTTGTATCCAACACGGGCTCAAAGAGTTTTATAATAGCCAAAATTAAGGGACGTGGCGGGATTCAACGAACAAATTCTTGGAAGTGGAATAATACGGAGATCCGAAAATCTGTTTTATGTCAGTACTCGACGAGCCTTCGATATATTCTTAGTATCATGACCAATACTGTCAACCGATTTTTTGTTACTAACCTTTTCGTAAAGCACATTCCATTCTCTCAATACTGTTTTAAATTTTGGTTTTATGTTTTATTGCACCAGACATCGATGATTGTGTTAACCACACATGTGCTAATGGTGCGTCTTGTGTGGATGGTATCAACAGTTACTCATGTAACTGCCTAGTGGGATTTACTGGAGATCAATGTAAGATCGGTAAGTAACGTACAGCTTCAACAAAAACCACTATTCAACTACTTCGTAAGAATACCATATCCACTATCTTGTAAGTAGCATTTCAATTGTAAGTGCCTTTAAACAAAACATTTTTCCCTGATGTACTTTCTGTTAACAGATATCGATGACTGTGTTAATCATACATGTAGAAACGGCGGATCGTGTGTAGACGGCATCAACAAATACTCGTGTGTCTGTCAGTCAGGTTTTACTGGAAATCGATGTGAGACTGGTATGTTAAATCTTATCCTGCTATAATTACATGTAACAATTATTGGAGACACTGACTAATTGCCCTATTTTGGGAAACCCATTTCGACAATTTTTATATATTATTCCATCGTTGAGTTTATTTTCGGAAAGTTCACATCATTTCTGACAACCGGAAATAGCGCAGTGCCTTGCTGAAGTAATACAGGGGAACAGCAACAATTCATTCGCTGGATGATACGAGCTTGTCTTCATCCAATTCCCTTTCAGATATCGCAAAAATCAATAACTAATCCATTCATTCAATGAATCAGTCCATCAATAACAGTGTTTCACTTCCCTGCTCCTCCCAATTCCCTCGCGGCTCCGCGGTTCCGCCTCTCTGCCGTTCGCCATAAGCAAACCACTCGTACTTGGTCGCGAGTCCCGCCAGCTACGCAGGCTTCTAGTGCAAATGAAATGATTCTCTTCCAGCTGAGGACACTAAGAAAGAACAGAAAAGCAATTTTCGTTGCCATATAATAATTGTATTCTCGCTGTTTTATCCGGTCTAGAAGACATATCAAATTGCTCTTCGACGAGATGTGAGCGAGCTGCCATTTTTCAAAGGCGTAGACATAAGTACGCATGAGCAGAATATTTGCAGCAAAATCACTTCAGATGGCAATGTGTATACACAGGTCCTCATTTGTAAGCAGATATTTGCAGATTTTGTGGTGGGCTTTCGGTCAATGTTTAGGAGGTAAAAAAAATGCATCGAAGAAAGTCAAATATTGATCAAAGTAGAAATGGAGAAGGTTATTGGACATAAAATATCAACATTAAACAAGAAATCCGTGAAAGAATGTGCCTAAACTGTGCCTAAGAACTAAATTGTCCTAAAAACTGAAAACGGGCGAAATCAAGATTTCTCTTGCTTAAGTACAGACATCTGCCTTGTCAACGCTGGTAGCAAATGCAGATTATTATTATTACGTTTTTTTTAGACTGCGAGCAGTCTATCTTTTGCTTAAAAAGTCTTCCGCGTTCGTCTCCATGGACTTTTTAAGCAAAAGAATGGCTGCTCGCAGTCCATGTTTTTATTCGTCTAATATTGTGTACCAACTCTTTTAAGTGTAAGTTGTTTAATTATTATTAATTTCGGTATCACATGCATATGCCCATTTACAGATATCAACGACTGTGTTAATCACACATGCAGTAACGGTGGATCGTGTGTAGATGGTATCAACAATTACTCGTGTAACTGCCTAACTGGGTTTACTGGAGATCACTGCGAGACAAGTAAGTTCTTTTTTTTGTCAATAGTAATTACAAATGTTGCTACGGATGGTTATTTAAATTTGAGGACAGCTCTGAATTAGAACTTGATTGATTAACTGTTCTAATTTTAATTGTGAACATTTCCGCGGAAATCTTACGTAAAGATTTTTTAACATTTTTATACAGTCATTATCGTCGTCAACGTCATCATCATCATCTTCATCATCGTTGCTGTTGTTTCATTTTGGCCCTCTCAACGCCTCTCAAAAAAGTTGCTACCACAGTTGTTAAATATAATATTTGGAAAGATTATCGCTGCTGGAGACATTAGTTCCTCCGACTTATGGGACCTTCCTCAGGATAACAGAAACGTTTAAAACTTTAAAGCACTTTAATTTTTCGTTTCCTACTGCAATAAAGTTATCAAACAAACGAAGAACCTCCACCGAGTGTCCAAGGTCATAAAATATAAATGCAAATCCTTGAGCTCTTTTATAAATATCATTCTTTGAATTGTTTTCCGGTAACAGATATCGACGACTGTGTTAACCATACGTGTCGTAATGGTGGATCGTGTGTAGATGGTATCAACAATTACTCATGTAACTGCCTGGCAGGGTTTACTGGACATCACTGTGAGGCTGGTAGGTTGCTGTCTGCCAGAATATGTACAACCTGATTAAATCATTGAGTACCGTAATGATTCGATTTAGCGCCCGGGGCGCTTATTTACTTTTTGCACCTCAAGGCAGGGCGCTTATTAAATTTTTCGAGAATAACCAAATGTTCAAAACAAAACTTTAATAAATATTAAGATAACTAACAATAACAGAAACTGTAACAGCAGCAAATTGTTGCAAGTTCAGCTACTTTTAAAAGAATTGTTCATTTTAGCAGTAAATATATACATGTACGGTATGGTAAATGTTCGTGCGTTTATCTACTTAAGTCGATGACTTCACTAGGGGCAGTTATCCACAATAATGGGCGCTTATTAGAATAGGGGCACTTATAAGAATGGGGGCGCTTGTTAGAATGTGGGCGCTTATTGGAATAGGGGCGCTTATTGACAAAAACACATTCGAACGGGGGGCGCTTATTCGGAAGGGGGCGCTTGTTGGAAGGAGGGCGCCAAATCGAATCATTACGGTAATTGTATTGTATCTGTATTCAGCTATGGGGAATTTATAGAGGAATTATATAAATTAATTCCGTCAAGATTGAGAGATGAACAAATATTTGTTTTATTCCCATAAGCTTTGTCGCTAGCTAATGTTGGCTTTGTGATCTTTTAACCACTTTTTTTGTTTTACAAAGTGCTGAAATGATTTCTCTTGTCACAGACACCTCACATACACCTCACATATCACCACAAAGAGTGATTGCAGACTAGCACTGCGTTGTTGCTCGTCTAACTTGTTTAACTTGGCTTTAAATTGATCTTTACAATTAAAATAATACATTTTGGTATTACATACTATTTTTCATTACAGATATCAACGACTGCGTTAGCCACAAGTGTAGTAATGGTGGAACATGTGTGGATGGTATTAACAGATACTCCTGTAACTGCCTTGTGGGATTTACTGGAGATCACTGCGAAACTGGTATGTTGTTTTAGTTGCAATAACAATTGCTGCCATGGATAAAAGCTTTAAGAATAAAACAAATTACGTACGCACAACGTTTCGACACCGTCATGGCATCATTGTCAAGTGAGGAATAAAAAGTAGAGAAGTTAATATATTATGGTTGAGTGTCAAATAGTCTCATACAAAGTAAAAACCAGTTATGACCAGTGTTCAACATTAATAGCTGAATTACAAAGGTGATAGTTCAAACAAATAGTTTTGCACTGATAGAGTCCGATTGTGTCCGATTGTAAAAGATTTGAGGCAAAGGTTCCACTGCAAAAAAAAAAAACAACTGAGCCAAAAAAGACGGCGATGAAACCTTTCATCGACCATACCCAATTGGCAACAATTTTATGATCGAATGATTCCTTTCCAATTACGTTTTTTTTTTAATTTAAAACCTCTTTTTATAATTTATCTACCGGTAACAGATATAAACGACTGTGTTAACCACACATGCAGCAATGGTGGATCGTGTGTAGATGGTGTCAACAGTTACTCTTGTAATTGCCTGGCGGGCTTCACTGGAAATCTCTGCGAAACTGGTAGGTTCTATTTTTTTAGTAGCAACTATGAATGCCACTATGGATCGTAGGTTTGTGTTGAAGACACAGTTTACGTTTAAAGTAAAACTATCATTTCACTCAATCAACGCCGGAGACTTACCGACAGAGGTGGTAAAAAGGAAACACCTGGTATTGAGTCCATTTTTCGGAGTCCCACTGTATTAAAACATGTTATTCAATGCAAAAAATCTCAAAGCTCAGTTCTACCGAAAAATTGTCTTATAACTAAGAATGGATAAATATTATTAACTGTATCGTGCTTCTTTGAATGTTAAAAATGGGTGCCCATAGACCCAGAGCACACTGATTTTAGAGCAGGTGCCGCTCGGCCTTGTACTTTAGTAAGCCCCGCAATGCGCACGGTCTGCTAAGAACGTGGCCTGGTGATACTACTGTTACGATATGTGTTTTTAGACTTGTTGTTGTAAGGGCTTCGGGATGCCCGTATTGTGCCCGCTGTAGGCCAGCGGTAAGTCGTTGTTAGCTCGTACGATCCGAGCTGGAATAACTGTATACTTCGTCGTACAATTAAAGAGTTTTGGCAGCTATCAAACGCTGTTACAACTACCTGAGACCATGTAATTTTAAAAGCATTTTTCTAAAGGTTAAGCGCTTGTTATCTCCTTAACTCTGCCTTTTTTACCATAACCATCCCTGAATGTATGGCTTTGCATTAGTAAAATCTGGGATAGGGTGAACGCTGTTCTATGGGATTCTATTGAAGCCAAATACGTCTCCTTTTGGATCATTTGTAAAGTATATAAATACACCTTATTCGATCAGGTTTAACATATTATACGCACGGATATTTTGCGAGTTGCGTAGTATTTTCCGAGCCCCGTAGTGGCGAGGAAAAATACGAGCAATGAGCAAAATGTCCGCTCGTATTATATGTTAAACCATCGAATAAGGAATTTATTATTTCACTAATTTTTCCATTTTGTTTGGGCCAGTATTCCGTAAGTTTGTCCGCCCGTATTTTTTCCCTGTTCTACTGTGTAATAACGTGGCAAATTTTGCGCGTTCTTTTGCCCTAATATGGTAAAATGGCGCAATAGTAGAATAATAATTATACCTAATCGTACCTTTTTGGTACGCTTCGGCGGCATATCAGTCGAGTTTGGTCGAGCCATGGTTCGTATTTTGGCGAGACGCAGTCGAGCCAAAATACCCATGGCGAGACCAAACGAGCCTGATATGCAGCCGAAGCGTACCAAAAAGGGTACGATTAGGTATTTACCGTACCCAAATGCAGCCAAAAATTCGGTTATATTTAACGCTCTGTTGAAGCCATGCTTGCCAGGAACGTAGCGCAAATTGTGTTGACCTGCTTGTCTTGACACCTTTTTGTTCCTCAACACTTTTATCAAGTTCCTCTTCTGCCTTTTGTTCCACTCGTTTGTTTGGAGTTTCATTCTCTAAATTTTCAAAATCAAAATTAAGCGAAAAATGTGGAAATTCCAACTCCATTGTTTCAGTCTGAATGTTTCAGTACTCGTCGGCAAACATCGCGCAATTGGCGAGCGCGCTCAAGTTTAGTTTTTCTCCTTTTACTATCGCTTAACACCAGCTAAATTTAAATTACGAGGTTCTGTTTTATTGGTAAAACCTCTTTTCAATTCATCGCTTGGTAACACTACTTTACTTCAAAGTGACCGTGATATGGTGGCATATCAGGTCAGTGTCTTGATATCGTAAGATATCAGGACAGTAGATCGCGCTTCTGATTGGCTACTTGCGAATTTGGGTACGGTAATACTTTTTACCATGGCCTTGAAGATCCGTAAAAGTGTTCCAAATAATATACAGTTAATTGCTTTCTTACTTTCTTTAAAGTCATATCGACCCAGCATGTTAAATCAACACGACAACCAACCACAAGCGTTCCAGTGAAAACGCCAATCTCGACCAAAACAAAAACAACAACTTCCACTACAACCTCAACTAAATTAGTAACGAGTTCGACTGCGGCCAGGACATCACATGGGATAAGTGCCACATCTACTGTACAAGAACCAGCAACGTCGTCCTCGATAATTGAAGTAATCCCCACAAGTGAAGAGCATGGTAAAACGACTACACCTACACCGACAAGTGAAGAACGAGAGACGAAACAACCAGCAACAAAAGAACCAGAGACAGAAAAACCAGAGACGGGTAATTCTAGGTTTTTTATTTGCGAACTAGTTTCTTTGTCTTGTACATCTCTTTGTGTTTAGCCTTCTAATCAAGTGCGTTCACTAAAATTATATAACAGCTCTTTGGAATGATGTGGGTCTTTATTACACATACCTCCGTGATTTCACACGGGTACTTTTTTAGCGGAACTCTCCGCGGCCCGAAGGGCGCAGAGCTGAACCCCATACCTATAGAAAATCCACAGAAATAGGAGAACCATGCATTTGATTTTTCATGGACACCAGGCTAACGCCACGGTTCGAGGGCGCGAACGTCCACCGTACGAAATACATACGTTGCTCAATCATGGTGGCCATACCCCAGAAAAAGGTTTACGTTAAGGTTGTCAGCTTACATCTTTGATATTACACATCTACATGTCCTACACTATTGTTAATTGACAGGTGTCAAAACAACGTATCCGCTAACCAGTATCACATGACCAAATCGCAGGCTCAGGTGTTGAACTCATTGAGGTCGCGAGCTTTTTTTTATTTTTCTGTCTATGGTCAGTTAATTCAGATTAAAATAAAGGGCAAAGTAAATAACCGGGAAGCACCACTTTTAGGCTTAGCTAAATCTATTTAATTATGATTTATTTCCTCGGCATATTAGCATATGTTTTGGTAGGGGCTTAGTCAGCGCCAGCGTGTTTAGGTAATTTAGGTATTTTTTTCAGTAAATTTTCCATACACCAATAATGTTATTTGTTTGTATTCTAGAGCTAACCGTTGAATTACGCATCGAAATGAAATGGAATAATGACTTGAAAGATGAAACCAGTGAAGCTTTTAGAAATTTGGCTAATGAGTTCAAAAGCGAGGTAGGGTTTGTCATAGATGGATGATATAATTATATTAGCAACGTCGTTTTAAAATGTTATTGTAGGCCTTGAAATTAAACCTTGAGTATTAACTTAAAAGGAATATGGCTAGTGAATCAAAGTTGAGTTTTATTAAAAATATTACAGTAGATACGCTCTGTTGAATTCCCCGCTATCTATAACTGATAAACTAATACAAGAGACATCAAGGTGACTAATGTCAGTCGTGGAATAAAAGGGAGGTGGAGGTGGCAGATAATGTCAAATGATTTCTTTCAAAGAGCACACTTATTTGATGAGGGAAAATGATGTCGATTAGGCGGGTAGTAGACAGCCCTGGAAAGCCACTGGGTTATTATTACATGAGATCTGATGTTTATAAACCATCATGTCCTTATAGCGCCAACAACTACACCGATATTTGTCCATTATAGCTTCAGGAAAAGACAACCATTTTCCTTGAGCTAATTAATTTATGAAAATCATATATCAGTAAAATTTTAAAGTTGTATATATCATTTTGAAATTTACAGATTGAAGACCAATATTCCCAAGATGACGACTTTATTGCAGTAGAAATCCTGTCATTCAAGTGAGCGAAACTATATAACACCGCCATAATATATTTACGCTGTTGCAGTTGAATTGAAGTGTAGTCCGTGTACAATGATAAACAAGAACAATTTGTTTTGATTTCCTTTTTACCTCTAGGCAAGGCAGTGTGGTTGTTGAATTTAAGCTGACATTCAAAAAACAATTGGACAACGAAAAAGCATTAGGTGCACTAAAAGAGGGGATAAAAGATGGAAAAATGGGGTCGCTGAAGGTCGATCCAGAATCGCTGAAAGTTAAGAGGGACAGTGAAGGTAACTTGGTTTCACGGATAAAAGAGACTTCTAAGTACATGCTTATGGCGAACCGCAAACTGCATTTTTAAGATTTTCTTTTTGCCGCCATAATGGATTTCTAGAATGTGCAGTAGTCGTTTAAGCTGTGGCTTATTGATATTAAAATTCGTACTGAACAACTTTTCTCTATATGAGTAAAATTCATTTGCGGAACAACAAAACATCCAGGCGAGTAACCTACGCAAAAACCTGCCTCTTGCCGTCGAAAACGTGAAGAATTCATTGCAGACGCGACGACTTGGCTTGCGGTTTGCGGTAACCTTGTATGTAAAGTTATCTATTATGTAAGGGTTATTCGCATGAGGCGAACAAGGGGGTTTGATTCACCGAGGGAGAAATCGCACTAGGTAAAATCATATCAAACTTCCTCATCTGGGTAAGGTTCGCTAAAGCAAACAAAAGATATATTCTCTCGAAAGTAACGTCCCATACATGATTTCGTTTTCTCAAGGCCGATAAAAATATGTTTTGAAAGTCAGAAACTTTGTTTAAACGTTTAGTGGAGGCATAGCTGGTTATCCAGCTCGACCAAAAGTATTTTGCCCTCTGTAGCGGTCATGAGCGCGGAAGTCTTTACTGTTTGTGTGCAGCTTATAGTTTTATGGAGGTGAAAAAAAATAACACTCAGCTTCAGCTATATATACATTCGGAGAGGAAAACAAAATAAAAATAGCATTAGGACGACATTTGTTAACAAGCACTGTTTTACAAAAATAAAAACAGAATCAGATCGGTTTAAAAATCCTTTTCAGACGCCTTGTTGTTGTTGTTGTTGTTGTTGTTGTTCTAATTTGTCAAAATACTTCTTCACTAGTTCTCTGGTTGGCACGTTATTTTAATATAGCTCGCTTGAGTTCTACTAGTATGAGTGGCCAAAACATCGTTGACAATTAGCATTTGTTTTTGTTCGTCATCTAAGTGTTGTTACTTGGATGGTGAAAGAATGACGCTATATGCCACAAAGCATTGTGTTGTTTAATATTTCCAAGGCAAACAACCTAGTGAGGGAATATGTTGGGAGGCATATAGCAGAGGAATAATTTTGAGGGGAGCATGTTGAGGGAGATAGGTAACTCATCGTTTCCTGTTAATGCCAGCATTTTTTCAGTTTCGCTATTCCCCATAATCTTCAGAACCGCCGCCAGCTTTTCAGCTACTTTAACTAACATGGTTTTTGGAATATATTCAACTGAAATAAACTTACCCTTTCCCTTCACCTTCCCCTCATCCTCGTCCTCGTTCTATCCTTATTAGAACCAACAAAACCAAAGATCTCATTTGCAGTCATCATTGGCATTTCCTGTGGTGGAGTTTTTCTCCTTGCTCTCGTCACAGTTTGTGTAATTCGCCACTGCCAGCGTCGCACAAATGGGAACCGAACGCGTGTTTCGGACGGAATGCCAGCTGAAGTTTCATTCCCTAAGAGTGAGAAATATGAGTTGGAAGCAAAGAAAGAAGATATTGTACGCTACGAGGAAGTGCAAATCTCGGCTATTGACACCCACTATGAAGAACTGGGAATCTCGAATGAAGCTGTCCGCTATGAGAAGTTGGGAACCTCGGGTGAAGCTGCTCGCTATGTGGAAGTAGGCAACTCCACTGATGCCGGCCAGTATGACGAAATCGGGATCTCAAATGATGCTGCTGTCTATGAGGAGATGGGCATCTTGAATGAAGCCATGCAGCAGTAAACCAGAAAAAAAGGAACGGTTAAAGGTTTTGTTTTTCTATTGCTTGCTTTTAGTCTTTCAAAGGCGGATAGTGTGTTTAATTGTTACGTTGTATTACTTCTTATAAAGCAGTAATGACTGTCGTTTGGAATTCATGTCTACTTTGGCGTTACGCTTGTCGAGCTTTCAAGTTGTACCTGTCTGTTGGTGGTGACTATACGATTTTACAAGCTGATAAGTCAGGTTTTACATTTACGACAGTCATAAGAGAAGCGCTTATAGAAGTTTTATAACAGTATTTCAAGGTGTGTAAAGCAAACTATGCTTTCAGTAGTCTTTTTTATATGCATGTGTTTGCTGTTAATCAATTCCCTATGACAGAGGTTGAACTAAACATGAGCATCAACAAAAAATTTTTTTTCCTTTTTTCCGAAATATCATTCCTAATTTCTAAAGTGAAATGTTCATCTTGTCTTTTTATTTTATTTTTATTTTTCAACCAACTTTTGAAGATGTTTCCTTTCTAATTTCTTTCTATTGTTTCTTTAGTTCAGTATGAAATTCCCCTTTTTCTGGCGGCTAAATGCGCCCTTCCCCTCAAAACATGTTTTGTTTACTTTTCAAAGAGAAGTGAAGTATTTTGTTTATGTTCCTATATAGTTCAATCTTCCAATACCGTGTGACAACAAAGGTTTTATGTAATGTTTCCAATCCATCTAGTTACGTGTTGATTTTTTTTAACTCCCTGGTGATAGGTAATGAATGAATAAATAGACTGCGCCATATTTTGCTTGTTTCAACCAAAAAAAAATAAAAAAAACTTTTTCGTAGAGATGCAATCGTAAAAGGTAGGCCAGGCAAATACTTTTTAGGATCTTTAGTACACTGATTTTGTTTGTTCTGCCATATCTACCGTTGCTATGGCGGCTATCTAAGCAGATAACTAGCCGCCGAACAGAGATAAATGCAAGAATTTGACGCGCGATCCCGATTGGGATCTAAACTTATAGTTTTTATAGCTTTGAGTCCATTTTTTATTTAGCAGATTTAGAATTTTTGATAGCCTAAACAGATATTTTCAAGGTGTGACTTTGTTCACTATTAAAAACTTTATATGCGCATACGCGTTTTTATTGGTGTGTTTTGATACATTTGTAGTTAAACTCCGCCTTTTGTAGATCGCTTTTTGCTGAATAAAACTTATCTTTTTTAAGATATATTGTGTGTCTTTGCAGTATTTTATATTTTTATCCACTTTGATTTTTATTTTACTTTTTTTGGTGCTGTTTTATAAGAAGATAAAAGCTTCCTATCGTTTGCTTTATGGAGATTGAATGGAAACAGCCCTAGTTCAGACTTGTCAATAAAGCGCTTTCAAGGTTGTCATAGTGGATCCCCCTTACGACTGGAGAGTTTTGTGTAGGAAAATTGCTTATTCCCCAGAGGAGAAAAAAATATTGCCTGGAATAACCAACACGGCCACCACGTCACGGAACATAAGAGACGTCTATATAGGAGATTTCCGTGCGCAGTCTTAACGGGAATGATCAAAACCAACTCTTTCTTGTTAACGGTCATCTCTATAAGACGGACATCCGGTGTTGGCATCGTCCCTGCCGTTTATAAGAAATTTTACTGAGGTAAACTTTTTATAGGACGGACTGTTAGAGCAAGAACCGACGTTGTCCGTCTTAGAGGGAGTTGACTGTACAACAAATCACGTAATCAGCCAGTTTTTGCTTTTTCGCGAAATGTATCCGTATAACGCGTACGTTTGTTACTCCTCGACAAATGATTGTAAAACGACCTGCAAGATCATTCATATTGCTTTTGATTGTAAGTGAAATTTATGTTAAATATCAGTCACCGCGTAGTTACTGTATGCAATCCAACACATCTCTAGCATACGACGTATTATTAAAAACTAGCAATGGTATATTGCATTTCCTGAGCTCATATACCATTGACCGCAAATATGGTAGCCGATACTCGTCAACAAAAACAGCTGGGGAGCTCAAATATTGCAAAGTTTTGGGCGTTTTTAATAAAACAATTATTACACTCGCGCTTGTTGGATATAACCTCGTTATAGCCAACGAGGCGCAAGCGCGCCTCGTTGGCTATCTACCATCTCATATCCAACGCGCGCTCGTGAAATAATTGTTAATTATACAGTTTTCTAACATATTTGCTCGCCTGAACAATTATTTCACGAGCGCGCGTTGGATATGAGATGCTAGATAAGCAACGAGGTTCGTAGCGCCGAGTTGGCTATAACTATATCATATCCAACAAGCGCGAGTGGAATAATTGTTTTATTAAAAACGCCCAAGGAATTAATATATTTCAGCTCTTCAGCTGTTTTCGTTGACGCGCGGAAGTTTGGGTCAAATACTTAACAATTATTCCACGAGCGCACGTTGGATATGAGATGGTACTTATTACATGAAATTTTCGCGACACGTTAATTTCGCGAATTTCGCGATTCTAACCCTTTGACTCCCAAATTTTCCCCCGAAAACTGAAATTTTGGTGCTATGGTCTTGAATTTACCTCAACTTTGCTAAAGAAGCACTTTTTTACACTTCAGCAACATTTTGATAAAGATTCTGTGTAAAAATGTGCAATATTTTACTTTGGTGCATGCGCATAAGCCAAAATTTGGACTTTTTTGCTGAACCGTTCCAATTTTTTTTGCCCCTTTTGCTTCCTTTTTTTCCGCTTTCTTATTCTCGTTACTTTCTACTCTTCATATCCTTTCTTTTGACCAAAAAAGTGTTGACGTTATCATTGGAAAACCCTGAAAAGGGGACCTTGACCAATTACAGGTGTACTGGCCTGTTTAAGCAATGATTTTGCACCAAAAATGGATTTTGCTTTTTCTTTGATTAGCTCTGTCAGAATGCAACTGATATTCAAAATGAACAGTCCTGTAGAAAGGTCGATCCTGTAGAAAGGTCAGATTCTTATCACAAAATTCCACTGACGTGCTAATTGATGACGTTACAAGTGAATCAATGACCGTACCTCCAAATAGCGTCTGAATGCGCGTTTAGGAGTGAAAGGGCTAAAAAATGGCGAAATTAAAGTGACGTGAGCAATAAGTGTCGCGAACATAACATGACGTGAAAATTAAGTGACTCACATTATGCCAATAATCAAGAAAAGAATAAGTTTAGTACCACTGAGGGAATGAATTTCCAATGTGAATGGATCTTGTGGTCAATTGAGTCAAGAACAGTAATTCACGTACAAGCATGAACTGCTTGTGGCCATTGTGAGAGCTGCTCTGTTGTTACTGTTGACATTTAGTCCCGCCTTTGCGTTTTTGTTCCTTTGATAAAGTCGTTTTATTTAATTCAAGGACATGTTAGATCACACTGCCAAGGAAATGTAAATTGTGAAAAAAAAAACGCGAAATTAAAGTGATTCAAAAAAAATTTTTTCGCAAATTCGCGAAATTTCAGTGTCGCGAAATATGCGCACCACAAAATCGCGAAATTAACGTGTCGCGAAAATTTCATGTAATAACTTTAGTGATCTCAGCTCGTTGACGCGTATCGGCTACCGTATTTGTGGTCAATGGTATATCAGCTCATATACCATTGCCTGTTAACCAATCAAAACTCGTCCAATTTTGGCTGTCCTCGGAATTTGTTTGTATCCAATTATTTATATTTCCATGTGGGCTTATTACATTACTAATTTGAATTATAAACCCGACGCCGAACAAACAAACGCCAATGCATGTCACGTGATCGTATGAACAAGCTGTAACACAAATGTACAAGAGATGATCTCTTGAAATGTAGAACATTAATTTTTGCCGTATAGTAGAAAAGCGATATGCAGACGCAGTCCTATGCTTCGATACATTTCTCTAGCAGTTCTAACATTTTTCCTTCACATCTCGTTTAAGGCCTGGTCCCAAGCTACTGCCTTGGGTAGACTGTTCAAAGCCCTCTGTTTTTTTGTCGATCGTTGAGCGCGGGGAAAGAACGGCGACGACTAGGCTCTCGCTTTTTTGCGTTGAAAAATAGAGAAGCTGAGAACAGTCAGGCTTTGGGGGCTAACTGATGCCCATAAATTAAAATTAAACTACTTGAAGGAAGACTTGATAAATATTATCCCAATACTGTAACATTATGACAAAAAAACGTTCACTTTCCAATCTAAGATTACTCTGAATTAACTTATGCTGGCTTTGCTAAAAGATATTCCTTGTCGAAAAATAGAATACCAAATCTATTGTAGGACATTAATTTTGGAATGTTCCCGTTTCACTTGGTAACAGAAACAGTGTGATCATAAATACTGCATGCGCATGGCCTGACGATAACTGAAATGATACTAAATCACTGCTTCCCATGACCAGTCAACTCCTACATGTTATTTCATATTTATTTTCTGCACTTGACGACCGGTTAACGCAGGGACCGCGGAGCAGTGGGAGAGGAAAGTCTCTAAAGCCGGCCAGTTCAAGTCTTTAAGTCACTAGTCAGCCCCCCGCCCCCCTCCCCCAATAAGAAAAAATGCTAGAAATGTTTCATTCAAATGGCCGAAGGTACTGTAAACCTACTATCGATCGTTAAATTTTATCTAATAAGTTGGCAGGCATTTTCTCTCAAACCGGTGAAAAATAAAATATATAAAGCTAAATATAAAGAAAGAAAAATGGACGCCGGTGTTTGTGAGGTCATGAGTTCGATTTCCGTCGGGGACTAAAATTTTGCTCGTGACATGAGATGAGTCATAGGTTGTCACTTTAGAACAATTGACCTTGTTTCAGCACGAATTACGCCGGGCACGCGTAAAATAACAGTCATAACTGATTACTCTACTAGTGGGAAATTCCTTGCGTTTTTAACACTGTTTTTTTTTATTATTATTTAAGTACCGTTGACAGATATCTTTCTTTTCTTTGACCGAACTCTTTGTGTTGTCACAAATTCCACAAATGACATACCGCAAACCGTGCGCTGGGTTATCAATTTCTGCTAGGGATATCGGCCTGAGCATGATTTTAATTACCTGGCGTGACTTTGGGCAGGTAAGATTGTATTTCACCTTCTGCGTTTGTCGTCATTTTATTTTTTTGCTGCAAGATTTCGTTGTTTTGCTTCGATTTCAAGGGGAAAAACGGCTGACAAAAAAAAAAAATGAAGGTGCGAAGTAAAGTAAGTAAGTCATAAGTACTCATAGTAAGTACTCATAGTGGTGTTGTTTCAAACTGTTCCATCAGACGGTTCGGACCCTTGCGTTGCGTATGACAAACTAAATAATCCGTTTCGAAGCACAAGCTATGTGGCCACAGAGGGAGTCGATCCAATGATTTGCGACTCAAGTCTCAAAACTGGATGGTACCGCTTTGTAAACGATGTCGGTGGAAAAATGCCTGAGACTAAAATAACCAAGTATCACTGCGGAACATACCGTAGAATTCCGGTTATAAGCCCTGGGCTTATACAACTTCGTAAGGGTTTTTGGGTGGGCTTATAAGCGGAGGGGCTTATATCCGGGAGGGCTTATAAGCGGAATAAAAAAAACGTTTCGAAACGAGCCTCGGGAGTGTTGATCGAAATACGTTTTTAAGTTAAAAACGCACAAAAAGCAACATTTAGCCCTGTTCAGTACTGTCATCCGGTAGAGGGGGGCTTATATCCGGGGGGGCTTATAATCGGATGTATTTTTTTGTTTCCAGGTTGATGGGCCTATAACCTGGGGGGCTTATAAGCGGGGGGGCTTATAACCGGAATTTTACGGTATGCACCAATTTGGATGAGACCTCCCCATCCTTCAACAGCAGACGGCATTGTCGATAGAACCGCGTGCATCAATTACGACGAACAGAACAATGGCTGTCTAGCCCTTGCTATTAAAGGGAAAAACTGCAATGATTCATTTTATGTCTATCGTCTTGTTCAAACTCTTGGTTGCCCAATGGCTTATTGTGCAGGTACGTATGGATTGTTTCAATTGAAACGTAATTTAATTGTCAGCTTCGACTGTAAATTCGTGCAAACTATTCGTGTATATTAGTTGTTTTGAAAAGTGCCTCTCAAGCCAAGGACGTATATTGAAATATATATTTAAGTTATTTTAGAGATCGTATTACTGTGTTTAAAACATCAGTAGATTTTGACGTCGTTTGCGTATGTTTTGGATGTACTGAGGTCGGTACGTTAGTACGTTGCATTCCTTGGATCATGTGGATGTGTCACATGCATTTCAACCATATCACGCAGCTAAGTGTTTTTAGTGGAGTCACAAAGAAAGTAAAGATGAAAATTAGACATTAATATTAACGCAATATATTTGAGAGTTTCGAGGTCGCATAATGGGGTTGTATTCGCTTTGCTGGGTTTCCGTGCGTATGATGGGTTAGGGGTAAGGGTTAGGGTTAGGAGTTTCATAAGTAACATACTTTGCTATTGACCACGAATTTAGTCCAGTAGGAACGTTTATCCTTAAAAGTGGACATTGACGGTCTCAAGTTTGACAGTTTTATCGTACTTAATTTTACTTGGGCCCTTGTACATGTAGTAACTCACGTATTGTTATAGAACCAAATGAATGTACTACCACTGCCACGATAACCGCGTGTATTTGTTTGTTTTGGTAATGCGCCCAAATGTTAAAATCATGATCCGTGCCATCTGGGTCACAAAAGATGTTTCGGTATCCAGTTACATACGTGCCATATTAACTAACTCGCTGATTACATTTTGTGTCAATGCATGGCACAATTTAAAGCAAAAGAAAGGCAAAATATGGAAATGAAGCGTTTTAAAAGGATTGCTTGACGTTTGCGAGACCAAAGCACCTTATTTTTGTCACGCAATGTTCTCTTTTAATCAGATAAAGCACAGGTCCTTGACGCAAAAAAAAAATAAAATAAATTAAAATACAAACAGCGGCAACAAACATAACACATGGACCACGCATGGTGTGAAAAAGTAAACGTCAAGGTCTCAAAAAAATACGTCAAGGAAATTTTAGTTTCTTTCTTTTTATTTTCAAACCATGCGTAGTCAGTGTGTTTTATTTGTTCCCGCTGTTTGTATTTTATCTCTTGTCAAATTGAAATGGCCAAGGAACAAGAGTGTTTACAGATCCTTGTTGTCCAAAGGAAAGATAACGCTATCCACTAGGCTTTGGTTGTTCAAAGGGTGGAAAACACTATCAGTTTACTATCCACCGCCGGATAAAACGCTATTCAGTGGATAAGTGCTGACGAAACATATTACGCTATCCTGGCACCTGATAGTGATTTATCCGGTGGGAACCATTATACAGTGGAACCCCGATATAACGATCTTCGATATAACGATATTTCCGATATAACGATGAGAATTTAGTGCACCGAACGTAAAATCGTTCCCGATATAACGATATTATCAGTAGTCAGTACCAATTTAAGCAAAACATTGAATTTAACACAATAACCTTACAGTAATCGAGTAATCTCTAATGTTTCTGCCAACAGCTTTGTACAATTATATACGAAAATGATACTGTGTTCTAAGCCCCTTTATCAACTTTATCCTCTTTATCCTCCTTGTCATTCAATAGTTTTCTAAGTTTCAGTATCTTTGATTAAGTTAACCCCGATATAACGATATTTTCGGTTATTTTACGACCATATCGCTATATCGGGAGTTTCGATATAACGATACCTCGATATAACGATATACTTTTACTGCTCCCTTGACATATCGTTATATCGGGGTTCCACTGTACCACCTTCGAACAACTGGGGCCTGATAAATTACTATCCAATGGATAGCGCATTCTGTTTTGTCAACAACTATCCACTGTATAGTGTTTTAACCCGTGGGTAACGTTATCCACCCTTTCAACAACCGGTTCTAGATCGATAAGTTGAACATTTCACATTTCAACAAATTTTACCATGAAATCGAAATCCTTCCAAATTCGATTCCAAATGGCAAAATTACATTTAAAATTACGGTCCTTTAAGAGCTCATACTCATCCTCGTAATGCTGTTGAAGTTGAATTTTTTCTATATTTTACGAGTTTGAAGTTTCCTCGGTGTATAAACTTTGCCTTATTTGTTGTCCTGTTTAAAATAAAATGGGATGTCTTTGTCGGGGAATACGAAATCTGCATTCTGTTTCATTTTCTTGGAAACAATTCTTATTAGAACGTCTAATGACCTGAAATGCGCAGTTAGAATATTAAAGTTGAAGGCATATTTAGCTCAAACAAGGAACGCATCTATCATACTTTTAGTTTTAGCTCTTTTGCAGGCAATAAAATTCATGCTATTTACTTTTTTCCGTGAGCAGGGACGAAACGGCCATGCCCGAGAGGACAGTCTGGTCTGTATCCAAACTGCACAGGTACGTAACAAAACTATGTTGTAGCCGGAACAGATATTAACCGAGTAATATAGCTGTCATATACAAATGCAAGTTGTCTTAATTACAGGTCATTATTTGGGGATATGAAGGGTATAAATGCAAAGCAATACAGAACAGCGCTGCAGTTAAAAAGACAAGGTAGAAATCAGAGCAGTTAACTCTTAAATAACTAAGAGTGCTGGAAATAACCCCTGAACTTCCTTCTGAGCGTTAGCCATGCAAATCAATTTCGACTAAGGATGCAATAGTTTGCGTGTTACCCAGACGGGGTTAAGTCTCCCTTGTTCACTGTTTTCTTCTTCTTGTGCAAGAGGGAGATTTAGCACCATATAAGAGTGAGGTTGATGACACAGAATCTAACAGATGCAATCAAAATTTAAAAAACCTTAGTCTAGCAAAAACAAAACAAAACGGTCGTATACAACAAGGTGTACATAACACTGTTATATATAAGAAAGTGAAACATAGCAGCCGGAGACTCCCAAATAGCCTGTAGTACAAAAATAAATAAAGAAACACGATTTTTTTTCTTATCTAGCGATTGGAGAATACCAAAACAAGTTACAAACGATCCGTAAAAGAGTTTAAATCGTTTACCCGAACCCATCCCAAAACTCAAAACAACTTCTTAACATGGTAATTTTTAACCTTGGACGGCTCATTTTATTCTACTTTTGTTTCCAAAGTTCTCATCAAAAAGGATTTCCCGTACGCTATGGTACCAGTTCCAAGCGTCAACTACGTAAATGACAGCGAACCGCAAGTCACCCTGAAGTGCTCCTTTGATTTTCCAACTTGGGACAACGTATCCTTTGAGATTCAATGGTTTGTGAACGGCAAAGGCGTGACGCCTACGATCATCTGTGACAACCCTAATGAAAGTACCTGTAACCGACGGCACTCTCTTCTAGGAGCACGTGACTACAAGCCTGGTGACACGGTAATTGGATGACTTCTGTCAGAATTTTTACTATTTTAGTTTCATATACTTTGCACATTTCACGATCACTGTTATTCAAGAACCAGCCAAAACAAAACCATCAAGGAGAGTCAGCTTTTGTGCTCAAATATCAACGTATTCAAACAATAGGTACCAACGCATGCATGGTAATCTAACTGTGTGCATTTTTATGACTTGTTACATGAGAAATGGGTTGAAATTCGTTTTCTTTTTTTAACTTGGCTGGTCAATTGAAGATGACTTAACCCTGGATAAAAGATACAAACACATCCACTCTTAAACACGACATATAGCATAGATGGAAACCATGAATAATTTAAAGAAAGTATATGAGGTTACCATGTAGCACTTTTCCTGTATTCCGCTGTGATAACAGAAAGCCCGCTTTAGAATTTAATATACGGATTCACAACAGACCGCGAAAAGTTAAAATTACTACGTTCTTAAACAGGCTTTCAGTCTTTTACTTTTATTTTTATTTTTTTTTTATTATCACAGGTAAGGTGCGACATACGAGCGAAATATAACACTCATCCCGACAACAAATGGACAAACACAGTAGCAAGCCCTTTGTTTTTCGCGGGAATTGAGGTAAGTGGAAGGCAACCGAAAATCAACACCGGTATGTGGCTAATTGAACAGGTCAAACCAATCTGGTGTGCACCTAATAAGGAAAACAACCAGTGTGCACCTGCATCTTTTGGGGGCCCACTGGTGTGGGAGACCAGCTAAACTAAACAGCAAGAGTAAACGTTAATGTGTTTGAAATATGGAACATTTAAAAAAGGCAACCGATGTGTGTTAGTGTCATGATTAATTGCATTTTTTAAGGATAACACTTGTCAATATTCTCAGAAAATCCGTTTCTTTGTTAACATTGTTAAGTAAAAATATTTTTTCCGGCGATTGATTTAACTTTCTGCCATCAACCGAAAAAAAAAACGTAGACATATTTTGCACCGGTTTTCCCTGAAATTGACGTTTCACTCGTTTATTCATTGAGGTCGCCCTACAACATAGGTTATTTTTATATAGATTCTACTCTTATACAATTTTTAACGTTGTCGTGCTTTTTTAAAGTAAATAATAGCATTAGTTGTCCCCTAAAGTTGAAGCTAAAATTTGGTAACAAAAGGAAACCTTATCATGCCTAATAGTTTTTTTTTTATTATTATTATTTTTCCGTGTCTTAATTTGCAAAAAATACTTAGTTGGCCTTGATAATCGGCGATGTGGATTGTTTGCTTGTTTTTTCCCAGAAGAATTGATAGGTAAGTTTTTTTTTTTTTTTCATATCATGTTTTTGCGTCCGATTGTTGTAAGTCATTTGTCTATTTTAGTTTCTTTTCAGTTTTTGTTTAGTTACCGGGGCATGCATTACTTTAACAACCAATTTTATAATTCATTCTTAAACATCAATGGCACGTAAACTAAAAATTATTTCACTAAATGTGCGAGGTTTACGTAATCAGAACAAAAGGAGAGCAATCTTTTGTTATTTAAAACAACAAAAAGCTACGATCTTTTGTTTACAGGAGACTTTTTCACAACCTGATGATGAGAAAGTATGGTCTGCGGAATGGGGCGGCAAAATTTTTTTTTGTCATGGAACTGCACACTCCAAAGGCGTCTGTATTTTATTGAATCCGAATTCAACTTTTAACTTCGATGTTGTTCAAACGGATATTCAAGGAAGAATTATGATTTCAAGACTTAAAGTCTTGGAGGAAACGTTTTTCATCGTAAATATTTACGCACCCACTGATTATCGAGATCAAAATGAATTCCTTAAAAATTTAAGTGAATCTCTCGTGAGAAAAACGGACACCTCCCGGCTAATTATTGCTGGTGATTGGAACTGTACACTTAATAAGGCAGACAAAAGTGGGGGTTTACCCTGGAAAAAAACGAATTACAGAGACGCTGTTGTAAATCTTATGGACGAATTAAACCTTCTCGACATATATCGAAAAATGCATCCAAAGATAAAGTCATTCACTTATGAATCCAAAACTAATAACTTGAAATCGAGAATAGATTTTATCCTTGTCTCTCGCCCAATCTCCGTGGATGCTCAAACGGCTGAGATTCGAACTTCAGTAGCTCCAGACCATAAAGCTACCTTCTTGAGTGTTACCATCAGAGATGAGTTTAAGAGAGGTCCTGGAACGTGGAAATTTAATAATTCCCTTCTTAAAAATGATGAATTTAAGGAACGGATTGCATTCTTTTATCCACAAATACATGTAAAATATTCCGACGTCACCGATAAGCAACTATTGTGGGAATTGATTAAAATGGAAATACGTATGAAAACAATAAATTTTTCTAAACAAAAAAAATCTGAACTCAGAAAAAGAGAAATAACACTTCAAAACGAGCTACAAGAACTTGATTATAAAATTTGTAATACTGATTTCGAAGTCTTAGACCGGAAAGTTTTAACGGAATATGAAACTGCAAAAGAAGAATTAAAAAATATATATGAACAGAGAGGGAAAGAGGCTATGTTTAGATCAAAGGCGAAATGGCTTGAACAGGGGGAAAAACCGACTAAATATTTTTTTAACCTGGAGAAGACGAATTATGAAAAAAAGCTCATACGCGAAGTAAAATTAGAAAATGGCGAGGTGACATCAAATTCAAAACAGGTCGAGAAAGAACTGGAGAGTTTCTATAGCGACATGTATGCATCGAGAATGAGCCATAACAGAGAGCCACAAGGTACCGGAAGACAGAGTTTTGAGTCGTTTGTTGAAGATATTGAAATTCCACAACTTAACGCCGAGGAACAAGATTCGCTAGAGCACGATTTTACCTACGAGGAGTTAAAAGAGGTTGTAATTTCTTTCTCGGACAATAAAACACCAGGTGAAGATGGGTTTACTAAAGAATTTTATGTGGCCTTTTATGATCTTATCTGGAGAGATCTGTTGAACTCTTTCAATGCAGCTTTTGAAAGTGGGTCCCTTTCCATTTCCCAAAGGAGGGGAATAATAACCTTAATACCCAAAACTGACGAAGCCCTTTCTGAACTTTCTAACTGGCGTCCCATATCTCTTCTCAATCTAGATTATAAAATTCTGTCAAAAGCTCTCGCAAAGAGAATAGAGAAGTGTTTACCAAAACTAATTAACTCCGATCAAACCGGTTTTGTCAAGGGAAGGTATATAGGTCAAAACATAAGACTTTTAAGCGATTTAATGGAGCATTTAGATGCGAAAAGGACCGCTGGTCTGCTCCTCTTTATAGACTTTGAAAAAGCTTTTGATAGCCTTGAATGGGATTTTGTTGCTAAAACTTTGAAAGTGTTTAATTTTGGCCCAAATGTTATTAGCTTGTAACTTACTTGTACTGATAACGTACTATATCTCTTTTGCTGCAGGAGTAAAATTTATCACTTAAAACGTTTTGACACTTATTGCTTGTATATTTTATAACTTAGATTCAACCTGCTTCTTTAAGTATCACGGAGTGTGATGTGGGGAACACTCTAAACAAAATAAAACTGCGACCAACACTTCCTATTCGGGGCGGCCAAATCGATATTAAATTCGGAACCAAGGATAGATTTACTGACCTTCTAATGAACGACTGCAAAATACCTATAAAGCCTGGTGACGAGCACAAATGGAAAGATATATCAGTTCAAGCAGTGTGCGACAACACAAACCAAGCGTTTGCTCCATCGGCGTTCACATTTACAGTAACATCAACATACAGTGGATTAGACCGTTTCTGGGGCCTTTACGAACTTCCACCCGTTGTGGTAAGTTGCGTTGTAATTTCGCATAGCCTTTGGTTAGACTTAGCATGAAAATGGTTGGTTTAAGAAACTGCGCTTTTTTCCCACCATGAATGCAGCTTAATTCTATTCTGTCAAATTAATACAGTGATCTCATCTTATTATTGTAAAAAATTACGATGTCCATATTTGGTCTAGAAATCATTGTTATTAATCGGTCACGTCTACATAACATGCGTATGTACTGAGACATTATGCAGTTATTGTTGCTGTAGTAGGTACTAGCCACCTCAACAGGACTCCTCTCATAGTTAACTTACAAAGTGCTGCACCAAAACAGTCACTCTACTGACCTGCAATTTATTTATTTTCATTCATTCATTCGTCAATTTGTTCATCATTACAGATCACCAAGGTAGAGAATTCCGTTGATATGTGCATCGCTACTGGAGATCCGCACTATACCACTTTCGATGGAAAGTATGTACCATCTAAAGGAATTCAATTTGTTTTGTCTTTTGTTGTTGTTCTTGTTCTTGTTGTTGTTGTTGTTCCGTTTTCGCTTGTTGTTGTTGCTGCTGCTACTGCTACTGCTGCTGTTTTCATGTTGAGGAAAGAGTAGCTTTTACATCCGTGAAAATAAAAAATGTTCTTTACACAAGGCTATATATGTCACAAAATAATTATAATCCTCTTCGTGTCTTAAGGATAGTATGAATAACTTGACTAAATGCTAAGCTTACAATTACTAAATTGTCAATTATTGTTCTTTTCCTTAGATATTACGACTTTTACAGACCAGGAGATTTTGTACTTTACCGCAACACAAAGCGCCACTTCGAGGTGAGAACGATGGTATATCGTACAATCTAAACTATTGGACTACGCTAGCTTGAGGAGTACCTGCCCACATTTCTTTAAAATTTCTGTACTTATCTGTCCCTTTTAAAACTGCATTTTGGCTTTCTTGGTTTTTCGATTGCGATGGGGCCTGTAAAGATGCAAGTGATGTTGTCTTTGCCTCCACACCCGAATCATACTGAAATTTCTTGAACTGTAACGTACTTAAAGTAATTCTTGTCTTCCTGAAGATGTTCTAGAGTATCTTAACTTGTACTTGCGCGTGGATCTCTCAGCTTCCTTGTCAAGGAATTTATTATATAGTTGTTTGTTATTGATGTTATTGTTGTGTTTGCTATTGTTGTTGTTCTTTTTCTTCTTCTTCCTCTTGTGGGTCTGCCTCAATTTAATTCAAAAGTGAACGCTTTTGAATCCCCTTTTAACAGCTGCTGCAACAATTCAAAAGCAGTTTTTTGTTTGTTTGTTTTTCACCAACACATTACTGCTGACTTGTACTGAGGAAAGGAAAAACATATTTTTTATTTGGAATCTATTTGCAAAACCAACCCAAAACAAAACAATGCCAGCATGCCATCTTTCCATGCAATAAGTATCAACTTCATTAATTTGTCTTGTAGCATATTGGATAACATCATACATTGAATAGCATTATCTATTTATCTTCATCTATTTCTCTCGATTTTTGATAAAGATTCATACACGACTGTGGCATTGTGGGCGAACTGTTACGTGCAACTGTGGTGTGGCTATCAGGGAGCTGCGTGACGTCATTGTTCTAAGCTCTTGTACTGAAGATCTACAATACAATTACGGAAGTCCGATGAAAGTTTTGATAACCAGTCCTGGTCGCCTGACGAGAGGCACGAGGATTCTGGTTCGACAACTTGGAGGGTACAGTGAATACGTGGTAAGGAAAGGTTAATTGATATATCTGAAGTAATACTTCATATTAAATTATATTAGGTCCATAAATAGTGAAAACTTTGCTCATTTTTCTCTTGTAAAAACATGTGCCTTCAGTATTCTCTACAAATTGATTTGGAACGCAATAGAAGTTGTATCATTTCCAAATTTGAAAGCAGAATTTACGAAGATATGAGGAATTTTGAATGCTGCGTTCAAATTTTTATTAAGTTTCTTTGTAAAATTGGCAAATGCTATTCTTTGTCACCAAAACAAGAACGAAAAATAATATTAATTCCAATAAATTTATAAGAGACACAAAAATACAATGAATTTATGATGTGTTTTTTTAAGGTTCGACTTGCTTCTGGGACAGTGGTCAGAATAAAACGATACTCCTGGGGAAATAACGTTGAAATGGAAGCCCCAAAATTCGACAAAGGTCAAACGGAGGGTATGTGTGGAAACTTCGACGGAGTAAAGGATAACGACTTTGAACTTGGTGGAGATAAGCAGCCTCATGGAAACGCTGACTTGTTCGGGGAAAGCTGGAGGTAAGACGTGTAATAAGCTCTACAAGAAGCAGTCAAACGGTAGGGATAGGGCTTCACCTTATTATAGGGAATTGACGCTTCATATGTTTATTCACACTTTCAAAATCGTTCAAAGTAAAGAAAATAAGAAGAATAATAAGCTTTAAAATAAGCAGTTAACCCGAACGAAGGCGTGATGTTTCATTTCTAAATGTAAAAACATTTTAATTACTTTTGTACCTAACCCTGATACTTGACACTTTTGGGTGGGAGAAATGAGACAATTCACCATTGGAAATTCACAGTTTATCATAATAATTTATTTTATTTCCTACAGGCCTGTTTTGCTTTTTTTGGTATTGTCTGTTTTGGTTTTAATTTCTTCGACTTTCACTTCAGATCTTTTTTAACACTTTCAATTGTGTTTAAAGTTGCATTCATGACTTGGTAATTGTGATATCTTTTTCATAGAGTTGATGCGTCAAAAAGTCTGTTCAGGACAGTACCGGCCTGCACTGATAAGTCTTGTGAAGACACCGAGTTGGAACTTAATATGGATCGTTGTAAATGTAACAAGCATGGCGGGGCAATGCAAGTAAAATGCAACCTCGAAATAATGAATTTTAATGGCATGCCAGGTGCAACATTCAAAGACCGGACTACAGACGCTCAGAATGCTAATAGGAACAAAAGAGAGATTATATACAGCGATGACATCATCTACCTATACGACAATGAAAAAACAGAACACAACATGTATTCCAAACGCGGTAAACGTGCCGTGCAGACCCAAATGTCCTTAGAAAACGCAACTGAATATTGCCGAAAGAGTATCCTGGACACTGCTGCAGCCAAAGTTTGTCTTGAGGTTACCGGAGTTAATGCAACAAGTGCCATTCAAGCTTGTGCCGAAGATTTAAAAGTAAGTACAACCCTGCATTGAAAGACTACAAAAAATCACTTAAGTAACACCCAAAGACGTCTCATCAAGTTAGCTATTGCCATTATGGTACCTCTAGCTAGGTTCATACTCGGTCAATGTTTCTATCAACTGGCCATGGTCAGTCAGTCAGTAAGCAAGTAAGTAAGTAAACGATTTATTAATAGCGTTTCCATTATAGTGGCTCTTTATTTGTTACTATCTACTATAAATTGTCTAATTGAAACAATCTAATTAAAATATAATAAACTACTGCATGCATAAAACTATTACTGATTAAAATTAACTTACAAAAATGCGTAACAATTTCTTTTTTTCTCAAAATGAAATTTATGCTTACACTTTTCATCCTTTTAGTTGACGGGTGACCTGAACTGGGTAGAATCAGCATTTGAAAGTCTTAAATCAAGCTGCGAATTCCAGGCCGTGAAAAATTTCTCTGCTTATGACAAAGACGAGGAGGGGAATTTGGTTCCTCCCGCGAAGATTGCTCAGAACTTGTGCCCGGGTGATTGCAACGGTAACGGTAACTGCACCAATGGGACTTGTGTTTGCAATGAGGAGTATATCTCAGCTGACTGTTCAATGAGATTTGATGAAGTTCCTCGACTATTTAGGTACGAAATCCTTGTTTGCTTATCAACTGTTTATTCTGCAGTATCAATCGTTCAGTGCTTGGCCTCTGGTAAAGGTCCGTAACCATTTTTCTGCTAAAAATTGTTCCAAACAAAGGTGAGGCTAAAGGTGTTTCATTCTTAATTCTGAACAGAGGTCAGCATATTTCTCCACTTCACGCTTGATATATACGTCACTGATTTTACTTTTTGAAAAGTTAAGCATTAAATTTATGCATCAATTTTGACTTTTTCGTTATTTTTTGACACTTCTTTTCCCTCTTTCTCTCTTCCTCAAAGTTAAACACCCTTTGAATTGTCCCTTTGACTCTTCCGTCGTCTTCAAGACGGCACTGTGCTCCTTAAAGTGCTACTATGATGAATTTCGTGTCTTTCCTATCTAAGCGGTTTTCATCACCACCAACAACTGCTATGGTTCCTTCTTAGTACTGTGAAACTTACCCATCAACAATTTTTATCAATTTTAAATTCTGTTTTAGGATATTAGACAAAGGACTTTGCGACATCCGAGTCAGACCCTGCATGAGAACTATTGTCTTTGGAGAATACTTTCTGGATTCAGAGAATTTGACATGCCATATAAATGAGTTTTCAGTAAGTAGAATTATTGTATTTATTTTTTAGTTTTCTTGATTTGCTGTATATATAGATCCGACTCTGCAAAGAGGGTGTGGACGAGGTTAAACTCAAGCTGAGAATGAGTCCAAATTTTAACTATAAGCTGAGACTGATATAGCTGAGAAATAGTTGTCATTTAAAATGGTTATTGAGCAATCGCCAAAGACTAAATTGATAACTGAGATTTCAGAACCCTTATTCAGTGATATGCTATGACCATAGTGGTCTGCACATCAAAAATTATCTCACCGATGAATCCGGCATTTCCAATCTTACCCCTGACTTGGGATGGTTGTGTATGGTAAAATAACCTATTATCCATTTTTTCTTTGTTTTTCTAACAGGTTGTACCAGGAGAGTGGGTTCCCTCCAACGAAACAAAACATTTAAATGCTACTCAAACCGACCTATTTGCCATCGAGTGTCATCTTCCGACGCCCCCGCTGAATCTGGGTAATTATGACGTGGAAGGCACTCCAGCAGCCGGATACGTGATAGCTGTATCCAATAACAAGGTTCATCACAGCCAAGAATCCCTTAAGTTAATCACATTTGATTCCGTGTGCCAAGAATGCAACATTTCGCATGGCTGTTCCCTCAAGGTAAAATGGTTGCCTTGGTGATTATTTGTAAAACGTGCCGATACTTTTGAAAAATACGTCCTCACCAATGCAACTTTCACGGGTACTAGCGTCTCAACTAAAAGCTCGAAAAATGACAGGGCCATATTTCTTGAGAACACATTTTTACCATTTTATGGAGCAAATGAACTTATACAGTTATAATTTCACAAAAAACGTCGCGGAATTTTAAGTGTTCAACGTTCACGACCAACAATAATTTGTTTAATTGACAAATCATTACTACTTAAAAACACAATAAGTAATAAAGCTTTTTTAAAAGAAGTAAATGGTTATCTCAGTTTTTGTAGCACATCTTCGCCTATCCTTTGCTACAAGCCGCTAATATTCGTTCTTTTTGTCATGCAATGATAGAGAGATGCATGTTTGATCAGAGGCCACTGTTTCGCTGAGGAAGCACCGAACCCCAAAGACTGGTGTCAGCAGTGCAACACATCAGTTGACCAGATAACCTGGACCGAGCGAATGAGTGAGTACTTGCTGCAATCTTAGATCAACTTCTTTACTAGTATTTTGACTGCACTAATAGTTATTATCAAATTGTACCACATCATTGAAAGTACCTTAATCTTTTTTCGCCACCTACGTATAAAGTTACCATCACAGTGAGATGTTAATATATCTCGCTTAAAATTATACCAATCTCCGTTTACTTTTGCGTACAGGAAGTGGCAGATTTTTCAGCCTTTTTTATATTTGTAAAATTTGGCATTTGCGGCGGTACACAAGTGGCGTGTTGATTGTCATTAAAACACTTTATTTAATAAAATTTGAAACCGTTAGAGGCTAAAATCATTGATGGAAAATTTCTCTTTTCATTTTAGTTAATTTCCCTCCCAACATAACTACGCCAAACAAAAGATATTGCCTCAATGGGGAAGATTTGCAGCTTCAACTAGAAGGTGAAGACCCGGAAAGCAGGCCTTTCGTGATATCTTTGATGGCTGGAAGTCCTTCAAAAGCAAAAGTGACCGAAAGAGGCGTTCTTTTGTGGAAACCTGAGACGAATAATTCCGAGAAGTTTTATTTCAAAGCTACCGACGAGTGCAATGCTTCATCGACATTTGAAATGACAATAGAAATCGTAGCGTGTCCCTGTACCGATAAAGGAACATGTAGGCCTGATCCCAACCACCCTAGAGGATCAGGCATGTACGTTTGTGAATGCCAGCCTGGCTACGAGGGACAGAGGTGCGAAAAGGAGATCGATGAATGTTTATCTTCTCCTTGCGTTCACGGTGAGTTTGAAACATTTTGGCAGTCAAAATGTACATACTCTTAATTTGTATGAAGTATAAAGAGACTAGTAATACGTGACTCGCAGGGCTTCGCGAAGCTCTGGGTTGGGTAGGGGGGGGGGGAGGTGTTATAAATAAGGAGTGGATTATTTGAAGTTGAACATTTATTGAATTGTACATATTCAATTTTCCACAGTAGGCGGAAAGATATATTTGTTAGAAATTTCAACGAGCATGGCCGCGAAACCCTCGTTCCCAGGGTCTACTCCGCTTTGAAGATGGTGGCTTTTTCTGGTTCGTAAAGAGGTATAAAGCGTTGGGAAGCGCAGGCTATTTTCAAAATCATCGACAAATTATTGGATAGTCGCATTTTGGACATTTATTTGATGGCATTAAAAAAAAGAAGAAGTGTCAGGAGAAATTAATCAATGTTTAGGGAGATTATCATAAAATAGGACCTTTGCACTTCTAGAGTTACATTCTTCGGGAAACTGTGCAAATATGAGTTTTGTAGGCAAACAGTGATTTCTATGCTTAGGTAAATTACTTTTGTACTTAAAGTAAATAATCACGCGTGTAAGTTGTCGCTGTTTAAACTCGAGTCTTATTCACGAGAAAAATATAAAGAGAAGTTAATTTCAATTTTCGTTTTGTCCATTACCGAAAACAATTCGAATTTAGACAGCTTTCAAGGTTGAATATACATTCGACAGATGTATCTTTTATTTTAGCTTTTGTTCATAATTGAGTTTGGTTAGTTTATGATTTCAAATATACCGACTCTATTCAATCTTGTTTTTAGTTTAAAATGCTTCTAATTAAATTTTATTTAGCTGTACCGTTTAGTCTACAAACTCGTCAGTTGAACTTATTCACTTTGCTTTTGTGTTGTAAGCTGACTTTGCTCAGCCTTCTTTCAATTGTACTTTGTATGATGCAATTAGGTTTAGCATTAGTATATATAGAACGCTGTTATCATTGTAAAGTCGATTTACATCTCGTGGAGTTACATAGAAGATTTACGCCGAGACGAAGAATAAACCTGTGAAGTCCAAGTTCTTGTGTCCTGTTTCCAGTGTAGCAGATCCCTCGGTACTTTGGAACCCGTGACAAGTTCCTCTCTCGCAGCAAGCGTGGTTGCTCTGAGCTATCCCCAGTTCAGTTCGTTCAGTCCAATTCGCCGACAGTTTCAGCCGAAGAAAGGCCTCTCATCGCCCGTTCACCCGTTGAAGAGTTTTGAGCAACAAAACCCATTGTCCCAGTAGTGGACAAAACCCGTTGTCACAGTGTTAGGAGAATCAGTGTAGCTGCATCTGGAATATCTAAGGACAAGCAAGAACGAAGAATCCCCAACAAGTTCAATGGTTGGAACACACGAGATGTAAATCCCTTGGAGCGCCGAGTAAACAAAGACAGAGTCGCCCAAGTACGTGAGTAAGCGAAGTTTTATTTCTAATTTATGAAGTCCGTCAAGAAAGTCATTTCGAAGAAATTACATAGATACAATTTACGAAGTAGACCTAAGCAATTATACGTATATAAACGACCCGGAGTTCCTAAGGTCAACACAAGCGTTCAGTGCGATATATCCGAAGAAGAGAATTGTGAACTTTCAGAGGAACTGCCGTTCGCTTTAAGCTACGGTGACCTCTTAAGTTCAACGCCCGAAGTCTATCGCAGTGAATCACAGCCTGAGAGCTCCCGCCAGAGATCCACAGCATTTTCCAGTCCAGGTCCATCCGACAGAACCGATCGAGAAGCATTAGATATCAGCCTGGACCCGCCCAACGAAGGACAGTTCATTGTTCAACCAAATACTCCAGTTCAGCGATTCTCTTGCGTTCCGCGTGAAGGCAGCGCGAGCAGTTCATTAGAAGATTTTTCGCCGATCGACTCTAGAAGACTCCGAAGCAGGCCGCCCGTCGCCTTAGAAGTCGAGGAGATCCGCGAACACAACGAAGAAGAACGCCCAGAAACAAGCTTCGTTGACTCAAGAAACCCGATTATTAATTCACAACAGACTGTTCACCAGCAAGTGGCAGCACACGCAAATTACAGAAAACCAAAACAAAACAAAAAAAGAGCTCGTATCGATTCTGTTTCTAGTGAAGAAGCCGGATACACAGAAACGGACAGCGAGCGAGAATTTTCCGAAGACAGGGGAGATAAATACAAGCAAGAAGACGGTTCTGAATTCCGTGAAGACCACTCCCGTTATCCAGAAGAAAGAAACCGAGAAGAAAATCAGAATCAAGATATAGAAGTAAATATGGATCCACATCTAATCCAAACCTTGACCGAAACCTTGCAAAGGATTGGACAGCAACAACAGACATCTATAGTCGTCCCAGAAACCATAAAGATTCAATCGTTCCGTGGCCAAGAAGGAGACGATGTAGTAGAATGGTTCGACGTTTTCGAAAATCGTTTGAAACGAAGACGCATCGCACTCAAGAGCGAGGGTGCGCTTACAGAATTGGTACTACACTTGGCTGGACCTGCTAAAGATTTCTACCGCAACCTAAACGCAGAAGAGAAGACTACCTTTGAGCAGGTAAAACAAATCATGATAGAACACTATTCTAGCATGGACCTTGGGTATGGCCAGCGTGAATATCTATTGAATCGCCGTCAAGCACCTAACGAAACACTGGATCATTATCTGAATGACATCTGTTCCAAATTTAACAGACTCGACCTGACGAATAAAGAGAAGATGTCTTATTTCCTACAAGGACTGCGCCCTGAGATTCGCCAACTAGTTTATATGAACAAACCGACCACATTTGCAGAAGCTGAGAAGGCCGCCCGATTTGCAGAGTCCATTTCGCGAGTTTCTCAACCTACGACCTCTGGTACTATGACTGACCAACTTCTCGCTAAACTATTAACCCAGAAGGCGACCAAGGATGAAGACGATATTTTGACTAGACTTGACACCCTGATCAATGGATCAAAAATAAAGCCAGAAGGAGAACAGCAGACACAATCGCTCTTGTCGAAGCTTGGTGAACTGGTAAAAAGGGCTGAAAACACAGCTACAAGGCAAACCCAAGATACGGCCATAGCAGCCTACTCCGCAGAAAATCAAGAGTCCCGTATACTTCGCAAAGAGATGAAAGAACTTCAAGAAAGCCTTCTTAGCCTAAAGCAAGATCTCGATCAACGGGTTATTGGGAATTCAACAGATGTAAGCATATCCAGAGTTCCAACAAACCGGCCACCAGCAGTCGCCGCTCTAAGTGATTCCTTCAGCAAAACTATCGGCAACGAGAAGGGAATGCAAGATGCCATATATCAGTTTAAAGATATAGTAGAGAAACTAGGCCGTGAAATGGACGCCAGAATGGATGCCCTTACCGCAGCAGAGCCATATGGTAATTCACGAGATGGAAACACAACTAGCATAGCCGCGTTTTCTGAAACTAACAAAAGTGAGATACCAGAGCTTACTAAAGAAATTCGCCGTATGGAGAACACTTTCAGAAGCGAACTCGAAAGTATGTACCGACGAGTAGACAACCGAATAAGAAACCACAGAAACCAAATCAGTCGCCCAGAGCTCGCAGGCAGCAGAGAACGCCACAGACAGTCTAAACCGGTGTGTTATAAGTGTGGACGCGTTGGCCATATTCAGTACAACTGTTACTATTATTACCGGCCAGAAGACCAATACCAGAATAAAGGAGAGAGACAAGACTACCGTGCAGATTATAATCCAGAGGGAAATCCGCAGCAGGAACTTCAATGCTCAGCAAGTTTACTCGCACTAGACGCGCAGTACGCCCGTCACGTTCAAGACTACCATCACAAGCCAGAGAGCCCGAGATCAGAAGCGGAAACGTCCCGCCAGCCAGTGCGCACTTGCAGCCTAACTTTTGAAGGAGAAGAAAACTCCTCAGATCAGGTGATTGCCGCCCTCCCTAAGCAAGAAAACACGAACAGCCAAGAAGCAGATGTAAATATCCCAAGTTCAAATCAGAAAGTGAAGCTGACATTAACCAATGAGCAGCAAAGTCAACTTATGCCGAAGCAAGGACAGTCACACAAAAGAACTCGCCGAGAAACGAACTCATCAGTTCAGCCAAGCAATGTCCTTTTGTTACGTGGAAAAGATGTTAACCTTAAATCCAGTGACCTAACCACAGCAGGCAAAATAGCAGGTCAAGCCGTTCAATTACTCGTGGACACTGGAGCATGTGTATCAGCCATTGACCAACAGTTTTTCACAAAGATTTATGGTCAGTTCCCGCCTAAGTTGAGTGATGGTTCCTTATCGTCAGTGCAGACATTCAATGGAGATACCGTACCACTACTGGGCAAGATTACCGTTCCTTTACAGTTGAATGGACATGAGTATTCCTGTGAGTTTCATGTTATTCAGAGCCTCGCCTACGACGCAATCCTTGGTCGTGATTTTCTACAAAAGAACGGAGCCCTGATTAATCTGGTAGACAGTACTCTATCCTTCTCAGCAGCTGGACATCCCAGAAAACATTCTGATACAACGACAGTACCAGTTATGGGAACCTTCCTTGCCCAACAAAAGAAGTTAAAAGAAAAGACGACCGTAGCCACTCAAGTTGTTCCTGCACCTTCCCAGAAGAGTATCCAGCCTAACTGCAAATTGGCCCATCGAAGTCAAAAGAACAAAGAGATAGGATTTCAGCAGCCACTCCTACTTTTGATGCTTGTTGTACTGTACCTACTCACAGCTTCATGCACACCGTGCACGAAAGTCAATGTCAAGCCCGTTGTTCAGAAAATTCCAAAGTTCTTCGTCCAAAAAGCCCCAGATAATAAAATTCAAGATGGTCGCTTATTCTGTACCCCCGTTAGTCAAGTGTACCGTAGAGGCAAGGAAATGGATTCGAAAATTGATCTACATAAAAGAAAGCTGCAGAGAATAAAATTATTGACGACAGCTGAACCGGAGAGCCCGTTAACCGTTGACCAGGAATTACCCGAAGATGGAAAGAAAGACGTCTTTTATGTCATTAGAGCACAACTTGGAAATGATGACTGACGGTACCACAGTATTGAGTCATACAGACAAGGAACTTTAAAGGAAAATGTTGACATTTTAAGTAATGAAGGTGTTTAAGTAGCATCAAGAAAACAGTGTCTTAGCGAAGTAAACGTAACGTAAAGAAGTTGATACTCTGAGATTTAAAAGTTAAGGGAAAGTGTGATGATACATGATTAGGAATTTTTTAGAGCGTTTAAAGGCTAGTATCACAGTCATAGTAAATTTGAGTTCTAGGTGCCTTTTGCTTTTGCTCGACCAGGAGGTCTCGATTTAAAGGTGGGAGGAATGTCAGGAGAAATTAATCAATGTTTAGGGAGATTATCATAAAATAGGACCTTTGCACTTCTAGAGTTACATTCTTCGGGAAACTGTGCAAATATGAGTTTTGTAGGCAAACAGTGATTTCTATGCTTAGGTAAATTACTTTTGTACTTAAAGTAAATAATCACGCGTGTAAGTTGTCGCTGTTTAAACTCGAGTCTTATTCACGAGAAAAATATAAAGAGAAGTTAATTTCAATTTTCGTTTTGTCCATTACCGAAAACAATTCGAATTTAGACAGCTTTCAAGGTTGAATATACATTCGACAGATGTATCTTTTATTTTAGCTTTTGTTCATAATTGAGTTTGGTTAGTTTATGATTTCAAATATACCGACTCTATTCAATCTTGTTTTTAGTTTAAAATGCTTCTAATTAAATTTTATTTAGCTGTACCGTTTAGTCTACAAACTCGTCAGTTGAACTTATTCACTTTGCTTTTGTGTTGTAATCTGACTTTGCTCAGCCTTCTTTCAATTGTACTTTGTATGATGCAATTAGGTTTAGCATTAGTATATATAGAACGCTGTTATCATTGTAAAGTCGATTTACATCTCGTGGAGTTACATAGAAGATTTACGCCGAGACGAAGAATAAACCTGTGAAGTCCAAGTTCTTGTGTCCTGTTTCCAGTGTAGCAGATCCCTCGGTACTTTGGAACCCGTGACAAGTTCCTCTCTCGCAGCAAGCGTGGTTGCTCTGAGCTATCCCCAGTTCAGTTCGTTCAGTCCAATTCGCCGACAGTTTCAGCCGAAGAAAGGCCTCTCATCGCCCGTTCACCCGTTGAAGAGTTTTGAGCAACAAATTCCGTGTCACAGACGCAAAACCCGTTGTCACAGAAGAACGAACGGCAGGAGGATTCGAAGCCTCCGCCCGCGCGCCCCTGATGGCGATGAAAGATTTATAGACTGAATAGGCGTTGAGGGAGTATTATGTGGAGATCAATGTTATTTTAATCCGAAAAGAAAAACGATAAAAACGAAAGGCTCAGAATTCGAACTCACAAAAAAAAAAGAAAAAAAAAAAACCCTAGCCGGATTCGAACCCCCGACCTCAGTTCCGAAGATCTGATTTCAAGTTCGACGCCTTACCATTAGGCCACCAGCGCGCGGCGGCCGTGTGACGTCATTTCCGCCACACACCAAGCTCACAAATATATATATATATATATATATATATATATATATATATATAGAAATATATATGACCGTAAACTCCACACGAGATTTCATCCCGCCTGATCCTTTTGAGGGACAAAATTATACACCCCGCTACGCTCGGCCTTCGGCCTCGCTTCGCGAGGAATAAGCTTTAGACTACAGGTTAGCTGTGACAGAGACTTGATACAGATTAAAGCAGCGTAAAATAGTACACCTCCGTAGTGGCAATTGAATTCATTTCAAGGACTGTATTTCACAACTGTTGTAATAGACTTGCCACAAGTCGACCTCACGAGTTTTCACAGTAAATAAGCGAGCGAAGCGAGCCTTTTAGGCCGCAAAGCGGCCGTGCGAGCGACGAAGTCGCGAGATCGAGTGACGAAGGACTTTATTGAAAGTCTACTGTTGTCACTGATCGCATATTCTTCCATTTCAGTAATTTTATCTCCCTTAAAAACTAAGTAGGAAAATATATCATGCATCTTCGGATTCGTTAGCTGTAGGCTAACTTAGCTATATAAAATTAAGAAAAGCAAATTCGTGTGTGTAAGTTATTTGATGCTTTTTACTCTTTTCAGTATACGGATATTGCAAGATACCTCCATACTTCCATTCTATCTACAATGTTTATCATTTTTTCGCTTATAAGGACGTCACCACTCAGCTCTGTCTAACTTAGTATCTTTAAGTTGATGTCGGTTACAGTCTTCCTAAAATATCAGGGAATTCTTAGCATAGGATAGTGTATTCGTAAAATTAATAAACAAATTTAAAAAAATCAAAATTAATAAACTCCCGTGTTTGTTGCTTCCACCAGGAAATTGCAGCGATGCAGTAAATAACTATACCTGCCAGTGTGAGCCTGGTTACACGGGCTATAACTGCAGCCTTGAAATAGACGAGTGCCAATCATCTCCATGTATACACGGTAATTATGGTAATCTTCATTACCATTTTGATATTTACACTAAAAACATTACGTGGAAATAACATTTCTTTTTCTCATCACGTTTAATCCAGGTACTTGCTCTGACAAGGTTAATGGCTTTAGCTGCACGTGTCAGTCAGGTTTCACTGGTGTTCGCTGTGAAACTAACATAAATGATTGCCCACCTTCAATCTGTGGAAATGGTAAGGACTACAGGCTAGAGAGACAAGTTAAAGGGCAGTTAGATCTTTTGCTCAATTCGTGCGTTCCTAGTACCTGTTAGTTAATAATTATTTTCAATCCTAGATATAGATCCGGTCTGAATATACCCAGGCAGCCAAATACATCATAATCAGTGAATATTGTATATAACTTATTTGAATTAGAACGCTCGTGTTAATCGAAACTCCCTTCGTTTTAAGTTATGTACGTAAAATCACACATGGAAATGAAAAGTCCTCGGTTTTCGATAATTTTAAAAGCTATTCAATTTCAACCACATTTAAGATAAAAAAAAAACTCTATTGGAGTGCTAATTTTGTAAGACTGGCCAGTATTAGGCAAAATGTATCAATACACAAAAGAAAAGTGGACAGTGTCCTCAAATAGCACAGCAGTGCTAAATACACTGACACTTAAATAAAGTTATTTTGTTTTCTCCCATTAAAGGCATTGTGACATTAGGGGACATTTTAACCAATTCTATAATTATTTTCTTTATCTCAGGAACATGCATAGATCTCATAAACAACTATACTTGTCAGTGTAACGTTGGGTTTGCTGGCACACATTGTGACGTGATCGTCAGAAATTGCAGCAGTGATTCCTGCTTTCCTGGAGTCCGCTGTATCCAGAAAACACACACGATTGCATGTGACCCGTGTCCAACGGGATACACTGGCGACGGAAAGAATTGCAAAAGTATGTTCATAAGCCCCTTCTACAATTTAATGGATCTCGAATGGATCGGTTTGGCTAAGCTTATTTCAAGCGGATAAGTGTGGAGGAATGAAAATCTCTCTTCAAATGGAGCTCATTTATAATTTTTAGACGAGTTATTCAACACTCAGGTGGAGTTTTAAGCTATTTCGGTATTTTGTAAAGGGACAACATAGCTACAAAACTGAAACAAAAGGAAACAATATTCGAAAATAATTTACATTAAGACAACTTTTTGCAGAACGGTTTTAACATCTCGCAGAAAATGCGGGATAGATTATACTAAGTAGTGATATTCTTGCAATAAATAACTATGCAAGCCCTGTTTGGCGGTCATAATTTGTCGACTCATTTCAAATTGTAAAGTCCATGCATTATTTTTGTTAAAAAAAGGATAATGATAACTACGATGGTGTTGATGATCCAATAATTGATATTACCACCAACAAATAATAACAAAAATGTGTCTTTTATTATTTACTCTCCAGATATTGATGACTGTGTCAATGTTACTTGCAAAAACGGTGGTTCCTGTATAGATGGAATAAATAACTTCACGTGTTCATGTCAAAAAGGATATACCGGGGACTGGTGTGAGACAGGTAATCAATATTCGTGCTATTCCTAAGCTAAGATGTTCTTAAACTTACTTTAAAGTAATAACTACTTAAAAAGTAACATGTTCAACGTTGACATATTTTGCCGTCCCGATTACTGTATAAGTATTTGAGGAAGCTTCTTGTAAAAGATTTGTGGCATTGTAAACCCAAATTAACTCTTGGAGGCACCAATGACGTACAGGGAAGAGATGGAGAAGGGGTAATGGGTTTTTCTGTGACCATTTTGTAATGTCCAACACAAAATATGATGTCAAGAGAAGTCAACGAATTCGCCGTCAATTTACCGTAAGAATGTACAACACTGAAAATTAGAAGATTTTTAATTGGCGTAGAACCTTATGTGGCCACATGATTTCCAAAGCAACATTGGGAATAAGCAGATGTCACATGAAAACCTCATGAATGATAGATAAAAAGATGAACAGCATCAGATAACTTAAGGATACCGCCCAAATTAGGGGAGGGTTTTTACAAACATGATTGTTTCCAGGATTACAATTTTAAAAACGTACTAAGTAGAAGAGCTATACAGTAATCGTATGGTCAGCTATGTATATAAATTTTAGGCCTTTTATATTGCAATAGCTAGGGAAAAAATAAATTTAATTTTTACTCAAAAGATATCGACGAGTGTGCCAATGTCACGTGTCACAACAACGGAACTTGTTCAGATGAAGTGAATAGTTATTCGTGTGTCTGTCAGGAAGGATTCACGGGCCAACATTGTGAAACTGGTAAGTGAAAAGGGAGTTTGTAATATCTTTGTTAACACCCCCGATGACAACTACGAAACATCAATAAAACATGAACTAAACTGGTATGGCAATGAAAAGAAACTGGTTAGAAAGTGCAATTCTCCTTCCTAGAAAAACGCACTGATGTTATAGATAAGAAGCTATAGAAACTCACTACTTGATGGTCACGTGTGCATGAAAGAATAAAAAAGCATACATGATGTTCTAGTAATCCTCTTGCAGACAATTTTTCTTTTATTGGAGTTAAAAAAAAACATAATCGTCTCGTTTTGCTTTCTCTGAATTCTTTCCAAGTATTTCCATTGTTCCACGAGTACTGCGTCGAATCAAGTGGCCTATACCACTAGAGCTTTTCCTGGTTTCTGCAGCGTTTTCAGGACTAGAAGTATTCTCAACTCCCTCCTGAATGAGAAACACCTTAATGGAAAGGGCTTAAATAGTAGTATCTTGTCCAAGAACACAACGTTATGACCCCGCGGCCACTGAGGGCTCGAACCCGCAGGGCTCAATCCGCATCGATTCCAGCACGCAAACCAGTGGGCCAAGACCTATCTCAACATTACTGCACTTTACAATTAAAAATAATACAACTTAATAAATAACACATTCCTACCTAAGTTCCCTTTATACATTTTCAGATATAGACGATTGTGCCAAGAAACCCTGTAAAAATAACGGCACGTGTAAAGATGGTGTCAATTCATTCACGTGCACATGCCAAACTGGATTTACTGGAAATAACTGCGAAACGGGTAAGTCAAGGCTGTGTGGGAGACGAAAATATCGTAAGATTTTGATCGTGTTTTAAAACCCTGCAACAATCACAGTCTTTTTAAGTGTTTATTGCTTAAAAAAATACTATATGATGAAAATTGTTTACAATTTTTGCACGACAAGAGAAGCGTGTACCACTGAAGTCGCATGTACCGCCCTTATACGTTTTTCTAGAAAACATATGGCCAATTTGTAGTAAAGCAAAACATTATTTTAAATATTACACAATAGAGAAATGATCAATGTTTGCCATGGAAATTTCAGACATTGACGATTGTGCAAATCAACCGTGTAGAAACAGTGGTACGTGCAAGGACGGTGTCGATAGCTACTCATGCATCTGCCAAACTGGATTTACAGGAAATAACTGCGAAGAAAGTGAGTAGTTTGCAACTGCATACAGGAAACACCATAAGCACTAGAAACGAAAACTGTTACATAAGAGCACTGAAACTGTTCACAAGCGTCTTTGGCTGCGGATGGAAATGGATTGCAACTTGAAAAATTAAAGCTTTACTTTTCAAGTTGTCCCGCACGTCTTCAAAAAATCGGTATTTATAGCCGTACGTACCTTGATTTTTATCCGCAAATAAAGTTATATCTTCCTTTATGCGTTCACAGAGAATATTTTTCAAAGGTTAAGTTGACTACCACTTATTTCAGAACAGTTTAGACCAAAAATCTGCGAAATTCCCTTTGACGTAGCTCCTTTAAGATGGGTCGCCTACATCTCCCCACTCCCTCCCCAACCACGAACGTGTATAAATGTGTACCGGCGAATTTACTGCTTGGGGTAACCCTGCGATTGACTAGCATCCCATCCAGGGGGGAGTAGCAATAATCCTAGTCGCTTAATGCTACCGAAACCGGGATAAGCTCCGGCTGTATGGACCACTTGGCTCGGACACAGACTTTACCTTTTTAGGCGAGGACGTAGTCTCGAGCCTAATGTTATCATGTTAGTATAAAGCGATTTTGGATTCTTCGTGTTAAGATGTGATGATTCGAACCGAAGAGGACTGGTAACTAAGACCATGGTTTGAGATTTGTTGGCGTCCGCCATCTTGGAGTGTTCGGTCGAACCCTTGACTCGAATAGTAGCTGATATTTTTTTCGCTCACTTACAAACTTTTTGTGATATCAAAGTACACAAAAACGTTATCGACACACCTATAAGTCGAGGGACTAAACTATTTGTGATTTGAACTACTGCCTGGCGACATTGTAACCTGAGCTTTAACTGAAGACGAGAAGTGCAGAAGACGTACTGGGACAACTGCAGCTGAGGTGAGCTATCTAAAGTTTATTTTGCTTGTACTTTATTGAATACCGTAGTGTTGGAATAACACAATTGTCAAAGTATTTATTGAATCGAAATAACGATTTTAAAAGTGAAATATCTGCCAGATGTTATTTAATTTGCTAAAATTTATTGATCAGAAAGCTTATTCGCGATCCCTTCTGTCGACAGAACGTTTTCACTCTTACTTCTAGGTCAGATTTCAACATTGATTTTAATAGTGGTGTACAAAGCAGCAGTAAATCTATATTAACAAATGATTGTAAAATATGGATACAAACAAACTTATTTCAGGCTTTACCACTGATAACAGAACTACAATTGATCATTTATTTAATACAAATCTAAATAAATCAAGAGTCCAAACTGGTGTTCTAGAGACACACCTCAGTGACCTTAAAGCTGTGTGGTTAACAACCAAAAAAGAGTATATACATTTATTTTTTTAGGCTATGATAACTAGTAAATGATTAAAGAAAGATATAATGTACATGTAGAAAGATGTGTTTCAGAAAAAAGAAAAATTTAAGTGAATTAAGTAACTACTTATGTTGCATTAAATTGTTGAAGTTAATCAGTCTTGGTGTCTAAACAAATATGTGTTAAACAATTATTAATTTTTTCAACTTTTGATTCTTTCTTTCATTATGTTAACAGAACAGAAATAAAAACAACAACAGAAAACATCCAAGATACAGTTTTCAAAGAATCCACTGATTGCTGTGCTTTGTCCTAATTGCTTCAATATGTTTAATCTGCACTTTGTCAAGAAGCACCATGAATGTGTGAATGTAGCTATTGCATTGGAACTGGTTATTGGCCTCTATTCTGCCTCTATGCAATATGTACATAATAAAAAGCCCAATCCTCACTATGAATGGCAGATTATTTTAAGCAAAACACAGCGAAAACCATGTAGCAATAACACCAAAGTTAAAAAACGGTGTAAAACATCTCTGGATTTACTACTGAAAGACCCTCAATACAAATTCATCACTGGCAAACCACTGTATCAACTCTACTTCCTAGTCTCCACTTGTACTGTATCAAAATTTTGGACTTATTGGACTTGCTTGCATCACAGATTGTACGGATAGTGCAAACAACTATCAGCCCCATTTAAATTTAACAAGAGTCAATCAAGATATTATATCAACTTTTCTTCCTGAAAACTTGTACTTCCTTGCACCATAGGTAATATAGGAAAATGGTTAGGAAACCCGGCAAACATCAAAGGAGCAAACAAAGAGGCCAAGATTTATGTTGGAAGGTGCACGACCCTGCACATCTTTTGTTTTGCGCTCATACACTATGCATGAATTACGTAATCGCTATGATTCTATTGGTTAGTTGCATGAACACACGTAACCACCTATTGTATTTTCTCAGGTTTTGTGCAGGGTCAACCCCCAAAATAGCGAACAAAAACATACAACAAAGAACTTTGCCGGGGTTCCTAACCACTTCCCTCTATTAACTATGCTTGCACTGTGTTTTACCTGTAAATGATTTAAGTGTTTGGACCTACTGGACAAAGGGTACGTTACAGATTGTACAGTCAGTGCAACTGTCAGCTATATTTAAACAAGAGGCAATCTAGAACATTATTGCAAGACAATATTTTTATGCCAAACTCGTGGAAGTTTCCTTGCTGTCTAGTACAATAACAAAATATGTTGCATTCCATTGTCAAAAGTCGTGATAAAAGACATCATATTAGAATTGTACAAATTAAATTGCCAATTTTGTGATCAAAGCAGCTTCAAACAAAGCCCAAAAGGCCTATTCTCAGTTCTTTGTCTGGAATTTTTAACATACTGACTTGCTTAACTGGAACGTCCTCGCCTTAGTATGCATTGCATACCGGTTATTGTAGTTATTGTGCAACAGAAAACATCTTACGGCTTACTCTCCCTGTTTTCCAGATGTTGACGACTGTGAGTCGAACGCTTGTGCCAACGGTGCGACATGTGTGGATGGTATCAATCAATATTCTTGCACATGCACAGAAGAATTTACCGGGAAATTTTGTGAAAATGGTAAGGATGAGAAAGAGAGATGATGTATATGTTTTAACATTTAATAATCCCAGGCAGGGCGGGTGTTGATAACACTGGATTATTATAATCTAAAAAGTGCAACCAGAATTGTCTCACGTGTATTTGAACGAAATGTTTAGGAAGTAATCGAAAGGAACACGTTTATATTATTAAGTTCGCTTTTACCACCGGGTGCTTGTGTTGTTAACACTGGATTATCACCATATGAAAAGAGCAACAACAAGAGAAAGTAATCGGAAGGTGCATATTCATAAACGTCACTTTTACTACACGATGTTGCACCAAAACAGTTACTCTCGCAAAGATTTATTGTAAATACAACTAACCTAACAATATTATATGAGCAGGTATTCTGGGACAGCCGGCAAGCATCCTATCCAATGCAATATTGCACCATCTCTAAACCCCATCATTACAACACTTTGCTATTTCAGGATTGTCGACTACCGCCCCAACAGAAGTTTCAACGGAAGCTTTCTCCTCCACACACAAAGAACAAGTCAGCACAAAACCCACAACTGAAGCACTTACCGATGAACGCAATTCAGGTGTTGTTATTTTTTTAAAAAATTGGAATTAACAATTATTGAATTTCACTTTCTATCGTGTAGTCCCTGTCTTGCCCAATCAGGCAGCATTGGTTAGTTTAAATTTACAATTAAGTTTCGATTGCCTTTATAAGCTTCTTCCTCGTTGCTGTTTCGCTAACCTTATTTGGATGTCACTGCCTCGTGTTTTTCACGCTTACTAATGCGTTTTCTACAAAGTTTCATTTTTTATTTTATCGCAGTGGATTTACAGGCGAGCATATTAAAAAAAAATATTTCCATACCGCTTCTTTTTATGCAATGAAGAAATATTTTGTTCGTTTGTTAATTATAGTTTTCTGAATTTAGGGACAAAAATGCTTAAGGTCTCTAGGGAAAAACTTAACTTAAAAAAGTTAGTGTAAGACCTACACTCATTGAATTAGACACTGCATTACAATTTAATTGTTTTCAAGAGTGATTTTTTTTATTGGTGGTGTAAAATGTCTTTCTTCTGCTAATTTAAGCAGCTTTTGATTTTTGAGAAATCGATGTAAACAATTGTGCTTCTTTCTGTTTGATACAGAATTTACTTTTGAAATTCGCGTCTACAAAGAATGGGACGAAAGTTTACGAGACACAACCAGTGATGCCTTCAAGAAATTCTCAACCCTAGTAAGGGAAGAGGTAAGTTACCAGGATTATATTTAACTTGCAACAAGTAACATAAAGTATATTTGCTTCGATGACTTTTCCCTTTGTTATCATCAACAGTTTGTCTCACACCAGCTTTCTCTTCTCACTCAAAAGTACCATTATCCTATGATGTATTGAGAGAGGGCTTCATGGTTTTCTAGTATATGTATCATTGTATAATGTGTATCTCGTGTGCAACGTCTTTATCGTTGCATTTTCCTTACATTTCCTCTTCTTTATATTATTGCTTTCATATGACTCCAAAAATTAATGTGCTCTTCAGATATTAAAGGCGTATTCTGGAATTCCTGGATTAAAAGAAGTCACAATCATCTCAATGCGGTAAGACATTTCATCTTTGTTATTTCTTTGGTTCGTTCAATCTATCGGTAATCGAGGTTTAGTCATCTTTTAGCATGTTGGTCGGTTGGCTGGCTGGTTGGTTGGTTGGTTGGTCGTTATTGTGTTGGTTGGTTTTTTGGCTGGCTTGCTGGCTAGCTGGTTGGTTGGTAAATTGGCTGGCTGCTATCTGGCTATCTAGCTGGCTGGCTGACTGGCTGGTTGGTCGGTCGGTCGGTCGGTCGGTAGGTCGGTTTATTATATGACTAGCTCCGTGAGCGGTCAAGATGAAACGAATCCCGTGCTCTGATTGGCTACCCGAGAGGTCAAGATGGAGCCATCTTGACCGCTCGGGATCGCCCGCTGTGTTCCCGCAAGCGAAAAAACTTTTCAGTTCCGTCGACGCTACTACAAAATTTTTTTCCGTGGTAAACTTGAGCTATGAAACCATTTACCGAAACAACACAAATATTTTCTGCTTGTTTCTAGCGAAAGAGAGTCCAATTACAAAGAAATAGGTCTTGAAGCGAACGAGAACAAACTAATTAAACAGCAAGTGTTAACGAGTTTCGTGAATTTTATTTGCCACAACAACCAGCTAAAATTAAAACGCAAAGCGATTTGAAGACATGATATCGGTTTTGTTCGGCGGAAAAGGGAGAGAAGTCAGTGACATACCTGAAGAATAAACAATTCGGCAAACTTGTCGTTTGTGTAAATCTTGATTGAAATCTTGATGGAGAAAGCGGTCGGCACGGCGAACCATTTAGGCACTGTAAGCTTTTAAAACATCTTCTCACCGAAGCCTCTAACGCTCACGTCGAATAAGGTCGTGTCGAACATTTTAATCAATGTAGGAAAGTTCAAGCTCTTCCCGTAAATTTATAAGTCCCAAACGCTTTCAACAATCACAATTTCAATATTCAGCTCGTGTCACCGTGTCGGCAGGTTTGCACCACTAAAGCGCCAGAAGCGAGCAAATACTCTGCAAAACGTCCAATAATCAAAAGCTGGCGGCCAGATAGAATGGACATTCTTGTTTTAAGGCTTCAAACTCAACGTCGATTTGCAATTTTAGTATCCTTTTAAGGGTTAAAAAGAGGTGAATTTCGCTGTTGTCGCGTCGTTTTACTTCGTCTCGATTCATTCAAGAATTTGACAGTCAGTCATTAAACTTTTAAAACAATGAAATGATTTTAGCGTGCGCCATTGAATGTGCATGCAACTGGCTTCCTTTTCAGTACTCGAAAAAAGTCATATAATAAATCCTTTATTGACCAAGCTTGTTCGGTCAAGAAGGCAGGATATTTCCCTCGTTCTTTTTTTTGCGTGTTTATGGACCTCGACTTCGTCTCGGTCCATAAACACGCAAAAAAAGAACTTGGCCAATATCCTGCCATCTTGACCTCACGCTTGGCCAATAACCCATATGTATTAGTTGGTTGGTTGGCTGGCTGGTGTGTTGGCTCGTTGGGTGCTTGGTTAGCTGGCTGGCTGGCTGCTTGCCTGCTTGGTTGGTTCATTTGCTAATGAATTTTTGAGTTAATTACAAGTGAATTTAATCACAAGTTGATTATAAGTAAGCGCTCTTTTATTATCTTTTATTATTATTATTATACCGCTTTAGTGTTTTTGAAAATCACAAAACCAAACTTTTTCCAAAAATTCTTTTCACATTATATAGACCTGGAAGCACTGTGGTAGACTTTTAGCTGATATTTGAAACAAAGCCTACTTCTGAAGAAGCATTGGCTCCATTGAAAAAAGTGACAGCAGGTGGTAAACTTGGTAGTTTGAAGGTAGACCCCAGCTCTTTGAAGCCAAAAACCATCGCCAAAAAAGGTAAAATATCACAATGAAACGGTTAGTTTCCAAAATTTTTAATATAGAGAATTACATCCAAATGTATTTTATTCTTGTCATAATTAGAGGTAACGACCCAATAGTTGCTATGTAACCAAATCTACATGCATAAAGTGGTGTCACATTAGGTTTTTGGTTTTTCCAAGCTGGTTACTATTTTCCCATGTGTTTTGTGTTAGTCCGTGCTCTTCCTCCACCCTACGCACTACACTAGAGGTGATTAAAAGCAGTTGAAAATAGAGCCTAGGTTAAGCGGAAAACTCGACCAACAACCTAAGGTAACCAGATTATTATCTCTAGCGAGCGAAAGGGAAAATGTTAAACGCGATTCAGTTTATGACTGAACGCAAAATAACTGTCCTTCGTATAGGTCCGTTATAGTCATTTTACTATCCTCCCTTCTTTCGTTTGGTTCATTGGATATTCTTAGATACACTTAATGATGTTCCACAGAACTAAAACAACTTTTTAGACAAGATGTCGCCTATTTTGATCTTCCAAGCTAAATTTTTGGCAAGCTCAGTCATAGCTTTATACATGTATATAACTCACTGCTGTTATTTATTTTTCTCGACAGAAGACAATGAAAAAGAAGAACCCAGCTCCAATCTTCCATTAATCGTAGGCGTTTCTGTCGGCGCTGTGGTATTCCTTGCTGTTGTAGCAATTTGTGTTGTTCACTGTAAGCGCTCAGTGCAACGTAGCAGCCATTCTCGTGTTGGTGACGGAATGCCTGCCGAAGGGGGCTATTCGAAAGCTGAGAATTATGAGTTGAAGCAGCCAAAGCCAGACGAAAGCGATTTCTCGTTAGGAGAGAAGGGTCGATTGAACGAAGGAATGGATTAGGCGAGCTTTAAAACGATGCCCCAGAGATGGTTAGAGCACTTTTTCAACAAGCAGATATAAATAGTTTTAGCTCTTACGTCTTTTCTAGCATTAACCTTGACTTTTCCAAAAAGACCAAGCAGTACTTAGAAACGCTTTTCAATGCACACAAAATCAAAGTCACGTTGGTATCAGGTGCAGCCAAAAGTCAAACTTTTCTTTTTACTTGTTGTCACATGATTGATAGCTGTCAATATTATTCCAGGTATAGTCTAGTTAAAGTAAGAACATTAAGGTGGCCCGCGGGTATTTATGAGGCTGACAGTTCCCTTTTTTAAGCGCGTTTTAAAACGGGAAAACGTGAAGCGAATGCTTAGATTTTTGAGAATCTAAAAGAATAAGGCTTAAATTATATAAAGTGATAAAATGTATGGAGATCAATCGCCATTTGTTTAAGTTATGAGCGATTTTCGGAAGCCTTCGTTTTTAATAAAATGCGATTATTTTTAAAATGCCACGGTGATTTTTTTTGTAATTACCCCAAAACGCTGCCAAACAGTTGAAGTTCACTCACAACAACTTACAGGAAAATCCACTCCGTAGATTTCCTGAACGAGCGACATCTTTATTTTACCTTCAAAAACTGTTGTGTTATGCGTCTGTCTTGGCCGTCGCGTAAATATGATACTTATAACAACCCAGTACCAGCTAGTTTTGAGGCTGATGCCACCTTACCATATGGTTTGGAGAATTTCGGTCGCAAAGTCAGGAACATTTGCTTTCCAAGTTCTAACCGCTTTGTAAACCTCGCATTTCGAATGAAATTATTCTGTTGTTGTTCGAAGAGAGGTGATACTTCCAAATTCCACACGAACTTCTGCCGTTAGGGAATACAAGTGTATGAACGGTAATTGTCATTTTAGTAGTAACTATTTCAGGCTGTGTTATTTCAAAGTGGAAGAAGATCATGCGGAATTTGAAAGTAACACCTCTCTTCAAAAACAACAGTATAATTCATTCGAAATGCGGGGTTTGCAAAGCGACTAGAACTTGGAAAGCAGATGTACCTGACTTTCCGACCGAAATTCTCCAAACCGTATGAAAGTAATACGCTGAAACTCGGCACAAACTTTTGCAATATCCTGTTCTAGCTGCAGCTTTAAAAAAATGCCAAACAAATCGACAAATTTTTCGCAATTTGAAATAACGTCATTTGTGTGATATTTTCAAAAATTCGGCTGAAAACCATCCATCTTTATTGACTGCTAACATTTGATGTCTATACACGATCTTTTTAACTTTTACACACAAGATTAAGGTGGCATCAGCCTCAAAAACTGGCTGGTACTGGGTTATTATAAGTATCACATTTATGCGACGGTCAAGTCAGACGCATAACACAACAGTTTTTGAAGGCAAAATAAAGATGTCGCTCGTTCAGGAAATCTACGGAGTGGATTTTCCTGTAAGTTGTTGTGAGTAAACTTCAACTGTTTGGCAGCGTTTTGGGGTAATTACAAAAAAATTCACCGTGGCATTTTAAAAATAATCGCATTTTATTAAAAACGAAGGCTTCCGAAAATCGCTCATAACTTAAACAAATCGCGTTTGATCGCTATAAAACTTATCATTTTAAATAATTTAAGAATTTTTCTTTCAGATTCTCAAAAATCTAAGCATTCGCTTCACGTTTTCCCGTCTTAAAACGCGCCTAAAAAAGGGAACTGTCAGCCTCATAAATACCCGCGGGCCACCTTAAGGGGGTATTATAGGTGAATTACGACTTGACACCAAAGTAGACTAGGTAGTCCGTTTGAGCTGTTTTTTCTACCCGTTTTACTTCCCACACTTATTTGCTTATTTCTAAAATTTCCCCTACAAATCCCCCTTTTTACGCTGATATCACTGTAACAATTCACGCGATAATCAACAATAGAATTATTGTCCTTTTCGATCAGTTCTTTGAACCTAGTAGTTAGGCTCTTGACTTTGAAGTGGTAGTTTAAAGAAAAGTCTGATGCTGATCAAGAATCGATATAAGGATGAGGGCAAACAAGAAGTAGCCCGTCAACAAATGATCCATTTTGATATACACACTCTTTATAGGCATTGTAGCATATTAAAAACAATTAGGGCCGGGATAGAGTGAAAATTAATGTCAAACGAATACGGAGTATTACTGCTGTTAAGCAGTTTTATTAGTATAGTTTGTTCCTTTCATTGTTGATACTCAACCGGTTTTGAGCATGTGTTAGGTCAAGTTGTATGCTTTTAGCAAAATGATTTTGCTCATATAAACATGCATGTACAGGGACATCCGCATTTTATTTTTTAGTGACGTGCCCTTATTTTTATCGTTTTAGCTTGTTATTTTCAAGATTCTAGTCGTTTGTGCGATTATCAATGTCCCCGCTTCTTGGCTTTCTTTAAATGCTACGCCATGTAAACTGACTCTTTAGTTAACGTTTCTTTTTACCTCATGGTATCATGAGGTATAGTGGGGGTTTGGATGTCACTCCATTCCCGTTAAACAATTAATGTTATGCATTAAATCCGCATTAAAAGTGAATTAAACATGTTTACCCCTGTCTCCCCTGCTAGGTTTTGATTTGTCCACAAAGTCGGGCCATTGTCTCTTGTTGATATATGTGGGGGAGAGGGTTGGAACAAAGGAGGCAGAAGCCTACGTGTAGCCGTACCCACCCCCCCGAGGAAAAGCGGGAGGGAAGGAACGTCTACGTTCCTTCCCTCCCGCTTTTCCTCGGGGGGGGGGTGGGTACGGCTACACGTAGGCTAAGGAGGCAGTACATGTTTACAACAGGAGCTGAAATGGCGTCTGTCGTGTGGAGTCCGACGCTAAAATTTTGTTCCTTTCGCTACACCTTTGTTCAAAATACACTTTTGAAGACCTCACAAACGATCAGAAAATGTGCTCAAGAATGCTCAAGTGAACAAATGGGTTTTAAAGTCTTAAAAGTGGCGATGTATTTATCACGGCCATCAAGATGTGTTTGGACGACGAGGTATCGATCAGGCGGAGCAAGAATGCACTACAGTCTGCACTACACGAACTATTCGGAATGAACGCTTCATGGTCTGGGCCAAAAAAGTAAGCCACCCACCTTCTACTATATTGGATTTTGAAGTTTGTAAAAAACTCACAGGACGTATGATTTTTAAATTAAATGCGCTTTTGATATTTCGTAATTCGCTCGGAAGCTGTTCGAAAAATGTCACAAACAGATTTGGTGTCGTGGATTTCATCGATCAGAAGAGGGCTATTTGGAGGTTTTTTAGTTTCTCAAATTTATGAAATTAATGTCCTACACTTCAATTTTTTCCTGGATTGTCCGGCGGTTTTTTCTCGGGCAGCTATAAATAAACAAATAATTCCCAGACAGATGCGTAAATCTCTTCACTTAAAAAAGTCAATATTCCCGAACTTAAGATTGAAATATGAAAGAAACTTGAATTAAACTTTGCTTAGAATTTAATTTCATTCAAGAAGAAGCAAGAAATGCATTCCAAAGCTTCCAGATATCGAAAATTTCGAAGGCATACAAATTTGCATGCGTAATTAAGTTAGGTCTGGGTTATAAAACAACACGAAAATGGATTTAGTGTCGTGGATTTCAATTCATCGATCAGAAGAGGGCTATTTGGAGGTTTTTTTCGTTTCTCAAATTTATAAAATTAATTTCTTACACTTCAATTTTCTCCTGGATTGTCCGGCAGTTTTTTCTCGGGCAACCGGGCCTTTAATTTTCCTAAAAACTTGTTGCCCGAATGCAACTTGCTGCGCCTCAGACGACCAAACAATTCAACGTGACATTTGACACGTCACGCATTGCGCGTGATAAATTATATTCTCGGAACGGGATAAAAGCGAAAGTGATAACAAAGCATTTCTGTGTTCGTTATAATAAAAAAAAGTTCCATATTTGGCCACAAACTTGCCGGAACAGGCTTTTACCTTTAAAAACCTCAAATGTTTTGGGTGTTATGTGTCGAGAGTGGATTTAACTGCAGTGTGGCAAATCTTTGTAAAAGTTTCCTCTTTGTCTCCTTATTTATTTTCCGAGTGCTCTCATCAACAATTTTTAAAAACCTCAAATGTTTTGGGTGTTATGTGTCGAAAGTGGATTTAACTGCAGTGTGGCAAATCTTTGTAAAAGTTTCCTCTTTGTCTCCTTATTTATTTTCCGAGTGCTCTCATCAACAATTTTTAAAAACCTCAAATGTTTTGGGTGTTATGTGTCGAGAGTGGATTTAACTGCAGTGTGGCAAATCTTTGAAAAAGTTTCCTCTTTGTCTCCTTATTTATTTTCCGAGTGCTCTCATCAACAATTTTTAAAAACCTCAAATGTTTTGGGTGTTATGTGTCGAGAGTGGATTTAACTGCAGTGTGGCAAATCTTTGTAAAAGTTTCCTCTTGGTTTCCTAATTTATTTTCCGAGTTTAGTGGCTCGTAGCCACTTTGATTTACTGTGCGGTGCCGTGCCTCTCTAGCCAAAGAACTAAAAGAGGTGGTCAAACATTAACCGCACGGTTACAAAACTGTTTAAGTTTCTTGTTCTTACTTGGAAAAGAGGCAAAGGTTCATAGAATAATAAACAGATACCATGAGGTGGCTCGAAGGAAACTTCGACATGCAGTTATTTGTATGAGAGTGTCAATATGCCTCCGTTACAAAACGGCCATGGCTAGCGGATATCATACTTGTGTCCAACTATACTGAAAAAAAAAGTATAACAGTAACAAAAAAGGTAAAACACTTACCCTAGAAATTGCAATCAAAAACTTGACAATCTGCACCGCAAATCAGACGCATAAAATATGACTTTTAATAAATGAATGTAAGTCTTAACGATTAGTAAGTGACCACATTAAAAGTATTTTATTGTATGGTGGACCATTATGGTAGAAGTTATCGTTCTATATATCACTATAGCTTTATGACAACCACCGGAGTAACTTTGAAAAATTATATTGAAATGTTTTTATCTTTGTTTTTTGCTTTACAATCTACTCGTAACAATTCGGCCCTACTGTAGAAATTGCCTATACGTTTTTTTTTTTGTTTTATCAATAAACTTCTTATTATAAGCTGTAGACATTAACGTTTTGTGTACTTCATACATCTGTCTTGATTTTGAAAAAAAAAAAATGGACTGGTCTCCGGGATCAGTCAAGCTATTGGCGTCCGAGATAAAGTGAGGATTCGTCAAGGACACCTGGGGCAGGAAGCCCAGCAGGCCATGGCCTAACTATACCCTAGGGAGCCCTAGGTCAGCTGTTGAATTAAAGGCTGGTTGGAGGCTTGAAATATGACCAAGACTGCCTCTCGCTTTTCATTATCGGCAGCTTAGCTCAGAAGCCTTGCTACTAGTTTAGCAGTGACCTGACATGGGTAGGCTTTCTAGAAGTGCCCTAGTTTTCTTTCAAATCCCGCTGGGGGAGGGGAGGGTAAGGCCAAGGGAGTTGGTGGCCTTTGGCTGTTCCCTGGCAGTTTTATTAAATTAGGACATTCTTGCAATGGAAGGAATTCCCAAGATGGAGTATTCATTATATCATCCAATCTAGCAGTCTTCTATTTGATTACTGTATTTTTGAGGTGGGGGTGTAGATAAGCCCCAACAAGCATTTATTGTTTATTCGCCCGATAAGCAAGATTTTATTAGTGTACCAAACAGATTCGTAAAGTGCAATCATATCCCTGCATCCCATCGTTTTACGTCTCGGAGCCCTAATAGTATTTTGCTACAGAGCCAGGAGCCTTTTGGCGGGGTGTGGTATAACTCTGGAGTCCTAATTAAATCGCTTTCGGACCCTGAGACCTTGGCCGTTTAGAAAGAGCCAACGGACAGTTTTTGGTTGTCGTATGGATGCGTGTTGTTAGATCGGGACTCGATCCGAGAGTCAACCAAATTTTCGTCACGACAGGTAGTATAAAATTCGGTCATTTGTTTTCATATTTAGGTTATATTGATGATACCGGAGATGTAATATTTGCAGACGGTGTCACGATAACTGTTATCTAAACTGCTACACGTGCCACACAGAATTTATCTCCCTGTCGGATCAATATCACTATAAACATCGGATCAATATCACTTTTAACATCTTCATCCAACATGTTGGATACTCTTTCATCGACTCCTTAAAATATAATAACAAACCTCGGGAGATCAATAAAATTTCGTCTCGTGACTGTCAGAGCTATTGGATTGACCCGACAAAAAGATCATGTTTATCCGCATATTTAGCAGGTAAGATTTACATGACTAGTGTACTTCAAACAAAGCGTACGAGATTTAATGCGCATACTAATGAAATCCGGCTTAAGCTTACTGTCAACGAGATCTGCTTAAAATAATGTCTCACTCCTTGTTGTGAAATAATCTTTTCGACCTCTTTAGCCGGGGTCGTCGCGCGTGTAGTTGAGACGGTAGATTCAATCTGTCTTTATAACATAGCTAGCAGAGCCGCGCAATCAAATTCAGTATACGTAAGCGTGCTCAAAATCCCGATGGAGCACGCTGATGACGTAATCGACGAGCGAAAATCTCACTGAGTAAAGCTCATACGCTGCGGGTGTTTTGCTAAAGCGATGACATATTATCTTCGGAATATTAAAAGTGAATCCTTTCAATATTTTCCCAAGGATACGAGCTACAAGGTAAGCTATTTCTTATTACGAGACGGAGAGCGAAAGAGAATAAATAAATTCGATTTTGCCGTCAAAGTTGTTTGTGTGCTTTCCTTCATTGTCTTCATTCAAACAACAACAACTAACGTGCGAGTCTCGAAGGACAAAAATCATTTTTTTCACTGCCCTAACGTGAAAGAATGGGCCAAACATGAATGACAACAGCTCGATGGCACTAAAAACTAGCTGCCTGACGAAAGTTTTCGCGTTTTAAGCATTACACCAAAGCGTCTAAGGCTCTGTTGTGATTTTGCCGCTCGGGAAAAATTAACTTCATCGGGCGCTTCATTCAACTACCGTTTTCAAAAATGTTTATTTACATCAATTACAAATAAAATCGGTCCACAAAAATACTTAAAACTAAGCATGGAACCGAATTCTTTTACTCTTTTAACCCTTGGAATCTGTTCGGCTGTTCGAGGTTGTTTTGTTTTAATTTTCTCTTACGCGGGAGTAAACATTTTAATTTTAATTCAGCGAAAACTTGTCTCAGAATCAACAGCAGTATTTGCTGTTTTTGTCATGCATTTGTTTTTCTTCGCTCTGCCACCGTATAAACTTAGTCAATTTATCAGCCATTTGACACAAACTGCTCCAATCGTGTAAACTTGTACATGTGTAATTTATTGCTCGACCGCTAAGTTGATGTTCTCACACTGCACACATTTTTTTCCCGCGGCCGGTTTTGATGCACAATTCCACCGGCAATGTTATAAAACAATTGGTTCATGCTTTTAGCTGTGCTCCATCGAGTTATGGAGCACTTGGGAAGTTTGGAGAGCACTCAAGAAGCTAGAGTTGCCCTCGGCTATCGCCTCGGGCAACTCTTCCGCTTCTTTCGTGCTCTCCAAACTTCCCGCGTGCTCCATAACTCGATGGAGCACGCTAAAGCATGAACCAATTGTTAAGTAGAATGTTATTGTAGGGAGTTTTTGTAACTTAGATAGTTTACACAGTTTAAATTAACCTAAACGTGAGGTAATATTGACATCGCAGCCAAGGAAAAGTTCTCAACTCCATAGGAAAAATGGAATTGTTTGGAAATAATTATTTCGTACTGATTTGGTCAGCCAGCAAAACATCCGTCACGCCACGTGTATTAAATTTGTTCATGTTTTGTCGCTTCAGTTATTTTTAGATAATTTAAAATTTCTTTTTTTCGGCGCCTACCGCCATTCATGTTGCTTTCCACAGCATGAATTGATTAAGGCGATTGCCATTATTCTGGACGAAGGCTTCTCGATCGCTTACTTATTTTCCGGGGAGAGCCCATTTTCGGAATTATTCGGTAAGGCCAGGATGCGCTTAATTGTAGCGAATGATTATTTCGGAATGGTTATTTTGAGGTAAATTATTTTTCTCTCTTTTGTCTTTCCTTTTTTACTTGAAGATTGAATGGGTCTATAAAAGAGCTTAACATCCAATCATTTGACTTGGTCTGAGTTGAGTTTATTTAATTTCACTTTATTTCATTTCGGTCCTTTTCAATTTCGTTTTTGTTGTAGTTGTTTTTCCTTTGCTGGTCCCCCTTTTCTTTATTTTTTTACCCTTTATTTTTTATTTTTATATGATTTTTTTTGGTGGGGAGGGGGGAGATTTAAAAAGCAGATTTCCCTCGTCGCGTTAATATCTTACGTACGTAAAACATGCGTTATAAAACACACGTAGGCAGCCTCCACTAAAAATAAATACTGTACATCGTTCTAATTTCTTTACGCGTGATGACGCTACGTTAAATGTGCGTAAATAGCGTATCTTGAATTTTAGCGAGTTAACGTTTCCGATGACCCAGTACGTGCCTTTACGTAAGTCCTTATTATGGTCTGGCGTGGAGTACTGAATTAAACAAAATTTTAAGTATTTGTTTTTTTAAACATCAGTATCATTATTACTTTTGAATATTCTCCGCGGAGACCATCTACAGCCTCTTGCCTTTATGCAATACTTTTACACAAGGTTTGATGAGCCAAGATCGCTATCATTTCTTACGTATTTGAGCTTCTACTTACTCAGTCTTAGTCTTTCGTTTTTGGTCGTTTAGGGCAAAACGAAACGATTTTTTGTATTGAAAGCGTTTGGCTCGCTTCGTGTTAATTCAAATGTTGAAATGTTTACATTTGGACAGGTTACGTAGATACTGTTTTCGGTGAGCAGGTGATTTATTTTCAATAATGATTACCAAGAGTTTTAACGGTGACAATGGAACAAATTTAAACAAATGCGGCTTACCACGCTGCGTAATAACAATGAAATCTTCGCTTTCAAGTAGATACCCCGCTCGCCTGCAGTTCCATTGGCTACTGCGGTGAGAAGCGAAAACAATTTTGCATGCATCAAATTATCATTATTTAATCTTTTGGTTTATGGTGGACTCCTTCACGAATTTTCTTCGCAGGTCATAACGACAGCCGAGTAAAGGTTATATTTAAATTATCAACTCAGTTTTTATGATGGCTGGGCCCAAATCGACGCTGACTTTCTCGTCCCTCCAAAAGTACACAAGAAAGCGCCAACTGTTCGCGAAAAACGGATTTTACCTCGCGATTAATTCAACTGGCGAAGTGACGGGAACAAGCGACGAAAGCTGTTTATACGGTAAGGAAAATTTACTCTTAGGTTACAAAATATTTTTCGATATGACTGCGCTGAGATTTAGATTATTTTAGGTAACGAATATTTTCTTCTGAGTATGAATTAACTCGCACAATATGAACAATTCTATATTAAGCCACAGTCCGCAATAAATCAAATATTACGCGCTCTTGAAGGTGACCCAAAAATTTCCATATTATAAATAGCTATCTGGAGAAGTTAGTGTTAATAATTATCGCTTTCTCTATGAATAAAGAAAAGAATTTTACTTGCTGGCTTTAGAACGAAGCGTGTGATATTTAATTGCTTTTTTGAGGTCCAATCCCGAATTTATTTTATACAGCCATTATGGTTAAATCAAACTGCTCGTTTTAAAGTATGAAGGCAGTTACATAAAATACAGGGCAATGAAACACTGCGAACCTATATTGATTCTGTGATATTTTTGACTGAAATCAATATAAAACGAATAAAAACTAGATGAATTCGCGTCGACGTCACCTACAACCGAAAGTGATAATTAATTCGCACTTAAATCTCTTTCCTCCGAATTTATTGTATGTATGTTTTGCATAAAAGTCTAGTCGTATTATTTTACCATTTGAATAAAGAAAATTCCGTATTATATTCCTTTTAGTTAAAACATACGCTTTAAAATAATGTTTTATTTATTTACAATAAAAACTTGAAATGACACCAAATATTTAAAACCCGTTCTTAATTATTTTCCCCTGAAACAAGAAGTGTATTTAAAAAGACAGTAAGCGGTATGAAATTTTATTTTGGTTGACTAACCAGTGCTGTTATTTTAAGACATGCTGTCTGTTTAACACAACCTTTAAGAAGTGCAACTTTGCAGAATGGGATTTGTTTTGATTAAATCATCGTGAAATTCGGCGTAATAAGTGAGGCTTTTAAATCAAATCTGGACACAATATGAATTCCCCAGCACTTTTGCATATTTGTTCGAGCGTTTAAAACTTTTTGCAAGCAGAAATTAACCGGCAACTAAACTATTTCACGGTATTCTGTCAGTGAAGCCAAATTCTCCATTCTTTATTGATTTTAATGGCTTACCAAACAAACAAGTCACTATAGCAACGCAAATCAGAAAGTGTACAGACAGGTTAATGGAAATGCACTTCAGCTTGACAATTAAATTGTATAACTACAAAGTTTTAGCAGTTAAAGTCATCAAGAAAGTGGAATATAAAATTACTAAGGAATTCGACTAAAAACTTTGTCAAATTACAGAATTGAAAGTTCTCTTAAAGCATTTACCCAGTGTACTGGAAACCCTGTAATCGTAACAGTGTAACATCGAACATACTATTTCATCCCTTTATCTGGTTTAACAAAAGTTAGGGGCCGATGACATGGAGAACTTCATCCCGGGATGAAACTTTCTTCATGTAGTCGCAAACGTCTTTTCAAGACGATTTCTCCTGGAAGGCCAGCTGATATCTCAACCCGGATAACCGGGCTGAAATTTGCCATGTAATAGGCCAGTTAACGTTGAAAGACATAGTTCCCCCTTTTTTGGCGATATGGTAAATATTTATATTTATTATAACCAACGGCAAAATTAAAAGTTTAAAAAGGTAAAATATTCATCTAATGATGGAATTTAAGTTAAATAACGAGCAAATCGACGATCGTGGACGGCGACTCGCTAAAAACACCCTTACGAGTCAGCAGAGAGTCTTTTTTTTCTTTCCGCATCCAAAATGACGGAGAAAGAGGCTCTGCTCGCAGGGAACATTGCATTTGAATGTAACCTTATTACCAAAAATGGTATGGCCTAGCTAGCCGCTACATGTTTATGTAAAAGTTACAGGCCACTATATTTCAATTCAAACTGTTTACTCCTGTTTACTCCTTAGCTGTTTTGCAGTTTCTCTCCATTGGACCAGATCTTATTGCCATTTGGGGCCTTAAAGCTAAAAAGTATCTGGCGGTAGACAACAAAGGAAAAATCTTCGCTACGGTAAGTTTTTTTAAATGACTTTGGGCAAGGCGGTAAATTAATTGATTGATCGATCGATCGATCGATCGATCGATCGATCGATCGATCGATCGATAGATAGATAGATAGATCGATCGACCGACCGACCGACCGACCGACCGAACGAACGACGGATTGAGTGAGTGAGTGAGCGAGTGAGTGAGTGAGTGAGTAAGTGAGTGAGTGACGTTGTGAGTGATGTTCTTGTTGTTGATGACGATGATGATATTCATGACGATGATGATGGTGATGATGATGTTGTTATTGTTGTTGTTAATGTTAAGTTATTGTTGTTGGTGATGTTGTTCTTATTGATGTTTTCGTTATGATGATGATGATGTTGTTGTTGTTATTATTGTTCTTGTTGTTGTTGTTGTGGGTGGTGTGCATATGGTATTGGTAGAGATAATGGCTGAAAACTGAAAGTCTTAATTTACACAGGGTTCAAACACAAAATACCTCACTGTGTGGTTTCATTACTATGGGTGACGTCATTTAACGTGAACAACAGCTATTATGTACAAAATTCGACATACCTTGATCCATAAACACCATCGTCTTTAGATATGACACGATGACAAAGTGTCAACTGGAATAAGCAGATGGCTTTTAGCCAATCAAAATTGAAGTAGCATCGACATTGTAAAATAAATATTTTTGCTAGTTTCTTTCCAGTTTGCTTAGTAATGTTATGTCACTGATTGAGGGGTCCGTTTATTATTAGCGGTCTTCTTGCTTGGAAGTGGTAAATAGGATGAACGCCATGAATTAACTTTTTATTTTGGTTTTGTTTTCAAAGGAAGCTGAAAAGAAGGAATGCGTATTTCGTGAGTTTTTCGGAAAGAACTTTTACAACATTTTTCGCACGTGCCATTCAGACACCGATGGCAAAGGGTGGTACCTGTCAGTGGACGAAAATGGCAAAGTGAGCGCCGAGAAAGTATCTTACAGTGATGAACCAAGACTTCACTTCATCGTCAAAACACTGAAGGACCACGACGAGGACGGTTGTGAAAAAAGTGAAACCACTTCTAACACACTAAACAACAACAATAACAAGAGAGGTGATAAGAAAACAAAGAAAGACTTCGGACTTCCTTCGTCCGAAGTCGTGTGGATCATGCAACATCCATACCAGTATGATAGTTGTATGTCTGACATTATGTCCAGCACACCCAGTCCTCCTAGCTCCTCTTGTATTTCTGGCAGTTCGGCATCCACCGGGGAGTGGACTGGATCGGGTGATAATTCGACGTCGGTATAAGCACCGATATGGTATAAACCATCGTCGAAGCACACAATGAAAACTAATGTATGAGGCGAATAGAAAATGACCCAAATACCAATTGTTAACATGATGGTGAGGCACCACAAATTCTTCACACCTTAACTAGAAGATACTGAACAGGAAGATTCATCAAGGGTTTTCAAGGCTGTTCCTGTTGTGTCTCAGATCAAAGAAACTCATTTGCTAACATCAACTTTACTTTACGTGAGGTCAGATTTTTACTTCCAAAGATAGTCCTGGAGAATGAATGATAGCAAACAACAGATCAAGAGCAGATCCACATTAATTAATGGACTCCTCATCCATTCATATCAGATAGTCGATAGGAACGTTAACGAAAAACGCAATCGAACTAATGGTAGTCAGTAACAGTATAACAGAAAACAGAACAAGAAGACTTGCAAACAACAAAAATATAATATATGATAATTTTTACTTCTTTTAGTATTTTTTTGGTATTTATAATATCATTACTTAACAACTATTATTTGTGCCAACCTCGTTTAACAGAGGACACTTTAATGCTACATGGATGACATTTACAATGAAACTGAACTCAAGCAACAAGTCTTATCTCAAACCATTCTCAGTTGAAAATCTAAGTTTTAATATATATCATCAGATATCTTTCTACCTTGTATATACCTTGTAATATTAAATCTGTTAAATATAAAATAATTTTTTTAGTACGATAATAAATACAAAGTGTAGTAAAAGTTAAGTATACATAGTTCAAGAACTAAGCTATTTGTTTGAGTATGTATAATACACTACGTGTTCTCATTAAAACGACACTGCCTTAGAAGGCCAATGATGTAATTCTCCTCCAACAATTAACCTGATTCGCAAGAAGAAAAATTCTTAAAGTTATCTTGATTTAAACGACCCATGAATATTTTTGTTGTTTTAATTGTTTATTGTCTCAACATAGCATATTTCGTAAAGTAGGGATTCTCAAGATAATTTTAATTTAATTTTTTTTTTTTTATTTTAATTTTTGGATTTAGGTTTTTAAAATTTAAAAAAACTCGGGGGATAGAAAAAGTTTTTTTTTTAGTTAAATCTTAAAATTTCCCTTTTTTTTATTATTAAGAGTTTGTACGTCATGTCGGGTAATTGGACGGTACGTGTTATTTATGTTTTTGCTTCCTAAAGCGGTAAATTGTGCTGGAGGTGTTGATTTATAAGTAACAGTCCCCCCCCCCCCCCCCCCCCATCGTTCAGTTCTGTCTGCTATCTAGCCTCTTCCAGGCGTTCCGATAGAATGGCAAGTGGAAAAAAGACAAGTGTTCTCCCCCTCGTATCCTTTCTTTTTTTTGCCATCTTCGTTCATCTCGTCGCTCCCCAACTAATCGAAAGCCTGTTGCATGCGATCTGTATCGTAACCAGCATATTGCACTCTGCATAGTCCTATAACCATTGTGGATAACCGAAATGTCCCTTGAATGATACCAAACTATGATGTTTACTTTACGAACTCATTTTTCAACTGGATTAACCAGTTTTTAGCCTTAATGGAAACGTTAATAACGTATTTAAACAAGTAAGGAGCATCGCTTTTCCCAGCTCAAGAATAAAACGATGAATTTTAATTGGTTCCTGTATCCAGTTGGCCTACGTGTTCAGCATGCCTTGCATCGACGTGGACATTTTGATCGAACCCAGGCGCTTGTCTTACAGCTTCCTTGCTTGGCCCACATTTTGCACATCACGTGACTATCAGAACACCTATGGACTTTGTAAAGAAATAAGTGTCGTTTATTATTCTGAAGTAAGATGTGACGGTAGTTTTTTGTGTACTGAGTCGTGATTGAATTTTGATATCCACTGGCAGGACATTCCATATATCTACGATCCAATTATAAAAGATTACTTAAAAATATCACTAATGCTAAAACGCACCATTCGCGAGAACTGCCCCTCCATATTGTGCATTGAATATGTAAAAGATTTAAACTTGACAAAAGAAGAACAAATCAAAAACGTGCTAACCTTTGATGCAATAAATAAAAAAAAACCATAAACCCAGGGAATCTATTTTGTACTCAAAAGGCAAAAGAGCTAACTCTTCTCTATAGGTTAAACTGGATTTCTTTATGAATCAAGTTGGACGTCTTTGAGTTCTCCTCCTGGCCTGTGGAATGTGTCACCTCTCAGTCAGGTTACCCAACAATATTTTGTCAGGTTTTCTTAACTGTTCGCCGGTACACACTTGTAATATAGGATGAAAAAATACACTGTCAAGTCGACGTCACGCGAGTCCCTCCAACATATATAGCACAATGACCTGGTCAGCACTCGAAACCAGGCCGCGTAATTAAGTGTCCAACAATTAGCCAACAGGGGGGGGGGGGGTGGATAGGTTGGATATCAACCCCCCATTTTTCAATTAAAACAAAATTCGAAATGTCACTATTTGAAATAGAAAATAAATAAAGAAGAAAAATTAGCTCTCGCTCATGTCTGGTTGTTGTTACTCCACGTTTGGCCGTCTGCCGCCACTTAGGGTAGGGTAGGGTTCGGGTTAGGCCCTAATAGTCTGCCATCCACCCCCCCCCCCTCCCCCCTTTGAAATCCTGGATCCGCCCCGCAACTGTTAGACTAAAGCATACACAGGTGAAGTCAAAACTCATTTATCAACTTTGCAAAAGTCCTGATGCAAATAAGTAAATGATTTGCCTTATCAAACGCTGGCAAAGACAATTTCTCTTCGTTTTAGCACAAACCTCTCTTTAGTGTACAATCCTTCACAAGACACTTTCGCAGACCAACGGGTTTTGCTTTCCCAGCACACACCGTGTCATTTAGCGGTTTGTTGTCGCTCTTTGAACAAAATACTCCTCTTATCTGGTGCCCAGAACCACACGTCTTAGAACATTTACTCCACGAGCTCACCTGAGAAGATAAATAAAAGAGATTAAACTGAGAATGAACGCTCTATTCACGTCCAGCTGTTTCTTATCCTGTCGCCGTTACCGTGTTACTGTTAATTTCGTCGTTGTCTTTGCTGTTGAATATTAAATATTGAATATTGAATTTAAATTTTGCAGATTAAATCAATCGTTTTAAATTCCCTTTGCTGTAAGGGCTTTTACTACGGTTGATTTGATTGGCTAATGGTACCATGTAAACGCTGAACGACGGTCTTCTGGTGGTCTGGAACGGGTATATGTAGTGTTGGGGCCTCTTTACATGAGAGTTTTCGTCCCGGGATGACTTTCGTCCCGGGATGAACTCATTTCGGTGTCTGGTCATTTTCTTGTTGCTATCTACATGATGATACATGATTTCGTCCAGGGATGAACTCATCCCGACACGATTTAATTCCGGGAAGAAGCACCGGGATGAAATGTCATCCCGGGATGAAACGTGACGAAAAACGTCATGTAAACAGTCTTTCCGGGATGAAATATAAAGTAATGTAAGCACGGGCGAGATGAATTCAACTCGGGCGGTACGACTTACGTCCCAGCATCCCGGAATAAACACGCTCATGTAAAATGATTTTTTTTTTTCATCTCGGGATGAAACTCATCTCGGATTTCATGTAAAGAGGCCCTTTGTCATCCTGTCAAACAGCTAGGTTTTCAAATCCCATTTAAATAATTATTTAGAACTATAAATTAACGTCAATAGCTTATTTGTTCGGTTGAGTGAATAAGCAGAGGTTTCTTATCGCACAATCAATGTGTTCTTTCCTGCTCTGAGTAATTTTTTTCCTTGAGCTCGCGGATTAGAGCGATTTTCACTTGAGTGTCGAAAGTTAATTGTGTTTGCTTTGGTTTTGCATTACTACGCTTAGTAATTGGCTTAAAAATGTTGCGCCACTTTCTCAGCCAATCAGGAGTAAAACCAAAACCAATCGTGACTCGCTCGCGCACGTTTTCCCGCGCTTTGTGCCAGCTACATGTATTTGCTTCGAGTTTTGATTGGTTTAATGGATTGTTTGTGTCCTTTGTGATTGGCCAAAGTAATTACTTTGGTTTTGGTTTTACGACACTCAATTGAAAACTGCTCGGGAGCGATTAGACTAAATTTAATTGATATTATATACTGACCTTCCATACAGGTGATGATGGTATTCGAGTCTTTCTTCTTGGACAAGGCTTAGTATTACACCTGTATGGGCATAAAATTAACTGTTCTTAGTCCACTTATTATTATTTGCCACCGCTTAGAAATTTTTTCTTCTTATGTAGATAAAATTGATATTTTTCTTACTTCTTCTTTGTAAGTGGTGCTTTTTGTTTGCACAATTTCCAGGAAGTAGAAATCATATCCTTCCCAGCACACATCTTTGTCCGCCGTTGGATTCCTCCTCCGCAGGTCCTACTACAGTCTGCCCAGTCGCCTACGTGCCATTTAAAATGAGAGGGGCATGGTTCCACATTGCAGTCTTTCCATGCTGCCGGTGGAGCATCTATGCGAGATAAACGTTTAATTGCAACCTTTATTTTTCAACAAATGCGCGCGTTGCCCATATATGGTCAGGATGTTATTGCCATCTGTTTTACATACATAACAAATATCCTGCGATATATGCAGGTTTTCAAAAGCGCTGCATAACCGCATTTTCTTAGTTGCAAAAAGGTGTTTCTTTGACAAACTGTTAAATAATAAAACAGTAATTCTACCTAATCTGGGGGTAAATCATCTAATTTTAGCCAACTCGGCGGCTACCGCCTCGTCGGCTAAATATCAGGCGATATTCCGAGCGATTTCGCAGAATTATTGTTAAATATCTGTAGCAAATGTTTCATCGATTACTTGTCATTTCAGTACCTTCGCACAGAGAGTCGTCCACCTTTCTTTTATCCTCTCCAGCGCAATAGGTCTTCCTATTTCTTTGGCCTCCGCCACATGATACCGAACACTCGTCCCAGTCTTTTGCGTGCCACTTGTAGTCTTCTTTCCTTTCCGCCTTTATTTTCACTTCACTTCGCTTGTAGTTCTTCAATTCTGAAAAATGGTTAGGATTTTATTATATTTTTATTTGCCTTTGCTTGCTCTCGTTTGCCTTTGTTAGGTTTTTTGGAGATTGTGTAAGCCGCTGCGCTCTAAAGATGATGAATCTGCCCCTAACGTTTTAACAACCAGTTTCAGTGAAACCTCCATCAAGCGAACCTCGGTGTAACGATTTATATTCTTCGCCCCAGAAAAAGTAGACTCTAGGGAAAAAATGATAGAACGAAACCTCGATATAGCAAACATATTTGCCATTGCCTTGACCATTCGTTACATCGAGGTTCCGCTGCAGAAACTTTAAAACTGCCAACTACTGACATTGAATCTGTTTGTAAATATATAAAGTACATCGTATGCCCTTGGACAAACAATCCAAGTTTCCTTATAGTTCAAAATTAAGGCAGCCAAGAAAATGAACTATAACGTACCTTTCTTGCAAATATAGCTCCTTTCCATGTCACATCGATCTGTACCCCAACCTTTCCTGTTTACCATCAAAGCACAGTCCAATCCAAATCGAGGCTCTCCTGGATTCCATGCGTTGTAAACGACTTCAGTCTCATCAGGCCAGATGAAGTTACCTTTACTTGGGCTATACTTTGCACCTAGAATAAGCAAAATTTTCTAATTAAGGTAAAAAAATAACTATACTTTTTTTGGTACCTGTTAACTGATTATTTTAATTTATCTGGGCCCCTATGATTAGCAGTGAAGTATGCTTCTGAATGGGCAACCATGACTGAATACATGTATTTGCTTCGAGTTAGATTGGTTCCCTCGATAATCTGTGTCCTTTATATTGGCCAGAGTGGTATTACTTTGATTTTGGATTAACAACACTCAATCGAAAATTGTTCTACAGTAGTTAAACAACCAAGCACGCATACCAAGCCAGTAAAACATATTGTTGAGGTTATTTTTCTCAAGTTCTCCTCGCAAAAAGTTTTCTTCCTTCGTGCTCCTCAACGTTAAAATTCCTGCTCCATTATTGAGGCATGAAATAGTTGCATCCTGTAAACCTTTCTTGTCTAAGTTCACTTGATAACAAGCGTTGTTGAATAAAAGCCAGTCCTGTGGACAGGATTCTAAAAGAAATACGATAAAAAATGTATTATATTTTTACAAATTTAGTTGTTATGCAGTGATTTTTTGATCATGCGCTAAGCTTTCGTGTGCCTGATTAGGCGTTCCGGTAATTAAATACACGCCGAATACACGCTTACCGTCCCGCAGTGCCACCGACCGACCCACTCAAGCTCACTGAAAGACTCAATGAAATGACTGCGGATTTGATCCACTAGCTTGATGGATTATAGCAGATGGACAAAAAAAGTAGTGTTTGATGATGATGATGATGATGATGATGATGATGATTGGTTGCTGGTTTCGCAGGTATATTGTTCCTAAACCGTCAACTTCTTAATTAATTGGGCTTTCCTGGGGCCTATGGCCCATTGAATAGATAAACAGACGATTTGTCTGATGTAGGGAATAAACATAATGTATTTATCGTCACACAATTAGAAACTGTAAAAGCGTTTAAGATCAAATGCCCTCATAATAATTGACCATACTTTACCGCACTTTCTTCCATAGCATTTGCGAGATTTCACTGGAAGTTTTGTCTTGCTACAATATTTTGAAGAAACTTGTTCTCCGCCGCTCTTTGCACAGTACACGTCTCTTGTCTGATAACCTGAGCCACAAGGAGTTGAGCAATCCTTCCAGTTCCCCGTGTGCCACATATGTGGGTAGTCTACACATATAAAACAAGGAATGTGAGTTATCGTTCATAGATTTATGGCAGCATGTAGAGGGGGGAGGCGTTAGCCATTTTCAAACGGCGTGGCTCAAATTCATTAACGCCAATTTCAAAATATTTTATTGACGATTTTCCAGACAATTTGACAATTGGCTATTGACAGTTGTCAATTTTATTGCGTGGGAAGTAGTTTTAGGAAAGGTGAGTGTTTATTCGTTTGTCTCACGACAGAATCGTTTTTAGGTGTTGATCGCGACGTGTCGACTGCTATTGTGATACTGCTAGTCGAGGTCAACACCTCAAAGCGATACCATCGTTAGACAAACGAATTTATAAACCTTCATCTTTTCTATAATAATCACATCTTATATTAAGTTTCTTTTTATTTGCGAATTACTTTCCTAGGAAACCTACCCTGATAATCACCATAACAATAACTACAATACCGCATCTCTTAAATTGTCCAATAATTGACATCAGCAGGCTAACAAAACTTAAAATCAAAGTAGAACCCTGTCATGATAACACGGCATATATTACCTGGGCATCCATACATAGTATTCATCATCAGGATATCACTGGGAGTTGGATATCGTCTTTGGCCAATCAGATTTTGATACTTCGGATCCTTGGTCTTGATAGTCATTAGATAATGCTTTCTTTCTGAATCAAGTTTTGCAAAGTAGTCTTTCCCGTAATGCATAATACTCATGTAGTCGTATTTGACCTTCAATGTATCGACGGAGCCCTGGTTGTATTTCTTGAACTGATCCGATTTACCTGTGTGAATATTTAATAAATAAACCCTTACAGGCGGCTGGCATACTGGAAAATAAGGCCCGTGACTGAAAGATTGTCCGAAAAATGAACAGTTGGCCGAGAACTGAGCAAAGCTTCGAGCATAACTGTGAAATTTTGAGGACAATCATTCAGCTAAGGGCATTATTCTCCAATATGCCAGCAAGCCAGGAAAGGGACTTATTTTATAAAACTCCGATTAATATCTTCAACGCGCTTTACCGCCGGTCAGAAGGGGAAAAACTTAGAGTGCAAGTTGATTGGTTAACGTTATTTTTAAACACCATATCCGTAGGTTGCGAAGATTCGTCCGAAATCTTGTAAAGCGCTGCACAATTACAGTTTCTCTATGTGCAAAATGTGTTTCGTTGACAATTTGTTAAATAATGAAACAATTATCCTGCTCAATCTTGCGGAATATCGTCTGATTTTAGCCAACTCGGCCTACGGCCTTGTCGGTTAAGTATCAGGCGATATTCCGCGCGATTTCGCAGGATAATTGTTAAATGCCCGTCGTCAGATTTTGTACCACGTGATGCGTTTTGTCCATTGAGCGCGCTCGAAAATTAATCAGCGGGCTATAACGGCGGACACTTTCCATCATGTCAAAAACAGTATAAGGGGTGAGCAGGTGACCGGGATGTATTATGGTAATAGGCTGTAGCCTAATGGTTAGATTCGTCAGATGGTCCAGATGTTCTGAACATTTTGTTGACGTATGAAATGGGTTCCGGCCGGTACTCAGAACAAAATAATTTTTCAATAATTTTTCAGTTAGTCCAACACCTACCAATTACGCACTTCAATATAGACTGTACTTAAAAGAAGAGAATGTAACTACATTAAAAGAAGTTTATGGCAATGCAGAAATTAACACATTTCTAAAATACGGGCCATATGTGTTGAGAAACTTAGCTTAATTCTAGGAAAATCAATCAAGCAATGTTGAGAATTGACCATCCCACACACCAAGATTAGGACATATGTGTTTGTTAAAATTGCTTGGGTGAGGGGCCGGGGTTTAAAGATGAACAAGGACCAACCATTCTTTTACAAGGAGTGTTGTGCAAACAAATTATTGTTTTATGAGTAAAAGTCGCTTAAAAAAGTATCCCAACTACTTTTGACCAGCAGTGTTGCTTGAGGACGTGATCCACACTTAAACTGCAATTGCCGCTTGAATGTTTTTGTTTTTAATTAATGGTCACAAAAAAATAACACACAATTGGAAGTTATCCTTCAAACACGCAGCTTGGGTTGTGCTGTTGGCTGATAGCAATTATTCTTGGATCTCGTATCCGGCTGTTTTAACACGAGTTATGGTGGATTTCCACTGACGCGTATTTTTTTTACGTTCGTGAAAATATTTAGAGACATTTTATGAAAAGATTAACGAAGAGAAGATCTTCGTGTTCATAACTGCGAAGATCGTCTCTCCATTTATTCATCATCCGCAGTTCATATATATGATTTTATGTATTCATAATTTCAATGCATGAACGACTTGCGTAAACGTGTACGCAAGCCGGTTCGAACATTGTATCTAATTTTTTTTTTTTTCACGCACGTAAACGCACGTAAAAAATTACGCGTCAGTGGAAATCCACCATTAGTCATAAATTGTTGTTACCTGGCAATATATTTTCCCAGAGTATCTGTATGTATTTGTCCCTGTCTGGCCGAGACTGTGTGTGCCATAAACCAAGCGAGTGTCCCACCTCATGAATAACGCTGCCAGGGGGACAGTGATCTCCCAGCTTGATTGGTTGATAGCCACCGATTCGACCAATCGAAGAGGCGCATCTGAAATGTACTCACATTTAAAGAGGTTTTGTCACGGATTATAACAGATTTAATTTTTTTGTAATACTGTTGTAATTCTTTCGTGCCTAAAACAGGTCTATTATTATTATTAAGTCTGTTATTATTATTATTTTAGAACAGCCAAGCGATTAAGATATATAGTTGTGTCGTAGGAAACCTAAAAATAATGGTCCATTTCTTATTAACAATTTCCACATAAGAACACTAAAACTGATAACAAGCGTCTTTGGATGCGGATGCCCAGGATGAAAATGGTTTATATATTGATAAGTTGATACTAAACGAGGAGTCAAGAATGGTCCCTCAAAATATCGCAGTGCTCGCAATGCTCGCAAAATTTTAGTGGGTGCTCGTTTGCTCGTGCTCGCACATTTTTACAAGTGCTCGCATGCTCGGTTTTTAGTAGAGGTAGGTTTTTGAAAAGTTCTCGTTGCTCGTAAGGCTAATTTTTGTCAATGCTCGTGCTCGCAAAGAAAAACGCTGTGCTCGCATGCTCGCAAATGCTCGCAAAGACCATTTGATACCCCTTAAACGTTTCAAGTTGTTTCCGTGCGTCTTCAAACATAGCCGTGATTTTACTTCTCCCGCAAATCTTAGTTATAGTTTCCTTTAGGTGTTCAAAGACTAAATGTTTTTCGTGTTTGCCTAGCAACTAATTTTAAAATAGTGACCACAAATCCGCGAAATCCACGGCACGTGACGTAGATCCTTTAAAACTAAACGAAATATCGCTGTAAGTTGTCTGATTGACCGACAAGATTGGATAAATAAGAAATGTCAAAAAACTTGTGAACATAATTTTTAGAAAATTAAATTTATTTTGATGTATTTTAAATAAATGAGACTTTACTATAAATTATTCAACGATCATTGGATCGGATCACCCCTGGCCTGTGAGAAGTTATTTTCAAATCTCCATGTTATACTGTTTCTTTTACCTGCGACTTGACGGGTTCTTCTCTCTATATAACTCGACCCAGTCTCTATGGCCCTTTTTCGTGGGGACGAACTTTATACACGTCTTTTCAAACCAGTGACGCATACCGTGATAAAACTTATCAGCTAACTGGTGCCCGACTGAAACCAAATTAAAGCAAGAAAAAACTTTTGAGGGAAGTAATAATTATAATAGTTTACATGATTTAGATTTGCACTCATTTGTCTTAGAGGCTGTAGGGAAAGAAAAAGACCTCAACGAGATATTAAGAACACTGAAATTGACGTTGATACTGCAAAAGGTGCCATTTAAGAGTTACCCACGAAATTAAGTACCAATATGGTATTTCCTGAGAGGTCTCCTAAGGTGATTGACGGCAGCAAAAAGCGTTAACCGCTGGTTGAGGTTTGAACTTCATAGTTAGCATGTTATTGAAGTGTTGAAAGCCGAAATAAAAAGCACGTTATCTAAGGTGTCAGTGGCTTAACTTACCAAGTTCAGACGGAATGTAATACGGCACAGTCCTTTCAGGCCATAAAAAATCCGCTTTAGCCCAGACTCCAGCATCTGCCACGTCCAAATGGAAAGGTATTGTCATGGCTTTCTGCACCTTAGTAAGAAGGATGTCGCCCTCAAAGTCTTCCAAGGAAGGGATGGTCCCTATTGGGGACAGAATAAATCGATTGCTGGGTTAGTTTCGATGGCTGAATCGACGTGTTGTTTGGACAAATTTTATTAGCTTAAATGACAGGCATTATCCCTTGGGATACCTTTTCCAGCAAGAATAATGTGTGGCAATTGTTGTCATGATTGCTGAAATAAAGATATCCTCCGTGACACTAAACATTGTTGCAAAATAGGCTCCAACACGAGGTATTGTTTTTTTAGCCTTTACCATATTTGTAAAGTTGCTGTATATCATCCCTGCCACATGAGAAAATAACTACTATCCGAATATTTTTGTCTGGGATTCTAGCTATATTTATTGTTTGGTAATTATTATTACTGTAGACAGTCAACTCTCTCTAAGACGGACACCGTCGGGACCGGCCCCAACTGTCCGTCTTATAGAGACGATAAAGCTTAACGGCTATGCACAACAAATACACGTCTGTTTTAGTCGCTTACGTTAGCAAAACCTATAAAGTGGAACAAAAATAATATCAGAGATTCGACTTGTTTGTTAATAAGAAACGGTGATACTGTAGGTAGAAAACTAAATCTACAAGTTTAAGCAGAGAATTAATACGTTTTAGCGATGGTTTTTGGTAAATTTGGTACTCTAAAGGCGCTGACCTGCTATGCTATATGTCGATAACAAGTTTTGAAGTATTATTCACGAAAAAATTACTTTTAGTGCCTGTCCGTTAGCGGTTTCAAAGTGTCCGTTGTCCGTCTTAGAGAGGTGTCCGTCTTACAGAGAGTTTTCTTACAGTAAAATGACTGAAAAACGGCAGGGACCATAACCAGGTGTCCGTCTTATGGAGGTGTCCGTCTTATAGAGGTGTCCGTTAAGAGAGAGTTGACTGTAATTACCTGTTATGTTATAAACGCTGATAGCTTCATGGCCTCCTTCTCCTTCAAAGCATTCTTGCGATTCCCCGTGGTCCTTGTATCTCGCTTGAAGGTTAGTACCCGCTAAGCATTCGCCGCCATTACGAACCGCGAAATGCTTCAGTCCGTTGTCGTTTGTGACTGTTGCACATTTTATGACGGAGTTTACTCTGCGAAACAGTGTAATTTTTAATGATTGACTCTTCAGCTACGACACTGAGGGAAATTAGTTGAAAATAATTCAGCATTTGTTTGTAATGAATCTACTACTGTGCTCATGCAAAAGGTCTCCCAGGACATTACGGTACGTAACCGATGAACTGAATACAATCGCATGCTTCAAAATAATTTACTCAAACTACAGAAAACAGGGCCACTCATTTGCATGTCATTGAATGAGAATAGCATCTATTGTGTTATGCCTCGTTATATAAAGCCGACACAAATGAATGAGGTGGACCAAAGTGGCCCTGAATTCTATAATTGCTCCAAAAATGAAAAAAAAAGTGATAACTTTGGCAGTTTATGTGATGTACTTTACCTATCCCAGTACAATCCCTCGAGACCATTGTGATGCCCCTCTAGGCTTTCCGCTGTCGTTGTATCATTATCCGGCAAATGCCAACAGCCCAGGCTATCGTAACCTTGAACGAATAAAAAACTTATTTACTCAAAAGACTGTATCAGGACGAGGTGACTCACACCGTGAAAGTTTATCCCTGTTTTCTTTTCATAAATTCTATAGCACCGTATGTAGCCCCTAGTGTCTTTGGCTTGCCTCAACAGTTTACCGAGAAGGGACCGAAACTAAAACTATTCGAAATAACTTGGGTTATAAACTGAATGCGAATTCCATACGGAAGGTAACGGAGGGAGGTTTTGTTATTTCTTTTTTATTGCTTGTTGTTGTTGATGATGATGTTGTTGTTACTGATGATGATGATGTTTCTTGTTTTGTTATTTTTGTCCCTTATTGCAGTAAAAGCGCGATACCCGTGGGATGGAAAACGTAGTAACGTGCCGTACTGAACTAGCGTAAAATGCAGTTAAAAAATTCGCCATTAGTTTTGGCTTTTTATCTAAGGCCCTGCCCACACTAACCCAGTTAAAGTCGAAAACGCATTTTTTTCCCTCCGGATAGGCCAACCGTCCACACTGAAACGGCTTTTTCGCTCACCGAAAATGGAACTTTTCAAAAACGCTCTTCAAATAGGGTAAATTTAAAAACGTCGGCTGGGTGGTGTAGTGTGGACGGTGAAATCATGCGAAAACGGGACTTTTTGAAAACGCTGATGTCAAATAGTCGTGTGATCTCTGTCAACACAAAAGGTTTAATTAACTTAACAATAGCTCTGTGCATGCGTTGTAACTCTGCGTGTGATTGAGCGTATCATTTTCAAATTTACCTGGGTTAAAGTGGACTGGGCCTAATTGGTTGAATTGGTGACGCAAGTTTTCTTAAACCAATCATAAAGTGAAACAAAGTGAAACAGCAGAAGAAACAACGTCCGCTTTCGCAATCTAAGATCCTACGCGTTCGTTGTATCTTAAACACTTTTACTGAAAAAGTTGTGTATTTAATTTGGTTAACTGATGCTATTGGGACAGGCATCCAAAAAATACCATCGCTAATAACCATCCAATTCAGGTGTGCAAAATTATAAGGAAATTTAGTATTTTCTGAAGTATTGGAATTTTGGATTTGATTCTTTTTCTTGCGATTGAGTTCCTTTAAGGCTGGTTCTCATATGATCGCCCCGATCGTCTCTGTCGCTTCTGTCGTTTGCAAAGTCTGAGGTGATTGGAGCAAGCAAACTTTTTGAAGCGACAGAGACGATCGGGACGATCATATGAGAACCAGGCTTTAACTATCCAGATTTCTTTGGTCTTTTTTTACAGTTGTTATATAAATCAAGCTTGTAAATGAAAGTGCTCTTTACTGTGGCAAAAGGTTAAGTCTGCGTCGAGCCTGGTGGCCGATAAAAGCCGGAGTTTATCCCGGTTTCTGTAGCATGAAGCGACTAGGAGTATTTCTACTGCCCCCTGGATGGGATGATAGTCCATCGCAGGGTTACCCCCCAGCAATAGTTCGCTGGTACCCATTTATACACCTGGGTGGAGAGAGGCACTATGAGAGTTAACTGCATTGCCCAAGAACGCAACACAGTGACCCCCGGCGAGGGCTCGAACCCAGAGCGCTCGATCCGGAGTCCAGACCGCCAACCATTAGGCTACTGCGCTTCCCATTAACTGTGGCAATATCCTCATTTAACAATCTTGAAGTTTTAAATGCCATAATCGACAAAATTAAATTTAGCTTTACAGCCATTTTCAAGCGGACAGGTGACCAAATTTGAAAACAATAGCATATCAACTACAAAGAAGTTGCACTTTTTGATACACCTCCGCAATCTCATAACAGATCACAGGAAATGCACAACAATCCTCAAGGAGAATTGATATATAAATCATGTTAAAAGGGATAATCAGAAGTCAAAAATCTAACGTTCGAGAACAGATGGCATCTATTAAACGTGACGTTCGAAAATCAAGCATTGTTTCATTGTTGGTCCCAAATACCGTATGAAAATATGCAATTTTCCTGCAAACACAATTATGAAAGAACAATATGTGAAATGTCGACAATATTTTTATCTTACCTAAATTGCTACCAGTCTCACCAGCCACCACCAGAAAGCGCTGGAGCAATGTCACACTGAGAAGAAAAAACATGGAAGCTACTGCGGCTAACACGAGGTTTGATGGTATGAAAAGATGCTAAAAAAACACTCGTGTCTTTGTATTTGATTCTCGCGCTCACGGGATAAGGCCGTTGATATTCCGTAAAATGATAAATTACTAATGTCCATTTTTATAAAACAAAAGGCACCCTGCTGGTTTGACCTGTAGGTTTATTTGATTTGCAACCTGCTGCTCTTAAGCCTTTGCCTTCAACAGTGCATGGCAAATTTATATACAGCTATTTAAATAACGTTGTCAGATCAAAGATTAAAACAAGACCGAATGGTGGTCTGGGTATTCACTTTCATATTGGCCTATAGGAAATGTACAAGTTTGTATTTTTGCACGTGGAAAATTCATGAATTTGTTTTCATCTCAGGAGGCTTTTTCTGTAGCTTTCTTTAGCAGATTTGAGTTTTGAAATAGTCTTTTAAATTTAGTGTGGCTAAAAGTACCTTGTTTCCACATGTCAGAGAAAGAAAACGCTCAAATTCTTGTTTGTCATGCCCTTATATCTAATTAGTATTCAGCACGAGAAGTTGCTCTCTTCTTCGACCCATACTACCATTCGGTCTTGTCTTTAAGCTTTGGTAAGACTAAGTTAATTGGAATAGCTGTAGATTTTTTGATGATTATGGTGCGTTATTACAAGTATCATAACAAAGAGGGCCAATTCTCTAAATGCTGATGGGCTGAGACAGAGACAGAGAGCATTTTTCCGTAATTTTGGCAATTACTCCGGGCAAAATTACTTGATCCTGATTGGAAGCCGCTCGTAGAGGAGAGCTTCATAACCTGAGTGCAAACAGGTGAATAGAATTAAGCTTACGTTTATATTAAGAGTTCCCTTGTTCAATTGTTAATAGGCTTTTTATTATTTTAACGACTTTCATACCTTTCATTGCATACAACTGCCAGCCTTATTCTCTTCCAAACGTCAAGATTTGCTCGTTTCGCAAGCCAAATTAAGCTTCGCGCAGTACATAAGTTATTGTTAGCATCGACAATTTTCAGAAATTTTTCCCTCTTTGTCATAAACAGGTAATCACATATTTCTTCGTAAAATTGTGTTGGCAATTTCTACAACTTCTGAAAACACGCGTGATATTAATCCTTAATTTTACTTGGCCCCATGCGATTACCTATACTAATAGGTAATTCAGGCCACTGTGTAAAAGAACAAAAGAGGATACGAAGGCACCACTTCCACACCCCCCTACCCCCCCCCCCCGAGCCCCCTAAAAAAAACAACACCAAAAAACACCCCAAACTCCCAGCTATTTTAAAATGCAGATTTACCGCTCAAAAATAAACCGGTATTTCTATGCATAAATGCTTCTGAAACAAACTTCCGTGTCTCTCGTGCTTAGAAATGGACTTTAATAACTCTGATAATTTATTGATTTTTATCTGATCGCCAAATGAATAAACTTAATTAACGGAGCTCGAGCGCAATCTATAAATACACGTCAAGCTCAAACGATGTTCATTTCACAGCAGTTAGAATTTTACTCGAGCTTCTGTATTTCTTCGACTTTCATTGCTGATAACGAGCATTCTGCCTGGAGACACAAAACTTCGTTTGGCCAAAAGGTAGGCGGAATCTTTAAGCGTGAAATAGTTAAGATAGGCACTTTAAGAATTCCTTAATTTGCATATTTGTGAAAACAGCCAGATAACACAAACAGTTGAAGTTATGTTTGACAGGTATTTTCACTAGTATAAAACCGTTCTATGACATTCTTGCTTTCCTAGTAATTTTTAAAGAAAAAGTAAGAATGACCCTGTTACGGAATGGGCAATTTCTTAAACAGTGATTTGGGAAATGCGAGCAACGAATATTGAATAACAACAGCGTATAATCTCGACAACAAATAAAATAAAGTTGCCGACATAAAAATTTGGAGAAACGATCGTACGCTCAAAAATCGCCATATCTTTGGCAAAGATCATGTATTTGTTTAAGATAAGCAAAGAATACATGGAAACTGCTTATTATAAACGACTGTAACCCTTTCATGTTTCTCCCGATTATTTGCTGTTAAATGAGCTGATCCGCTGAAATGGCGCTGAAATGGCCAATTTACTAGAGGTTCGATAATTTTTTATTCTTAACGGTTACTTTTCCCCATTTTTTTATTAATGGAATCAATTCACCAATGAACAAGCTTTGTTCATGGTAGATGGCTAGTTCTAAATCGAGATAACAGTGGAGTTATTAGCCTTTCATTTTGTAGTAAATTTGAGACTGTTCAAAACATCGTTAACATACCTTCGAACTTCTTGGCCGTTGATCATCCAAACTCAACATTTGCCGAATCTATTTTGATATATAGAAAGTAGAAAGATAGTTCTTTATAACTATGCCAAGTATGATCGAGAAACTGTGACGGCAGGTTCAGTGTCGAAGTAACAAGAACACCTTCGATCCGCCATGTTGGCGAGCCGTCACGGACGCTTCAAATCGGCCTTCTCGATATTTTCCAAAATAAAAAGAATTGAAACTTTTTAATATACATTTGGTAGTAAGGACCCTAAAACAAGACTGCATGCCAAATTTCAGCGAAATCGGTGAGGTACGGTGTCCGGCCAAAGTTCGAATCTTGTAGACTATGACAATTAAGACATGTTTTCTGGTATAAGGCACGTTTGGTATTATTTTGAAGCAGTTAACTTCACTGAATCAGTGTTTGTCTTATTGTCTATTCGCAATTGTATCAATTTTTTGGAAATGAATGAAATGATCCTCGCGGTATTTAACAATTATTCGCCGAAGGCGAAGTGATTATTGTTGATAATCCCCGAGAAAGCGGGAATAATAAAAAAAAAAGGCGAATAATTTTTTTAGTATAATTTTAAGAGGTGATCATCAAGAACTTAAAAAAAATAACGATAGCAAACAATAAAACAGCAAACACAATTGTTCGCTTGCATACGGTGTAAACCAGTGATTTATCGATTACAATCAGAATTTATTTAGTTAAAGCAACAAAACGGAACAAAACAAACACTATGAGAAAGATAGATGTCCGGTACCTTTGTATGATTGTTGATGACTTCTAAGCGAATGTGGGAATCCTCTCGAAAATGAGTAGCTCGGGTGAGAAGAGAACTAAATAATGTTTGCTCAATCGATCTGACTTTGTTTCTCATCGATCGCAAAACCGCCGTGTTTACGATCATTTCTAATGCCTTGAGAACCATCTCTTGAAAATATTTTTTGGTCCAAAAGCCTTGGTAGTTAAATCGAAAAATTCCCAGTGTTTAAAATATCCAGGACTTGGACTGGTTTCTTTCAAATCAAAGAAATTTTCATTCAGCAAAAGCGCCCATGTTTACTTGCCTGGATGTCAAAGGTGGCGTGGCTAAGTAACCAAGCCTTCAAAGCTATAATCACCTCGCGCGGGGTGACTATAACCTCATAAGCCGAGCTTTTCGACCAATCAGAATGCTTCAATTCTTATAATCACCTCTGAAATTATACTAATGCGAAATACTACCTATACTACCAGAAAATGTACTATAAAGCCTGCAATGTTGCTGAATTTGTGTCGAAATTGGAACAAAAACTATTCATTGTGAGTCGTCTAAAAAGAAAACTTCTTGTGTAAAAATGCTAAGAACTGCCGCTTTAACACGTTTTCCAAGTACTTTCGCTTCTGTAATAACGTACAAAATTTTATATATTATGGTTTGCTGTTCGACTAGTGTACACTATTTTTTGTATGATCTTAATTTTACCTTAATTTAATTCTTTTTTCATTGTGATTTCCTTTTTTCTGACATATTGTTGGGCAATATTTTGGGAAATTTTAAATGTTCTATGGGGAAATTTTAATATTAACTTTCTGTCGAGTTTTTCAATATTTTGGGGATATTTTATTAGCCTTGGGATATTTAAGGTGAAACTTTTGTTAATTCTATATTAGGGTATTTTGGGGACTATTTATCTTGGGTAAACAACGGCAAACCACACGGCTAGCCGACACAAGCTATCAAAGAACTAATACTAAAATTTACGGCCAATGAAGTGACTTAATACACGTCAACTCAAATTCCAAATCACATCTCTAGACTTAACATCGAACGAACTTGTATTTAAAGATATCTTCCTTTCAGAAACGAATATTACAAACAAATGAATTAATTCTTTGATAGCTGTCCAAACATATTTAAACATATCTATTCATATTTATCTAAGACTCGTGCGTGGCTACTAGTTAGTCAATTATATTTATCGCTGTTTATACTTTCGCTTTAACTTTCAATTTTATTCTCGGGTATTCAGTATATTTTTTTCTCGGCAGAATTGCTTTACTGATCTATTTTATTGCGCTCGTTATTTGTGTTCACTGTAATTGTTATGTCAAAAACAACTAGCTCAATCTCAATGTTGATTCATACGACCGGATTTCGTAAACAGGAAATATTACTTTTAGTGCGATCTATTATGAAACTGTAAATCAGGACAAACAACTAGAAACTTGGAAATAACTTCCTAAGCTGTATTTACGTTACTTCCATTCACTAGATTAAGAATATTTCCTAAGAGTAATCTCAGCTGTCATAGTTTCCGATGAGGCAATTTCTTGCAATGATTAGTTTGTTTTTCAGTGTAAAACGCTCGCACGTTTTGGTTCAGATTCGCATAATAATGAGTTTCCTTAGAACTCATTATTATCTAGTTTTCTTACTCACTCCTAACACCTTAAGAATCCTTTGTTCCCTTCTCGAAGAGAAAAGCTTAGAATTCCGATACTTTTGCGAACGGAAACTTAACTTTCTTTACGCGTACACTTAGTTCACTGGAATAACTTTCCTCTTGTTCGATTACTATTCTCTTTTTAGCCGTTCTTGACATAGTTATTCCTTAAAATACAGATTTTTACTTGAGTAAACAAATCGGACTAGGTTTACGATTCGTTTGTTCTTGCCGTCCTGAACAGCTGAGGTAACTCAATTTATCCATAAAAAAGAAGTTTACTTTTGTCCTTTAATTGAATTTATTGACTTTAGGCACAAGGAGGCTCGGTGTAGTTTTTTTAGCCGAAGGGTGGTTCTTTTGAAAATTAAAATTATCTAGGAAGCCAATGTTCGATTTTTGCCAAAATACACCATAATGATCAAATATGACCAAATTTAAATTAAATTTGTGTACAGGTAGTCAATCTACTATACTTGAACATATCAAAAAATAAATACCAAGAGTCAATCTAGATTTTGAGAAAATCAAGCTTGTTTGAAAACAAAAAAAAAAACGTCAGTGGTTGCTATGGTAACATGTGTGATTAAGTGACGGGTAGAAAATTAATATTTGGTCATATTTGATCATTATGGTGTATTTGAGCAAAAATCAAACGTTGGCTTCCTAGATAATTTTAATTTTCAAAGCTACCACCCTTCGGCTAAAAAACTACATCGAGCCTCCTTAAATAGAGCACGCATTACACAGTAGACTTCACTTGTAATTCTACGAGCACTCTAGAATTATTAAACTTATTGCCGAGAAGCTTTGGTCTTCCTTCGTTGCTGTTTTTCCTAAATCTGCTTCGCAACAATATTATCTTGTGTTATTTCCTTTTCAAAATATAAGTTTTTATTGTAATTAGCTAAAGAAATGTAAATGTTTAGAATGTATGTAATGTTGTGTCAATAAAGATTATTAAAAAAAAATTCTCGCGGTGTGAAAGCAATTAATTAAGTACTTTCTTTTTTAGCCTTAAAAAAAGTTAAGGCTTCAACAGGATTTGAACCCATGACCTTTGCGCTACTGGTACGTTGCTTAACCAACTGAGCTTTGAAACCTTGACACGTTGGAGTAGGTCAATATAATATATACTGTTCTAATATAATATGGGAGAGTAAAATGCGGTTTCAAATACTTTTTTGCGATTTATTCAAAATGCAGCACAGATAATTTTCTTATTATTTTCACTTTTCAAGGATAACATAGAATCTTCATGTATAACAGCTGTGTAAATTCATTAAAATATCCATTAACCTCAATTACGTTTCAGCCGTCATTCAAGCCAAAACACAACTGAAAAGAAGTAAGCTAAGGTGGTCATTCGCAAAGACATTGATCCCGAGTTCCTCAAACACCAGAACGCCATTCTCTTGACAACATGACGCTTGCACGTGTCTTAACGGTCCTAGTTCTGGCTAACGCCTTTAACGTCGTGTCATCTTGTGGAGGAGGCGGTGGACCGTGTACTTGGACAACGTGTAGACACGAATGGAGAAACGACTGGAGTCCCGGCATTTCACAGGGTCGGTGCGTTCAGCAGCGACGAAATGCACACCATATAACTACTACTCATGGTGGCTCGGAACCGTGCCCACCACCAACACACTGCAGCCCGCGGACACAGCACAGAACAATGTGTGAGTATGAAAGCATGAACGTTTTATCGTAGCATGGGTTGATATTTGTTGAAACTTTCGAAAGATATAGAAAACCTCTAGGCAAAACTTTTGCGCTCGACATGGTGTTTAATCTTTAGGGTTTCATGTTTATAATTACGATTTCACGGTATCTTGAGTACGTCTATCCATTTGTTGGTTAACTCTTCCTATTACCAATAGAACAATATATTTGCGTGAACAATTTTTTGAACAAGTCGAAATAACGGACTCGTATATAACGAACGAAAGGACTATACGTCTCACAGTGGCTCGGGATCGTGCCCAGTGCCAACTTCTCGCAGTATTTTAAACAGTATAGGATAATGTGTGAGTATGACAGCAGCAACATTTTATCGAAGCACGCGTTGATGTTAACAATTGTAACTTTTAGAAGATCCAGACAAATTTTTTTTGCGCTCAACGTAAAGAAAAAAAGTTTTAGAAAGGATATAATTCTGAAGTTTTATTGAATTGTATGAAAATTGAAATGTGATGATTGTGAAAGAGTGGCGTGGTGGTTAGGGACGGACCATTATTTTCTTGGAGGGGGGGATGGAAAATTTTTCTCTGCAAACGTTTTTTTTTTTTTAGTTTATGCACCTCTGCAAACATTTTTTTCGAAATTCTTACTATTTTTTGTTATACATATCGTGTCTGCAAACAATTTATTTTGTCTTTCCAGGCCCTGCAAACAATTTCTTTTCGATATTTTTCATCCCCCCGCCCCTCCAAAAAAATAATGGTCCGTCCCTTAATCAGTGATTTTCTGCACGATTTTATTTTCTGTGAGAAAGTGAACTGCCTATAAAAGAAAAAAAAACACAGCGAAAAAAGGTAATAGTTCGGCACCACGTAATCAGACCGTTCAGCATAGCAATTTTTGATTTTCACCATTTAATTAAAACGTATAAAAAAAGATTTGATTTAACTGAGGAGTTTTAATGTAATATAATAACTGGCACCAACCTAAACAAAAAATATATTTTGGAGGAAAAAAATTTGCTCATTATGGTGTCATTTTGCTTATGATATTATAACGAAGTAAAGCTGAATTTATTCAGCTGCCTTTTTGTACTTGGTAATGACTTCAGCAAACTTATCGATCAACGAAATCATCCACTTAAACGCGCACGGAAGAAAAGTTATCCCCTTGTAAAATATTTTCATCATAATTTTATCTAATTATTACTACATGTAAACTGACATTCTCTAGAATTTCGATTCCGTTTTAGTCATTATGGCGTGGACCGCCATTTGGAGAAATTGCATCCGTCCAAATGACGTTATCAATGAAAAGACATCGGAAATAAAGTCATGAATAAATGCCGGTTTTGGCAAATCTTTGTCGAAGCATTTGAATAATTTTCGAATTATTTCATCCTTAAAAAAACTAGCGCGAGAGATCACGAGTACTCCGAAAGCAATCGCGCGTACGAATACGTCACGTTGTTTAGCAACTTCTGGGGTATTAGTCGTTCTCAGATAACCGTGCGCGTGTGAGGAAAAATTTCGATGCAAATTTTAGCTCGTTTGTACTTTTATATACCAAAGCAAACACAACTGTTACAGTATAAGAAACTTGTGATATTGATACATACAGGAATACAAATACAATATATACTAGTTATGCAACGCTTTCGAGTGGTATACTGTGGAATATCCCACGAGTCACTTGTATTTTCTCGGTATACACACGAGCCTTTAGGCGAGTGTGCATACGAAGAAAATACAAGTGACAAGTGGGATATTCCATAGTATACCACGAGAAAGTGTTGTGTAACTATTTTATACCATGCCATAGAAAATACGCTCACTAAATTTCATCGAGAATAAGATCGCAGCGCACGATGGGAAGGTTGGGTTGAATACCGTCGAATATATATATCTGATTGGCTGTATTTTCTATGGCATGGTATAAACAATATTCCTGTATTTTCAAAAACGTGCATCATTCATTTCATTTCAGATCCACTATATTTAAAATTGGGTAATTTTCAAATTAGAAAGCGCAAGAAAACAGAATTTTTTCAATGATAGCGACCATTTTCGCATTAATCATTTATTTTTTATGTTGTTCCGAATGAAACTGTAAAATTGTCTTAAAAGCAAAGCGAAATATATTTGTGTTAATTGCGAGTGGTTTAAGTTTTACTTACTTTGAAGTCAAATATAAGGAAATAAACCCAACTAGCAGGAGGCAGGCCAGTTGGCTATAAACAGAGCGTGACCGATCGAGGATTTGACATCGGAAAGACCGAGAATAAGTCCAGTTAGTGGCAGGGTAGAGGGTTTGAATCCGGAATCTCCAGATTACAACACCAGCCTTATACCACTCGGTCACGTTGCCATCTTGCAATCCAAAGCCTCAAATTTTACTTACTTTGAAGACAAAATAAAGAAAAAGTTACCTTTCTTCAGAGCAACGCCTGCGCGATCGTGTCCTATCAGCAATTATAGTTCACCACTAAATTTTCTCCGATCCTGATTGGTTTAAATTGAACACGTGACGCGATAGTGCCCGTCCGCCGGAGGGCACTATCAGCCCATAGTGCCCTCCCGTGAAATATGCCCGGATCGATAGTGCCCGCCCGTGACTGTTTTTTGTAAACAAGCTGCCTGCAGACAAAAAACCAAACCAAATTTCGGCTTTCAATTGAGTTTTTTATCCTCCAAAGTAAAAATAATTCACGATGCTTGTTTTTGCATGTGCGCGCGGAAGAAAATTTAGTGGTGAACAATAAAGACAATAGAGTGTTTTTGTCTCGGAACAATCGGTCTGATGGTTGCCCCTTGGAAATTTGATGTTCTTAAAACTAGCATATTTGCCCTCGAAGCTTCGCTTCTCGGGCTAATAATTTATTTGTTTTAAGAACATCAAATTTCCGCGGGGCAACTATCAGCCGAAAGTTCCTCGACAGAAACACTCTATTGTTAAATTAGTAGAAACTCAGTCGTGTTCTATTGGAAATCCGCGAATCTGATTAGTTCTCCCATTGTTTTCTATTCGCCGTTATAGTTCACCACTAAATTTTCTCCGATTCTGATTGGTTTAAATTGAACACGTGACGCGATAATGCCCGTCCGCCGGAGGGCACTATCAGCCCATGGTGCCCTCCCGTGAAAAATGCCCGGATCGATAGTGCCCGCCCGTGACTGTTTTTTTGTAAACAAGCTGCCTGCAGACAAAAAAACCCAACCAAATTCACTGCATTTAGTGGGTTTCTCGTCTGGTTTTGTTTCGTTTGTTAAATTTTGGCTTTCAATTGAGTTTTTTATCCTCAAAAGTAAAAATAATTCACGATGCTTGTTTTTGTATGTGCGCGCGGAAGAAAGGAATTTGATGTTCTTAAAACTAGCATATTTGCCCTCGAAGCTTCGCTTCGCGGGCTAATATTTGCTTTAAGAACATCAAATTTCCGCGGGGCAACTATCAGCCGATAGTTCCTCAACAGAAACACTCTATTGTTAAAATAGAAAACAATTGCGCGCGCGTTGCCCTTTAAAGGGCGAGTTTTTCTTGATTTTTGGCTTAAAAGTACATAGAAATGTAGGTTTTGGACTGCAATTCTTTAGAGTTTTTACTAAAACAATTAGACTACTCGCCCTCGTTATACTATCGCCCGCGATAGTCAACTCGGCTGCGCCTCGTTGACTATTTTAACAATAGAGTGTTTCTGTCGAGGAACTATCGGCTGATAGTTGCCCCGCGGAAATTTGATGTTCTTAAAACAAATATTAGCCCGAGAAGCGAAGCTTCGAGGGCAAATATGCTAGTTTTAAGAACATCAAATTTCCAAGGGGCAACTATCAGAACGATAGTTCCGAGACAGAAACACTTTATTGTTTTTATTGTTCACCACTAAATTTTCTTCCGCGCGCACATACAAAAACGAGCATCGTGAATTATTTTTTACTTTTCAGGATAAAAAACTCAATTGAAAGCCGAAATTTATCAAGCGAAACAAAACCAGACAAGAAACCCACTAAATGCAGTGAATTTGGTTGGGTTTTTTTGTCTGCAAGCAGCTTGTTTACAAAAAACAGTCACGGGCGGGCACTATCGATCCGGGCATTTTTCACGGGAGGGCACTATGGGCTGTTAGCATAACCACACTGACCTACTATTGGTAATCGTGCAATCTGATTGGCTAAACAGGTGCCTACTATCGATCCGTAGAAGGCTCCCGGAGCGCGCACTTAGTCTTCGCTGAATTTTATCAATAAAAACCTTCAATAAATCAACTCTAGCTATATTTTGTGTTTAATAGATCGGTCAGTGGGTTATGCTAACACAATTAGACGGCTGACGCTCTCGTTTTCTACCGGCTTTTGATAGTTGACTCGGGACTTTGCCCCTCGCCAACTATCAGCCGATAGAAACCTCGAGCTCGCCGTCTAATTGTTAAATAGTGCCCTCCGGCGGGCGGGCACTATCGCGTCACGTGTTCAATTTAAACCAACCGGAATCGGAGAAAATTTAGTGGTGAACTATAATTGCTCATAGAAAACTCGGGCTCGTAGTCTAATTGTTAAATAGAAAGAAAATGAATTCGTGGATTTCCAATAAAACACGATTGAATTTCTATTTAACCAGAATAGCTTAATTTCTGGTTCTGTATAAGAGGCCAAACAGTTTTTGTGACATTGTTAAAACCAAACAATAGTTAAATTGCAGGTACATAACTGGAAAGATTGTTTTTTAATCCAACACAGGCTCGTGCAAGTACGCGTTATGCTACCTCGGGTCGTGGAGTTCGTGGGCGGACATGGCATCACCTGTCAATAACCACTGCGCCTCTCAGCAGCGGACCAGGAGCTATGCACTGTTCTGGTTATATAGGCAAAGGGAGAACAACTGTGACGGCATAGGACCACAGTCATGCCCATCACCTCAAAGCGAAACCAGAGAAAAGGGTAAGAAAAGAGGCTGAAAGACATGGTATAGACTTTAGAACAGGATGATTTCTTATCAGCTTAAAACTGTGCTTAATAAATTCAAAGCATACAGCCTAAAATTTCATCTGTTCGAAACATTTTAATTAAAGGCCCTTATAAATAAGTAAATAAAAGATTCTCCTACCCTTTCATATACCTAAACTTGTGAAATCCCTTCCCTTCTAAGCCTGAAAAAGGTACCCCTTTAGGGATGAGCCTTGCCGTATAGTCCATTACAGGGAGTACCCCTCCCCACCTGGCCCGTTGCGCACCCTTCCCCGTTTTTTTATGGGTTTTTAGCTAAACAAATCCCTTTTTAAAAACCCTTAATACGGACTGTATTCACTGTTCCGACTGTTGTTGTTGTTGTTGCTGCTGCTGTTGCTGAAGGCGCTGCAAATCTCTTTTATTACAGTTGTTGCTGTTGCTTTTGTTGTTGTTCTTCTTCTTCTTTTTCTTCTTTTTCCTCTTCTTCTTCTTCTTCTTCTTCTTCTACTTCCGATGTTACTTTTAAGCTATTAATTTGTATATCGTCAGGACAGCTTTCAAACTAGCCCAACCCTGAACTTTCCTTTCCGAGTCAAGAAAATGCACAAAGAATATGGCGGACAAATGTTTTGTCATTAGTACAGACATCCGATCCTTAGTTTCTCTTTTTATTTTACACGCAGACTGTGAGGGATCTAGATCGGGAAACGGGAAATAAAAGGTCGCGGCAACATGGTGATATGGTTACAGGTAAACATGTAATATATTCGCTTTAATTAAGATTTGATACAGTCAGAAACAGTAAAGCCTCTTTTCAAATTTGAGCTTAAAATGTATCTTCTCTTGTGTCTTCCTTTTATATATCATCTCAGTATAGCTAGTTTATTTCATTTTGTCACAATACAGGAGCTTATGGCCACCTTAATGCTGCATGCTCTGCTCAATTGAACTTGAAAAAAATGTTTACTAAGCCTTAACCCAATTCAGACCGGGCTTTTTTTGGACCTTCTCTGACCCGGGGGGAGCTTCGGAAGCCCCCCCCCCCCCCCTCTATGTAACTTACAGAATATTTAAGCAATCACAATGAAACTTATAGGATGCATTGTATGTCGAAACATCTTTCTTTTGGTATACGTCACGTATGATGATGACGTCACATCACGTGACAATTGCATCAAGATGTCAAAACAGCCGCCATCTTGAATCCGCCATCTTGGATTTCAATTTTTTTCCAAAATGCCAGAAAACCACCCAAAATTACTGCAAAGTACTCAAAATAAAAAAAGGACTTTAACACCGTTAAAATGTAAAAATAATTCCATTAAAGTTAATTTATTATAATAGAAATACGCAAAATTACAAATTTGGGAAAACATGCCTGGCAAAATGCCGTTGCCATGGTGTTGTCGAGTTCATGACAGCAACATCCAATCCCACCGAATTATTGCCAGAAAAAATTTAGGAAAACTCAGGAAGTTTGGCAGTGTTTGGTTTGGTCGTATTCTGAGTGATGTTTATTTACTCTTCTATTTCTCCAGGCCCGATCAGTTGTAGTGAAGAGAGCATTTTCCATTATCCAGTGGATAAGCTGTCATCCAACAGATCCTTTTCATTTATAAAAATCAATCATTAGGGTTCATGTTTTTTGTTTGCGCCAAGTTAATATTAAGTTCACAGTGGCTCATTGTAATTTGCTTTTAACATAACTATACGGTGGGTGTAGATACCAGAAAAATTGGTAATGAGTAAAGTAAAATTGATAACAATAATTGATCACTTGTTGGATTATTGGAATAAATATTGTGTCTTTAGTCACACAGTAGACTGTTGTTTTGATCGTTTATAAATAAAACTTGACAAAATGATCTAAAATTTGTAACGGCACTCATAGTTGCTTCTTTACACATTGACACCTGAACCTCCCCTTCCCACCCTCCACCTCCCATCGGCGCCTCTCGTGACACTCCAGAAGTTATTGCCTTCAAAGAGACAGTGTTGCGAGAAGTCTTCGATTTTTTTTGTGTGTGTTTAAAGTATGCTAAAACAGCGAGGGTGCATTCAGCATTCATCGATGGACAAAATAAGCTTTAAAAATAGAAAAAAGGCGTAAATTCATTCTCCAAAATCTGAATGAACGTTATCAATTATTTTATATGATTTTCTTCCAAAAGTCACTTACACATCAAACGTACTTAAAAACGTCGGCCTGACATTTTCAAGTTTTAGCCACACCACTATTTTACCATTGTCATGCCAAGCTAGGAAAGTACGTTTTGGCAAGACCAGGCTACCAGAACAGACGCGAAGAAAAGAACACATCGGAAGCGTAGAATTTTGCAACAAAGGATCAAACGTCTCAATCCATGCATGGATGAACGACCACCAAAGTGACTTCAAAAATGCAACAGTTATTGACAACGGCGACCATCGGGTGAGAAAAACTCTCGAGTCATCGTACATTGCCATGACAACTATAGCGGACAACAATGTTAAGTCATTACCCAGACAGTTCATTCTTTTAAAATAGCTTCCTTTGGTTAATCTCATTCTTACTCGTAATTTGTCACCTTATTTACGCATTTTTTAATCTGTATTTTTCACATATTTTCACTATATTCATTCATTTGCGCCATTTTTTATCATTCGTTAAAGGCTGTAGTTTGGCAGCCGAAAGCTTATATTTTTAAACAAATTTTTATGCAAGCTCGAGCTAAATGGTGAGAACGATTTCGCAACTTAAAAAAATTCTTCGTTTCAGAAAAATCAGTTATTTTGCAATTTAGCAGCTTAAAACACCCCTAGCGAAAAGCAAAAAGGTTTTATAATAGAGAACAGATTTTGGCGACAATAAACATTCTTTCTGAAGTGTTCGTGTTTTCTAAAGCCGGTGTCCTAGCCGATTTGGACCACCTGGATTTGGACCCCCTGTTCCGGAATTGAACCCCCCTTCGCGAATTTGGACCCCCCGTAAAAAGTGATCATACTTTACTTTCGTTTTCCTGGAGTCGTAAACGAAGAAAGAAAAGATGATTAAATTAGAACGGAGATCGCGATTTTCTAATACTTTAAGTACCGTTAGTTTTTTTTAGCTACCATAAGTTTATAGTTTCTGATTGAAATTGTTTTTATCTAAATTAAGGCGTTAAATAAGAATAGATCGAAGTTCATGGAGTGTTTTTCTAAGTCTTAAAGTTACGTTTAGAATTGTTTCTATCGTCGTTTTCCAAAGAAGGAAACAAAACTTAAATAAGCTAACGGATACCAAATCGGCGGGGGTTCCAAATCCGCAGTGACACCAGCCAAAACGAGTATGAGAGTTGATGAGAGTTCAACTCTTAGTCTCGTTTGGCCTGGAACTCTCATACACTCTCATCGACTCTCGTGCGCTCTCATGCGCTCTCGTCGACTTTGAACGTGTTCAAATCAGTTTTCATGAGAGTCAATGAGAGTTCCTCTCGTTTGGCCCGAGTTGATGAGAATCGGTCGATGAGACTTGACGAAAGCTGTCATGAGAGCCAACCCTCATCAACTTTTATCCTCGTTTGGCCACCAGAGCTTTAAAGGAACCGTGTCACGGATTTTAGCCAACCTTAGGCATGGAAAATAACCACCAAATTCGTTTAAATATACAAAATAACTTCTTATAACAGCAAAGGAATATTTTAATAACACACCAAATGCAAAAGAAGGTACGGATGGCCAAGAGTGCCGAAGATTGAAACGGATTGCGATTTTGGTTTTTGAAATATGGTCCGGCGGAACAGTTTTCAAAGTTAATCTTGTCTGCTTGTAACTTTAAGTTAAAACGCCCGGGAGACACATTTGGCTGCAATGAAGCTATGGTTTTGTCATTTAGAATCATATAATTAAATTCTTTGCAAACATTTAGTTTGGTAGCGAATGTTTGACAAAATTTAATAACATAAAATTAACTTAGCAGTGACACAGTCCCTTTAAGTTACAAAGTTTACAACAGCAGCTAACCGAAAGTATATAAAAGTTAAAAATAAAATAGGGTCGAAACAAGGATTTCTTCGGACAGCTAAATATGAGAACTTGATCAGTCGCTTCGGAAAGAACCGACAGGTTATTTCGGAGTAAATTACAACGCGAGCTTTCACTTAGTTGTAACGCGAAATCACACCTGGCCTATAAACGAAATCCTTGTTTTCCGCAGATGAATAAATAATCTGAACGCTCGAACGCGTACTAAAAAATATATTTTTAAAATTATCCCATAATATGCTTCTACACGACAAAACTTTTAAGTTTACAAAACATTTTTCAACAAAAGCCTCTCACCTTCAAGAGAATAATATACAAAACATCGAAAGTTGAATAACAACTGAAGTAAACATGTAAAATGCTAATTGCAATAAATAGCGACAACTTGACAATACAAAAATTAAAATAATAATTTTAGATTAACATGGTGTTTTGTTCAGACAAGGTTGTTCTCTTTGAATATGAAAAGCCTCCTTTATCCTGAGTTGAAAACTGGTAGAGGCTTGATCTAAAATATGGAAGCAATCTATTGAACACAATTAGCATATTGCTACAAGTCTACTTATTATTCAACTTTCAACGGTTTGCATATATTGTATCCAACTGAAGATGAGTCAGGTTTCTGTTGAAACATGTTTTGTAAACTTAAATGTTATAAAGGAAAAGCCTCCTCCTTCATCTTAAATTGAAAGCTGCTAGAGCTTTGATCTAAAATATGGAAGCAATCTATTGTTTATTCTCACTTCCTTGGCTGGTGAGTTCCTTGTGGAACTCATGTTTTATGAGGGCAGCATATTCTGTCTTTCTTGATTGGTGAGTTCCTCATGGAATTCACTTTATTTGAGTGCACCATACTGACTGCGAGCTGGATTATTCTGTCCTACTGGGGTGCTGTGTTTCTTATGGAACTCATGTTATCTAAGGCCAGGATATTGACCTCGTACTAGATTATTCTGTCTAACTTACTTTAGAGGTGAGTTCCTTATGGAACTCATGTTAACCGAGGACAGGATATTGACCTCCTGCTAGATTATTCTGCCTTACTTGGGTGGTGAGTTCCTTAAGGAACTCATGTTATCTGAGGGAAGAATATTGACCTCCTAATAGATTATTCCGTCTCACTTCGGTGGTGAGTTCATTAATTATATAGAACTCAAGTTAGCTGAGGGAAGCATATTAACCTCATGGTGGATCATAAAGTCCTTCTTGGGTGGTGAGTTCCTTATGGAACTGATGTTATCTGAGATCAGCATAATGAACTCGTGCTAGAATACGAGTTCCTTATGAAACTCGTATAATCTTAGGGCAGCATACTGTCCTCGTGCTAGATTATTAATTCTTACTTGTCTGGTGAGTTCCATATGAAACTCCGTTATCTTAGGGCAGAATATTGACCTTGTGCTAGATTATTCTCCATTCCTTCGCTGGTAAATTTTTTATGAAACTCATCTTATCTCAGGACAACATATTGACCTCGTGCTAGATTATTAATTCTTACTTGTGTTGTGAGTTCCTTATGGAACTCACGTTATCTGAAGGCAGCATATTGACTGAAGGCAGCATGTTGAACTTGTGCTGAACTAGTCGGTCTAACTAGTTTGCCGACTTCCTTATGGAACTCATGTTATCTGAGGGCAGCATATTTCTCCTCCTGCTAGATTGTTACGTCTTACGTGGGTGGTGAGTTCCTTATGGAACTCATATTTTCTGGGGGTAGAATCTTCACCTATTGCTAGCTCATTATGTATTACTTGGGTGGTGAGTCCCTATGGAACTTACGTTATCTGAGGGCAGCATATTGACGTTGTGCAAGATTATTCAGTTTTTCTTGGTTGGTGAGTTCATTATCAAACTCACTTTATTTGAGTGCACCATATTGACTGCGAGCTGGATTATTGTGCTAGATTATGCACTCTTCCTTCGCTGGCGAGTTCCTTATGGAACTCATCTTATCTCAGGACAACATATTGACCTCGTGCTAGATTATTAATTCTTACTTGTGTTGTGATTTCCTTATGGAACTCACGTTATCTGAAGGCAGCATATTGCCCTTGTGCTGTATTATTCTGTCTCACCTGAGTGGTGAGTTCCACACGGAACTCACGTTATCTGAAAACAGCATGTTGAACTTGTGCTGGATTATTCGGTCTTACTAGGGTGGCGAGTTCCTTATGGAACTCATGTTATCTGAGGGCCGCATATTCACCTAGTGCTAGCTCATTATGTCTTATTTGGGTGGTGAGTTCCTTATGGAGCTCATATTTTCTGAGTGCAGCATATTGACGTTGTGCTGGATTATTTCGTCTAACTTGGTTGGTGAGTTCCTTATGGAACTCATGTTATCTGAGAGCAGCAAATTGACGTCGTGCTAGACTGTGAATTCTGAACTGGGTGGAGATTTGAGAGAGACATCAAAATAAACGAATAATAAATAGATAAGTATGGGCTGTATGAGAAATTGTACGCAAATACATTTAGTTGAACACGTAGCTTTAATTTTCACGTGAAAATTAAAGGAATTTTAATTATGTTAATCAAATTGACAGTTGCTGAATATTGTAAAAGTTTGGAGCGTTCTCTGGTTAAAAAAAAATTGTTTAAAAACTATAACTATAAGCTACTGCCCTTAACGAGTAATAAAAAAAATGGGTGCAAATGAATAGATATATAGAGTAAAAATGCGTAAAAAAATACAGATAAAAAAATACAAATTACGAGTAAGAATTAGATTAAGAAAAGGAAGCTACAGTACTTACCCGCTTATAAGAACCTGCAATTTAAGAACCTGTTAGCCTAAAAATATCAATTTAGACCCCATTTACATAAGAACCTATTTAGCCTAAAATTTGAAACAGGTTCTTATAGAAATTAACCTACAAAAATTGTTTTCGGACTCCCAAATTTTTTCGGACTCCAAATTTTCTTGTTTATTAAACAAGTAAGGCGTCTTTTTAAAAAAGACCCTGTTTTGGCCTTAAATTAATATACATGCCACCTTTCTATCATTCGCAGGTGTATAACATATTTCTCATTAAATAAGAACCTATTTAAGAACCTGTGTAGCCTAAAATCCCACTAAGCACCATTTACATAAGAACCTGTTTAGGCTAAATTTGAAAAAATGGGTTCCTATAAGCGGGTAAGTACTGTATTTTAAAAGAACGAAATTTTGTCTGGGAAACGACTAAGCATTGTTGTCCGCTTCAGTTCAGATGGCAGTGTGCCATGACTCGAGAGTTTTTCGCACCCGATCGACACCTTTGTCAATAACTCTTGCATTTTTGAAGTCAACTTGGTGGTGGTTCATCCATGCAAGGTTTGAAACGTTTGACCCTTTTCTTACAATATTTTACGTTTTTGATGTGTTTTTATCTTTGCGTCTGTAGACATCTGCCGGTTTATCCAATGTAGCTCCAATTGCAGTCACTGCAGGGAATCTTGTAGATGACATTTGTATGGAGATGGCTGGGTGGTCTGAATTTTGGCGAAGGGAATTCCTGGTGTAGGGTATGTTGTGACGACTCAAATTCCAGAGGGGTTTAATATAGCTTCGTGGATCGAGGGATTTGGCCTTAAAACGCACCCGGATTGTAGATGTTTTGTGATACATGAAGCGGATTCGCCGACTTAGATAGTACAGCGAATCGCGGATTAAAGGAAAATTTTCGTCGCTTCAGAACAAAGCTCTGATTGTGGATACTGTAACGAAGTTCAGATTACTTTGGTCGGTCTTTGTTGTTTAATTTTTTTTGGCGAAATTGTCGCAAAAACAAGCAATAAAACGAAACTTATAAACTTGGCGTACATAACAGAATCTACCGTCAGTTGCAGTGAAACTACACTACACCATACCATGACCACTCAAAGTTTTCAAGTAATGCAGATTCGGATTTGAACGAAAATAGCGGAGGTTATGGATTTAGCCACAATATGTGCATTGATTGGTGGATTTGTATACCCTTTTAAGGTGGTCTTCTACCCTGAAACATCACGTTTATTATAGAAAGACCATTTTTTGAAACATGGACGGTTACAATCTCTAAATATTTGCGAAACGTATTTGCAAAGAATTTTGCTTTAATTTCGCATTGATGTGTGTTTAAATTAAGAAATCTACTCCGCTGGTAGTGATATTTTAACATAGCAACGTCCATAGCAACCGTTGTTTACAATCAAAAAGGTGCTTACAAATTAGACACTATTCAACATATTTCAATTATACTTTGCAGGAAAGCTTTGAAGTGATGCGCAATAGGAAAACAGCAATCATTGTCCTGAAGATCGTTACAATTTCCATTTTAAGCCCATATTTCCAAGCTGCCACCATTTGCATGACTGGTGTGTAATTAGGTGTTGAAGGCAGCATTTATGTTATTTCTCTTAATACACCCCCTTGCTTTCAACCCCCCCCCCCCCCTTTGCTACCCCTCTACCCCACGGTTAAAAGGGCCTACTTTGGTCTCTTAAACACTTAAGGAAAATTTTCTAAAATTTTCAGCATTGGAAAACACACCATTTTCTATGTAATAAACCTGCTGACTCGATCGCCAGCAGTCTTTCCTATGTTTATTTCTCGTTCTGCTCGGCTACAATATTGGTATATTTGCTCTTGTTTCACAACGAACTATTGTGTTGCAATATCATCAATTACTCCTGTACATGTGCAGCGAGTTTACTTTTTACCTGAAGTGAATGTAATGTCACCATATTGTTGACGGGAATGACTACCACATGGTTGTAAATTGCTAAAAAAAGAAGTGTTATACAGTATACTCGCCAAATTTCTAGTGGCTAATCGACTGGAATGAAAAAACAATTAATTTAGAATATGTTTGCCAAGTTTCATGCCTGTATCACTAATTGACCAATTTTGCCTAAAGAGTGATGTTGGCCGCTACACTATATAAAGACCAATGTGCTCGTCGCCCGAAATGTTTATTTAGCTGTTACCATTATGAGAAACAAAATGAACTTTGATACGCCAACTCAAGCCGTCCTTAGCTGTCAACAGCAAAGCAAATTTATATAAAAGTTTCACTCTTTTATGTTAAGTTAACTGCAGTTATAGATATCTTGATAATAGCAGGCAAGTAAACATGCAAAATGCTAATTGTGTTCAATAGATTTCTTCCAGTTTAATCAAGCCTCTACCAGTTTTCAACTAAGATAAAGGAGGCTTTTCATATTCAGCGAGAACAACCTTATCTTGATCAACAATTGCACCATGTAAATCTAAAATTATCCTTTTAATTCTCACGTTGTCACGTTGTCACTATTTATCGTAATTAGCATTTTGCAGTTCCACTTATTATTCAACTTTCAACGCTTTGTATATTATTCAACAAAAGATGACAGAAGTTTCTGTTGAAACATGTTTTGTAAACTTAAAAGTTATAAATATCTTCTTGTTTCTAAATAATTGTTCACTGCATACTCTGCATACTTCTGATAAAGAGCAGGAAACCATAAATTAATGTGCCATTTATTATTCAAAATCAAAGGCGTAAAATTTGTTCAGCTGATAATTTGAATCACGCAATAATTCACTTTGTTTAAAAAAACGTCACGTAAACACTTCGGACGGATCGGAAGATTGTCATGAGTGTTCTTCACTTTTATCGAGACAGGATACAGTCATCAGTTTTCAGTTAAAAACCAGATTATTCAACCGATTGGAATATCAAAGGTACGCTTTCTTTTCCTTTCTTCCTTCGTGTGTTTTTAAGCTGTGTTCACACTAGGCCGAAACATGATTAGTCTGATCACGATTCAAACATGTTTTGTTATGAAAAGTGTTCACAACAGGCAATCCATGGCGTGAGGCATGATCGAAACATAATTATTCTAATTATGATTGGAACTACCTCACGAGGTAGTTTCAATCACGATCAGACTAAACACGTTAAAAATGGCGGACATCAGAAGAGGAGACGAGTGCCGAAAATCTCGAAACTGAATTGGACCATATATGAGACCAAATGTTTATTTAAAATATAGGCTGATGAAGCGATACACTATGAATTATCGGCGATGGGTAGAAAGCAGAATGTTTAGAAGAACATCGCCACGAAAGTTAACGACGGCGGATGCAAGCACACAGCATCGCGATGCAAAACAAAAATTCACAACTGAATTTTTCTTGAACCCAAGATAGCGCAAATTCTGAAAATACTGTCTCCTTGCTTAACGCTTGACAGCCCTTATCCTAAAAAGGGGTTGAAAATTGACCCAAAACCGAAAAGTTAATGGAAATTTTATAATAATTTCGTGCTGTATTTTTCGGTTAAAGTGTGTACTTGATTTATGCAAGTACCGTTAACCCGCATAAATTATACACCGGTCATGAAACGTGCTTGAAACTGACACCTCATATGAACAATGCAATAACAAGCATGTTTAAGTGAAACATGTTTCTTTGAAAAATTAAATGTTTATTCTAAACATGTTTCGAATTTAGTTTGACACAGCTTTAGGTTAACAAAGATGAGACATTTTAATATCATGTACAATACAGCTTCAGTGGCTTCTCGCGGCATCTTGAATTTAATCTGGGAGTTATGAGAGAATGACGACATTCCTGCCCTCGCGAGCACAGTGTCAAAAGTTTCCAAAACAGTTTAATCCCGGGCAAAACGAAAGCAGATTTTTAACTTCTTTCAAATCAAGGAACAGTTAAAGAGAAGGCCTTTCGCGTTCGTAGCAAGGATTAATGGGACATGAGTGGAGATACTTAGAGATTTCTGAAGTGCAATAAAATTGTGTGAAATGATTTAGTCAATCCTTAAAGCGGAGCTCCCCGGTTATTAACTTTTCTCTTAATGTAAATCTTAATTGACTGACCATAAACAGGTAAAAAAAATTGGACTTGAGCCCACATTCCAATGGCAAAGCCATTACCTTGTCAGCGGTCAATTTCAAAAAACACGCGACCGCGATGAGTTCTACACCTGTGCTCACGATATGTCACGTGATACTGGTCAGTTGATACTTCGTTTGACAGCTGTCAATTGACCATAATAGCGGAGCCGCATAAACATAGAAAAGGGACAATCATGCATGAATAGAAATAGGAAAACCGTGCATTTAATTTTTTAACGCCATCGTGGCTAGCGGCAAGGATCGCGCGCGCAAACGGTCTACGTAAGACGAATAACGAACAACGAACAACGAACATATATCTGCCATACTCCAGAAATAGGTTACCATCCGCTTACATCTTTGATACGTGACATCCATGTTATGATCAACTGACAGCTGTCTAGTTGTCCTATACAGGTTGGCTCTTGTTCAGTCATGAAACTCCTCGTATTCTTCTTGATTGTTGTGCTGATGGAGAAAAAGGTGAAGGGAGCAGGTGAGAAGAGTGGATAATCTAAGGAAACAATTGTGCAAGAGTAAACAGAAATGAAGAATAAGCATTGACATATAGGCGAAAGGAAGTCTTAGCTAATACAACTGAAGTTTTGTAACCCCTAAATAACTACGAGGACCTTTTTTACATTTATTTCTTCATTTCACAGTTCAAATATATAAATTTCGTATTTTCAAAACTTCATCTTCATATTTCCCGGGTAAATTACGAACCAATTTAATGACCAGCTCCCAGTTGGCTTGTTAGCTCAAATGGTTAGAGCACTGCACCGATATCGCAGAGGTCAGGGTTCAAATCCCGGCAAGCCTGATTTTTTCAGGCTTTCTTTCGCAACTGCATTAAAGTTGTTAAAATATTTTCGTCTACTTGCTTTTGTTACTCATTCTGTTTAACTAACAAAGTGAAGAACGCGCAACGCTTTTACCGTCAAGAAAACCCTCCTTGACCCTGTTGGGTTGCCTTGACACTCCTCCCCCCCCCCCCTCCACCCCCTCTCCCAGAGTCCGTACGGACGGTGGCTCGTTCGTACGGTCACCAAGTGCCAACCACGTTCACTCAGCTTCGTGGGTTTACCAAAAGTTCTTACCCGTGGTGCCCGGCGCGCGGTCTTCGCTACAAAGTCAAAAGACCTTAACTCTGTCAGTCATCTTGAGCATTTGCATGGGTTATCCAAAATGAAAATCTCTCACAGTATCTTAAACATGTTAAAACTAAAAAAAATGTAAAAAACAGATCGTGGTTTTAGTTAATTTTTATAACACTGTATGAAGTGTTACGGAATGATGAAAATATAACAGCAAGAATTATAAAAGGAAAACATCTACTCTAAAATGAAAGCCAATCAGCAAGTACACTTTTATGGACCCTATATATCTTGTTTGGTCACATATGTAATGCATTTTAAACTTCAAATGACATGTTTTATTCCACAGCATACGAGACACTCGGTTGCTTTAAAGACACCTCAAACCGTGCAATTCCAACATTAGAAGGAAAGGATAATCTTTTGAATGGACAATACCAATCAAGAAGCGATGCAATTAAAAAATGCTACAATGCAGCCAAAAAAAGAGGATTTAAAATTTTTGCACTCCAGAATGGAGGATGGTGTGCTTCAAGTGACGAGGCTGAAAAGACATTCAACAAATATGGTAAATCTGGAAACTGTCACAAGAATGGCAAGGGTGGTCCATGGGCTAATCAAGTCTATTACATCGAAGGTAATAGCAATAGAGCCCCTTTTTGCCGGCCGGCAAAAGAGAGGCAAGATGCTTCTGTAGTGCCGCCGGGCCTGGCCAGTACTTGCAAGTACTTGAGTTTATTTGTAATAAATTGCTTTCACTTTGGTTGGAATTAAATTTGCACACACGTTTGCACAAATATTTACCATCTGGCCTGATCCAGTGCAAAGCAAGTTGTTTGCGTGCCTTTTGTTACATTTTGTTTGTGCTTAGTCCAGTCCCTGAACTCTCTCTTCCGCGCGCTCTTTATAGGGGCTGAACCCAGGCGCGCGAAGAGAGAGTCCAGAATAACTTGCATGCGCATGCGCCAGTTTTTCCGCCAAAACTGGGGGAAAACCATATTTGGCAGCACTTTTGAAAACGCGCGCGCACAGATGACGAGTTCAACTACGCGACCGTGTACTAAAGCTGGATCACCGGAATAACTTTAAAAAGCCTAGTTTTTCAGTCAGTGTCTTCTAAAAGCTAACGGCCAAAACACAAATCGCTATCCGTCAACTATTCCTAGTTTTGTGGTAGCTGTTTATTGAATCGGTTTTTTAGCACAGTTTTTTCTTGCATTTATTCACGCGCTTGGTCGCGTAGTTGAATTTGTCATTTGAGCGAGCATTTTTAACCAAGCGCGCGCGTCCCAAGCAAGTGACGCCACACTCCTCGCTTCTGATTGGTTTTTTTCTGAGCATGCGCATGCAAGTTATCCTGGACTCTCTCTTCGCGCGCCTGGGTTCAACCCTTATATAGGGCGAGTGGAAGAGAGAGTTCAGGGACTGGACTAGTCTGTGCTGTGTGGGACTCAATTCTTAACTCTTAAATGCCTTTTTTGCAACTTGTGCGCGGGGACATGCAAGTTGACTTGCAAGTCTGTTTCGCATATGTTTATGATGTTTAATAACTTCATATATAAAATTATTAAAGTAACAACCTGGTTTTTTATAGACTACAAAAGCATAGGATGTTATAAAGACACCGGAAATCGTGCGATTCCGACAATTGAAGGGAAAGATTCTATCTTGGATGGATCTTACGGGAGCCGTCAGAACGCAATTGCTAAATGCGCTGTTGCTGCTCGCAAGAGGGGTTTCCAAATGTTTGCAGTTCAGAATGGAGGATGGTGTGCGACCAGTGCCACGGCAGAAAAGACATTCGACAAATATGGCAAGAGCAATGCTTGCAAGGTTGATGGTGAAGGAGGTCCCTGGGCAAATGAAGTTTACATCATTCAAGGTTAGTAGATTGGTTGGTGTTTGTTTTCTCAAAACGTTTTGGTCCATAGCCCTGAAATCAATCGTTTACAAATAGTTCAACAAAGGGGTATGGCGGCTAAACGTGATTTACAAATCTCTAGCTTCATAGCGTTGGCATGAAAGATTTAGGCTAATTTCTTTGAAGCATGCTTACTTATTTCATATTTTAATTTATGGACAACCTGCTCTCCTTAAACAGACTATAAAAGTGTGGGATGCTATAAAGACACCGGAAATCGGGCGATTCCGACAATTGAAGGAAAAGATTCTATCTTGGATGGACCTTACAGAAATCGTCAGAACGCAATTACTAAGTGCGCTGTCGCTGCTCGCAAAATGGGCTTCCACATGTTTGCAGTTCAGCATGGAGGATGGTGTGCAACCAGTGCTACAGCAGAAAAGACATTCGACAAATATGGCAAGAGCAATGATTGCAAGGATGATGGTGAAGGAGGTCCTTGGGCAAATGATGTTTACGTCATTCAAGGCTAGTAGAACGTTTAGGTGTTGTTCTCGCAAAACCATAGGGTCTATCGCCCCGAAATCAATCGTTTACAAATAGTTCAACAAAGGAGTATGGTGGTTTAAAGGGATTTGCAAATCTCTAGCTTGATAGTGTTTTATTAAAGATTTAAACTAATTTCTTTGTAGCATGCTAACTTATTCATATTTTAATTTATGGACAACACGCTTTTCCTAAACAGACTATAAAAGTGTGGGATGCTATAAAGACACCGGAAATCGTGCAATTCCGACAATTGAAGGAAAAGATTCCATTTTGGATGGACCTTACAGAAATCGTCAGAACGCAGTTGCTAAGTGCGCTGTAGCTGCTCGCAAAATGGGTTTCCACATGTTTGCAATTCAGCATGGAGGATGGTGTGCAACCAGTGCAACAGCAGAAAAGACATTCGACAAATATGGCAAGAGCAATGATTGCAAGGATGATGGTGAAGGAGGTCCTTGGGCAAATGATGTTTACGTCATTCAAGGCTAGTAGATCGGTTGGGTGTTTGTTTTCTCAAAACATTTGGTCCCAAGCTCGGAACTCTATCGTTTACAAAATAGTTAAACAAAGGGGTATGGTGGTTAAAAGGCTGTTGTTAGGATTTACAAATCTCTAACTTGTTATAATGTTGGTATAAAGCTAATTTGTTTGCCGCACGCTTACGTATTTCATGTTTTAATTTATGGACAACCTGCTTTCCTTACATAGACTATAAAAGTGTGGGATGCTACAAAGACACCGGAAATCGTGCGATTCCGACAATTGAAGGAAAAGATTCCATCTTGGATGGATCTTACGGAAGCCGTCAGAACGCAATTGCTAAGTGCGCTGTCGCTGCTCGCAAGAGGGGTTTCCACATGTTTGCAGTTCAGAATGGAGGATGGTGTGCAACCAGTGCTACAGCAGAAATGACGTTCGACAAATATGGCAAGAGCAATGATTGCAAGGATGATGGTGAAGGAGGTCCTTGGGCAAATGAAGTTTACGTCATTCAAGGCTAGTAGAACGTTTAGGTGTTTGTTTTCGCAACACGTTTTGGTCCGTAGCCCTGAAATCAACCGTTTACAGATAGTTTAACCTGAAGGAGTTGGGTGGTTTAAAGGGATTTGCAAATCTCTAGCTTGATAGTGTTTTATTAAAGATTTAAACTAATTTCTTTGTAGCATGCTAACTTATTCATATTTTAATTTATGGACAACCCGCTTTTCTAAAACAGACTATAAAAGTGTGGGATGCTATAAAGACACCGGAAATCGTGCAATTCCGACAATTGAAGGAAAAGATTCTATTTTGGATGGACCTTATAGAAATCGTCAGAACGCAGTTGCTAAGTGCGCTGTCGCTGCTCGCAAAATGGGTTTCCACATGTTTGCAATTCAGCATGGAGGATGGTGTGCAACCAGTGCAACAGCAGAAAAGACATTCGACAAATATGGCAAGAGCAATGATTGCAAGGATGATGGTGAAGGAGGTCCTTGGGCAAATGATGTTTACGTCATTCAAGGCTAGTAGATCGGTTGGGTGTTTGTTTTCTCAAAACATTTGGTCCCAAGCTCGGAACTCTATCGTTTACAAAATAGTTAAACAAAGGGGTATGGTGGTTAAAAGGCTGTTGTTAGGATTTACAAATCTCTAACTTGTTATAATGTTGGTATAAAGCTAATTTGTTTGCCGCACGCTTACGTATTTCATGTTTTAATTTATGGACAACCTGCTTTCCTTACATAGACTATAAAAGTGTGGGATGCTACAAAGACACCGGAAATCGTGCGATTCCGACAATTGAAGGAAAAGATTCCATCTTGGATGGATCTTACGGAAGCCGTCAGAACGCAATTGCTAAGTGCGCTGTCGCTGCTCGCGAGAGGGGTTTCCACATGTTTGCAGTTCAGAATGGAGGATGGTGTGCAACCAGTGCAACAGCAGAAAAAACATTCGACAAATATGGCAAGAGCAATAATTGCAAGGATGATGGTGAAGGAGGTCCTTGGGGAAATGACGTTTACGTCATTCAAGGTTAGTTGATTGGTTGGTTGTTTGTTTTCTCAAAACGTTTTGTCCCATAGTTTCTAAGTCAATCGTTTGCAAAGAGATTAAAAAAATGGGTATGTTGGTTAAAAGGCTGTTTTTAGGATTTACAAATCTCTTTCACGATAGTGTTGGTATTAAAGATTTACACCCGCTTTCATTGTACGTGCAGAGCGGCTTTCTATCGACATCAATCCTTCGACGTGCTATGCAAACAAGACAGATCGAAATCCGCCAATCACAGCCCACTGGCATGACCTTCTGGCCTTGTGGGTTCATTTGCATGAAACCAACACTGGTATGAATCTGTTTTGATTGGCTCATTTCAAGCAGCACGTCGAAAGACAATGTCGAAAAATGGATGTACAAAGAAAGCTATGCACGAAACACTGAAAGCAGGTGTTAGTTACTTTCTTTGCAGCGCTTACTTATTTCATGTTTTTATTTATGGACAACCTGCTCTCCTTAAATAGACTATAAAAGTTTGGGATGCTATAAAGACACCGGGAATCGTGCAATTCCGACAATTGAAGGAAAAGATTCCATCCTGGATGGATCTTACGGGAGCCGTCAGAACGCAATTGCTAAGTGCGCTGTCGCTGCTCGCAGGAGGGGTTTCCACACGTTTGCAGTTCAGAATGGAGGATGGTGTGCGACCAGTGCTACAGCAGATAATACATTCGACAAATATGGCAAGAGCAATAATTGCAAGGATGATGGTGAAGGAGGTCCTTGGGCAAATGAAGTTTACACTTTTGAAGGTCGGCAGTAATGTCTCTGCTTGAAAATGTACATGTTCAAAATGTCTTTGATCGTTAAAGGGCTATGTCACGGAGATTTCGCGGATTTTTGGTCTAAACTGTTCTGAAATTAGTGGAAGGCAACTGAACCAATAAAAAAATATCTTTGAACATCTAAAGGAAGATATAACCATAATTTGCGGATAGAAATCAAGCTACGGCTAAAAATATCGCCCGCAACAATTTGAAAATTGTTTTACCTATCATTTTCAAATTGCAATCCGTTTCCATCCGCGCCATTCGCAGCCAATAATTAACAATTATTCTGCAAAATCGCGCGGAATATCGCCTGATACTTAGCCGACGAGGCCGTAGGCCGAGTTGGCTCGCCAGTTAACAGTCTCAGTGTTTTAATATAGCAATTTTTAATAAAAATGGACGATTATTGTCACATTTTTTGCGACACAAATATAAATTGTGGTGGTTCAAAAATCTGGTAAAATTCGTGACATATTCCCTTTAATGCAAGTGCGTATTTAAAAAGGGTAAGTTCTGATTATAAGTAATGGAATATCTGAAAGAAAGTGTGTAGTCGATACGCACGTATTGTCCTTATATGATGAGGGAAGATAGTAAGAAGAATAGAACAAATTCTCATTAATTGTAGAAGGTCAGAAAGACATCAAGTTGCCAACGGTCTGTCACTAGAAAGACAAAAAAGTGACACCAGGTAAGGATTTTGTTTTGTTATATCTCTTCAATTGTAGTAAAAGATATTTTTCAACTTTATTTTAATTCCATCTAAGCTCTTATAGTACGCTTTGGTCACCTGTAGTTCATATAGATGAAAGAGAGAAAAAGCGCGATGAATTGGGAACAGTTCAACCTGGTTTCCTATTAGTTTAAGATACAAAATGAACTTTCGTCAGTCTCTAGAAATGTACTGCCACGCTCCACACGAGCTTGGTATGTCATTACAGTTATGCTTCTGTATATCGTACCAAATGTGTTGATTGTAGTCACGGTAACGACTTTGACGTTCGCATGTCCCCTGGGATACGGCATTTGACCAACCAGTCCACCCTTGGAACGGACAGTAGTATGCATTCGTACAAGAACCTGCAATACGAGGTAAGTTATTAAGAGGAGCTTAAAAAATAGACCTCTTTTACAATTACAGCAGCTATTTTTATTTCTATGGTTTTGAATGACATTATGGGATGCTCAGCGGGACAGAGGGGTTAACGGGGAGTAAATTGATTTGTATTTGCATTCTGGGCATCCCATAATGGTTTAACTTTCAGTTTATTTGGCGAAAGAATGATGAATGTTTCAGGTAAACTTTTTGAGTCAAATTTATTTTTTACCAATTGAATTCAATCATGAAAAAGTAAACACCCCTGTGAATTTACAGAGTTTATTTTTGTTTTAGGCTATTACATTACTTGGACGAATTTTGTACTCTGACAGACTGACGTCACACACCTTAACAAATTAAAATCTGAATGTGACAAGGGCTTGCAATTCAAAATTTTTACTAAAATCAGCGGTCATTGAGGAATAATTGATAAGTCAAATACGAAAATAGTCGGACTGGACGAATGTAAGTTTACATGTATTAATGGTTAACACACTTCTACTGTGCAGCTCCATTTTTTTAGAATGCAAATGAGGCTCGTGTAGTTTGCTGACATAAAACAGACAAGTGGTGAATATTCTTTTAGTATGGCTGCCCGTTAGAAGTGTCAGTTTTTCCAAGTCGATCACAGAGACGTCTTTACTCGTTCACTTGACCTTTTTTCTAAAATAATTTGTTTCACTCGCAACTAACAAGTGCTACAACGTACACGCCACTGGATTATGCATTGCTTTCGTCGACCACGTGACCAACGAGGTGGCTTCAGGCTGCAGCCTGCAGCTTTCATCAAAAAGTTTTGGAACCAAAAGAGCATTTGTATCTAAAAAGTAGCTATGTTTGATATTATAAACAGTATATCTAGAAAATGTGTGTGTCCTATGATAGGACACATAACTATTTTTTTTTTATTTTTTCACGTTTTATATATTCTTGTTTTATTACTATTCTAATAACGGAGGCTTTCGTTATACAATTTAGAATAAAAATTAGCGAAAAGAAATGACGTTTCGATGAATCGCGGTTCATCATTATCAAATTATCAAATTTGATAATGATGAACCGCGATTCATCGAAACGTCATTTCTTTTCGCTAATTTTTATTCTAAATTTTATTACTATTACCTTTTTGACTTGATAATGGCGTGGAGTAGCGCCGAAACGTCGTCTGCTTTTTAAAAGTTTTTAAAATGAGTTTTAAAACTTTTTTAGCGTTTAATTTTAAGATAAAATAATAATAATAATAATTATATTTAAAATTTGTATGGCGAAAAATTCACATATAAATATGATCAAATGCGCCTCACAATAATCATTAATTATAGCCCCAAAATGCGGATTTTATAAAACGTAGCTGTCGAAGTTGGTAGTCACGTGGTCCTTGCTATAAATTTTAAAATAGAGCCGCTAAGTAGGTTGGTTATTGCTTTCACATTTTTTAAGCTACACATCTTTAAATTTGGCGTGGAACTCAACAGCCCCCACCCAGTTTGAGACAGGGTTAACAATTATCAACAATTATGGGGATCCTGTTGTTCGTAATACAAACTAGAACAAATGCCCATTCTTTGGAAAGTTATCAATATTGAAATCTATACTTCTCCACGGTCATTCTTAAACAAACAAAAATGTACTTACACATATTTCTAGTCTGCATATTAAAAGGACATGGGAAAGTTGGAGGACACCTTTAATTCGCTGTGAGCTGTGATACAATATATAAGTACTTTGGGTATTTTACAACGTGCAATGAAATGCAACGCAAGTATGCTTTTCTGTACTGTGTAGTAGGTTAAATGGCGCGAACAGATATGGAAATTTGTAACAATTTGCCCAGCTGTCGTAAAAAACGTTCGCTAAATCACGAAAATGGCTTCTATTCACTATTCATGACCCACAATTGACCTTCTCCCAACGTATCAGTTGGTAGAGCAACTAGAGGCTAGGTGTACCCATACCAAAGAGAGCTTTTTTTCTAAACGAGAGCAGAGCTTTTTTCTAAACGAAAATGGCGCTTCTACAATTGTTAAGCTTCCTCGTTCTCGCCAACGCCACCTTTGGACCAGATTTGTACCCAAGGAGAGCGCCCTGTTTTTGGAGAACATGGGAGAAATGTATCGGATTGGAATGGAGAAACGATTGGGCTCCAGGCATTACACAGGGACAGTGTGTGAATCAAATTCGCAATGCACATCACTTATATGCATCTTTCACCAACAGTTACAACGAGTGTAATGGACCGGTTCCATGTGTCCCCCAAACACAGCAAAGGACAATGTGTAAGTATGATATCTTCTTATTCGGGCTTATTGTTCAATTGAGCATGGGGTGTCGGAAAACGGCGGTTGTTTTAGTATCGCAAACAAAATAGGAAATATTTGCATACCGACTAGAACTTACCTTATAACATGAAATTTTCGCGACACTTCAATTTTGCGTTATAAAAAAACATCGCGAAATTAAAGTGACAAGTGACAATAAGTGTCGCGAACATAACATGACACGAAAATTAAGTGACTTATATATGTCAATAATCAACAAAGAATTAGTTTAATACCACGAAAGGAAGGCTCAAGAACAATTACCCATGCACGTTGAATCATTACCTACTTGTAGACATTGTGAGAACTGCTCTGTTGATGCTATTGCCGAGATTTAGTCCCGCCCTTGCGTATTTGTTGATTTTGATGTTATTGTTCCTTTGATGAAGTCGTTTTATTTAATTCAAAGGTACGTTAAATAACATTGCCAAGGAAATGTAAATCTTGTTTACTAAAAACGCGAAATTAAAGTGATTAAAAATACTAAATTACCGCAAAATCGTGTCGCGAAACATGCGCACCTCAAAACCGCGATAAGGGCGTCGCGAAAATTTCATGTAATAAGGTACGTCGTAAAGGAGAGAAATTGTATTGCTTGGAGACACCAATGAACATAACATCTTAAGAAAACAATCATTTTTATAGTCTAATTCTCACAGCCTCGTCAACAGTAAACATGCCTGTTAATAATTTGTAACAATTACCAGATTTCGTTAATTTTGGGTTTTACAGAGATTTCCCTTTAGAATACTGGTGGACATTCTACTCGTCAATAATCAAATATATTTTCATTTTTTATGCAACTCACTTTCGAGCGTTATTTTTAAACAATTAAATTTTGGGGAACATATTTAGTACATAAGTAACCATACAATCCAACAAAATCAAGGCAGAGTACAATTATAATATCAATTTATAGTTTGCACCAAAGATATCTCGAATTTTCGGAAAACTTTTGATGACTACTGACTCGAAAGTGTTTCACAACAGCTACGAAAATTTCCATATTTGTGCAAAATAATAATCGTGATAAAGAACACGTTTCACATTTTTATGATATTTTTTAACCAATCCGAGCACGCACAAAATCTGTATGTATTCGATGAAAGGACACTAGAATATAATTAGCACAACTCCCAAAGAAATTCGCACTGCGCGAAGATGAAAACAGTGATACAATGATCTCTCTCTAAGACAGACATTGTCGGGACCGGCTCCAACCTACCGCCTTAGAGGGGTGTCGGGCTTATAGAGAGTCGAGGTAACGTGACACCAATAATTCTGAGAAAATAAAGTTGAACATGTGAACAATGAATATATGTCTGGTTTAAGTCTGGTTTACTAAGTTGTTTATCACAATCAATAGTTAACTCCTTTTTAAAAACGACTAGCAGTTCATGTCTGATACGAAAACTTGTCTATACGTATTCGCCTTTTCAGAAAAACATTCACGGCTTCTACTAAAAAAAACTATTTTTTGCAAACTGGAAGAAAAATAAAATAGTTAAAAACGTTTTACCTTGTTCAAGCAAAAGTTGAGTGCTTATACAAACTGCAATACTGTAAGTAGAAAAATGCGGCATCTTTGGTGCCAATGCACGTAAGGAACGAAATGTTGAAGTTTCGAAGCATTATACACTAAAAGAAAACACTTCTCAAGTGCCCGTTGACGGTTTCAAAGTGATCGAGTTTATTTACAGTAAAATGAATGAAAAACTGCAAGAGATTCTAACCGAGTTCGTACAACAACTTAACTGACGCTATCACACGTTTCTTCGAATAGTAATTACCTAGAACCTGCATATATTACATGAAAGCGTGAACTCGCAGGAATTTAACACATTATGACAGGGACCAACACCAAGTATCCGTTAGTCTTATAGAGGTGTCCACCAAGAGGGAGTTGACTGTATTCTAATTTTCTTCCAAAGCATCCAAGAGCGAAACCGTTAAAAATACATTACTTATTCGTTATCTTAGTTTTATGTCGCTGTTACTTATTGTTTAATTCGTTTATTCAGAAATGCAATTGCTTAAATTGCTTAAATTGCTTACACACTGCGAGGATCATTTCATTTACTTCATCATTTATCCGCAGTTCACATATATGTCTTTCATATATTCATTTTGTCATCTAATCCATGTGCTTGACATAAGGACCAGAGTTGACAAGCTCCCAACGTATCAAGACTTCATAGCTCAGTTGGTAGAGCAACGCACCGGTATCGCGGAGGTCATGGCTTCAAATCCCGTTGTAGCCTTGAAATTTTTTAAGGCTAAAATATCGCTGTGTAAAACAGCCAGCCATTGCATGCATGAGTGTGACTGGGAGAGTGTCTGCGTGGATAATTGCTAGCCGTGTAAAGGGGCGGGGTGGCGTGTGCTATAGAGTAACAAACACTTTTAAACTACTTTTCCGGGTTGCTAAAGCTGAATGGCAAGTGTTTGGTCAAGCTCTCTGCAAATCCACACAGAAAGAGTAATTTTGTAATGTTTCTGCAGTGTCAATTATATAATTAAGTCGATTCCAGAGACCATTATTATATTGGACAAGTTGTCAAGAACAAAACACTCTTGTACAACAGCTGCGTAAATTCCTCAAAATCTCCATATCTTACCATTTAACCCAGAACTTAACTGACAACACATTTAAACGTGTCTCTGAACAAAACGTTTGACCCAGCCAGAGGTGTACCGCTAGAGCTTTTTTCTAAACGAAAATGGCGCTTCTGCAGTTGTTAAGTCTCCTCGTTCTCGGCAACGTCGCCTTTGGAACAGTTTTGTACCCAATGTCGAAGCCGTGTTACTGGAGTATATGTCGCGGATCGGAATGGAGAAACGATTGGGCTCCAGACATTTCACAGGGATATTGTGTGAATCAAATCCGCAATGCACATCACTTATATTCATATTTCAGCAGCAAGTATATATTAGAATGCAAAGCACCGGTTCCATGTACTCCCCAAACAGAGCAAAGGACAATGTGTAAGTACGATATCTTCTTATTCAGGCATTTTATTCAAGTGGGCGTCGGCTCACGGCGGTTATTTTGGTGTCCCAAACAATAGGAAATGTTTGTATGCCGAATAGTACTTATCTCGTACGCGTATAGGAGAGAAATCTCATTGTTTGGGAACACCAATATGGGCACCGTGATATCTTGAGGAAACAATTAATTTTAGATTCTTTTTACGGTCCAGTTCTCAGAGCCATGTAAACAGTGTACTTGCCTGTTAAGATTTGGGTTTACAGAGATTTCTTTAGAATAAGGGTGAAAATTTTACTCGAAAATTATCAAATATTATCTGGGTATGCAGCTCGCCATTCGAGCGTTGTATTCCAACTAGTTAAAATTAGGAGTATTATATTTAATGCGTAAGAAAAAATATAACAAACCATGCAATACTATCAATTTATTGTTCGGTAAATGTCTATGATCATCAGCTGCTCGAAAGTCGTTTCGATGTTTCAGATCACCTACTTAAATTTCCATATTTGTGCGAAAACAATAAAAAACACGTTTCGCATTTTTAAAAGACAGCTTTTTAGCCAATCCACGCACGCGCAGAATCCAATTCGTATCATGGTTAAATTAGCATATGTATATCATGGAAGCACAATTGAATACCTCCCTGTATAAATTATAAATTCTGACTGGTTGTTTTTTAGTATAAAAAATAACTTTCAAAATTGACACATTTTTAATTCATCATCATAACATGTCACTGTCAATGGGAGTGCATGGAAGTTGATTATGTAAAGTTGATGCGACATTTTGTGAGAAGTAATCATGCGAATTGAAAACCCACAATACTATCCCAACGGATCTCTTTAAAGAATGCGTCAGTCTCGATTCGTTGTTATCTCTACGATATCGTTCCATTGGCATGTTTTCAGCATTGCTGTAATGTAGTTAGTGAAGGCATGTTCTCAGCGATGTTATAATAAGCGCAACTCCCAAAGAAATTCGCACTGCGCCAAAACGTAAACGTCTTCCTCTATTGTTCCTCTTTCGTTAATCGTTCTTTTCAGTTTTAACCCCACACACCTTCCACAGCGAAGCCAGCTTCCAGTACAATCTTGTGCATCTCGCGTTGTTGCCATGCTGGTTATTCTAACGTCATGTGGAAGAGGCCATGGTTGTCACCACCATGCTTGCGTACAACAAACAGAAAATGGCTTATTACTTTTCTCTCTCACAAACTGCTTTAAAAAAAAGCTCTAAAAACTTCAAACCCACACAGCATGAACAATTTTGTTAGTACAGAGACGAATTCCGTTAAAAAACATTACTTTCTATGCGCCATAATCGCTGTGTAACGCTTCTAAGGTGTTGTGGTAAAATGAGCCACCATCGTTTTCCGTACGATGAATGAAGGCCACGTAGCCTATGGTTAGGCCGCTGGACATGCAAATGGCGGTATTCCCGGGTTCAGCCCCTACTACCAGCCAGAATTTAACTTCTACAAGCTCCGTCAGGTAGACAACTGGTCAGCCTCTACCCAATTGGGATTCTAATCTATTTTCTGATACATCTATTTTATGATCATATACATGATACCACAAGCTTCTCGCTTTAAACACAATAATAATAATAATAATAATAATAATAATAATAATAATAATAATGGTTTATTAACAGTATATCCATACTACATGGCTCTTCACCTGTTAACACAAACCGTATGTATAAAATAAAGTAGCTCTACGAGATGAATTTTGCGTTCCTAGTTCACACAGAATCGAACTCGGTTTTCCGACCTTTTGGCCTTCGCCTAATAACATGCCAATTTACGTTCAATTAAAACATTTTAATAAATACCAACTAAAGTGTTGATGAACAAGCTAACAGCGATCTTTTCTTGAATGTGTAAAACGTTTCGTAGACATCTAGCGCTGTTCGATAACCATCAGCCCTTCCAGCGTGTGCAAAAGAATCAGAAAAGAATAATTGGTAGTACAAATAATTTTGAGATTAGTGTATTTTTAAGTATGTTATATTTTCCGAAAAAATAAAATGTAAAAAAACTTATTTGTTCAACACAAATCATAAGTTGGACACCCAAACACCTACTGCAACAGCTGTATAAAAAATGGCTGAAAATTTCCATAGCTGTGCTCAGAAAGCGACCAAAAATACAAAGCACCTTGCTTACGTTGCATTTCATTCTCCGTGACAAGCATAATGGTTCTTCTACAATTGTTTTGCTTCCTTCTTCTCGGAGGCGCCCTTGTCAACGCGTATATGCCACCAAGGCCGTGCACATGGGCAACTTGCAACGGATACGAATGGAGAAATGACTGGGGTTCAGGTATCCCCCAGGGTCAGTGTGTGAAACAGCATCGTGATGCACACTACTCGTATACGACTCATCATGGCAGTTATTTTTGTCCTCCACCCAGTTTTTGTTGGCCTCAAAAACAGTACAGGACAATGTGTAAGTATTATATCGTTTTACCGTAAAATTCTGCAAATGTCTCCTGGGCATGGGGCTCGTTTTCGATTAGAAATTTGCGTTTCAAAAATCTCTGGGCTTTATTTGGATGGGCTATTGTCTCTGAAAATATTCTGTTCGTACAAAAAACAAATATGGTAAAAATCTCTAAACATAACAATATTAAACATCAAACTGGCATGAAGTGCTACAGTCGCTTTGAGTACTCTCGGAACCTAAAAAATGCAAATCAAGCTCTAAAAAAGAGATTCAAATATAAAGAATTTTTGCGGCTGAGATTTGAGGACTCATTCATTCATTCATTCATTCTTTCATTCATTGAATCATCTGTTTGTTTATCTGACACTTTTATAGTTATAAAGTTATAGTTTTAGGTATAAATGAGTTCAAATAGTTAACATACGAATTACATATTTATCAATGTCTGGTAATTTTATTGAACATGAAATACTGTGACTTTCAGTTTGAACGCGAGCAGAATCCAATCTATAGAAGTTATTTAGTTGCCATAGAAACCGTTATAAGTTAGATAATTAAAGTAACGTTTTATATTGTTGTTCGTTGGTCTGTATACTGCATATTAAAAAATACAGCCATTTGATTGAAAAAAGATGTAGAAGAGATCGCGGCATTCAGAAAACGTTGAATACCGCACTGGGATAAAAGAAATTGCGAGCTCCAATTTGTTATAATTCGTTTCTTAGGATAACATCTTATATTTTGTCAGAAGCACATAAAAGCCGAAAAAAGGCATGTAACTTATTCTTTATCTTAATTTTATGCCGCTGGGCTAATTTTATAAACTGTATGTAACTCTAAAGGAACTTTTCTTCGAGGACCTAATCGTCTCACTGGAATCAAACGAAGACATTTTTTTTTTATGAATGTTATAATTGTTATTATATTAACGTGAATTTGCAAGGACCACCGTGACAAAATAGAAGTACCGGATCCTCTCACTGTAGAGGATCTAATCAGCTATAACTAAATAACGAATAAAGAAAAAATTGCAAGGCCGATTGAACGGTTTGGGACTGTATTAAAATTCCAATATTTCGGAAGGCACGGCCTTCCTTCTTCAGGGTCTTACAAAGAATGACTCTAAAGGTTAAACGTTACAGATATAAAATGTGGGAAATACGATACAACGCGTAAATAACAATGGTAGAAAAACAAAAACGTTAAAATTTGAAATTTGAAAGGATAAAGAGACGTTACAACATGAAATAAAAGAAGATATACATATATAATAAGATGCTATAAATGGCACTAAAGACTTGAACACCGTAAGCTAATACTATAATAACAACATGAGTGTAAATATAAACTACGAAATGTCATGCTTCATCCTTTTTATTTAATCCTAAAGGTTCAAGTGTTTGACCTCTTTCAATGAGGTACGCCTCTCTTGCCTTCCGAACAACGTCACGGTTAGATCGAATGAGTTCAAGAGGAATGAGTTGCATGTCGGTAGCGTTATGATTGTTACAAAGAAAATGTTCTGATACTGTAGTGGGTTTAGAGTGGTTAGTTTTTTTGTCAACAGTTCTGCGGTGTTCGTTGAAACGGTCTTTAAGTCTACGTTTGGTTTCCCCTACGTATTGTTTGTGACAACGGTTGCACTGTACCATGTAAATAACGTTCTTAGAGTTGCAGTCAATGTGTTGATTAATAAGTCTAGTTTCGCCGGTGGTATGAAATGTATAATTAGTTAGTCCGTCAGATACGTAGTTACATGTTAAGCAGTTGTTACCACAACGGAAAGAACCATGGGGTTGGTTAGTGGCAGAGGTTTTGCGAAGTTTAGCACTAACAAATATATTACTTAGGTTGTTAGACCGCCGGAAAGCAACAATGGGTTTATCTTTGAAAACGTTAGTACAACGGAGGGATGAAGACAAAATGTTGAAGTGTTTGTGAATAATGGATGATACGTGGCGAAGAGCTGGATTGTATGTTATGACGAGGGGTACCCGTTGTGGCTGATTAGTAGTGGAAGAGGCTTTAGGAGTAAGTGCTTCAGTTCGTGTGATGTTATGTACGCGGTGTATTTCTTGTTTAAGGAAAGTCAAGTTGTACCCACGTTTGTTAAGATAAGATTGAAGTTCATTAGTACGTTGTTTAAAAGTCTCGTCAGAGGAACAAATGCGACGAAGTCTAAGAGCTAAACTGAATGGGATAGCTCTTTTAGTATGTGTAGGGTGACATGAAGAATGTTATAAGTACTGATGTTTGTCGGTGGGTTTAGTGTAAAGGTCAGTACTAATGTTGCCGTTATTAAGAAAAACGTTGACGTCAAGGAATGGTATAGATGTTAATGAATAATTAGATGTAAACTTGATGGTGGGGTGAATGCTGTTAAGGTAAGATGTAAAGGCATGGAGGTCGTCTATAGAATGTGTCCATATCATGAATATGTCGTCTATGTAACGCCACCATGTGTGAGGCTGGTAAGGTGCACGTGACAAAGCGTCGGTCTCAAATTTTGCGAGAAACAGATTAGCATAAGAAGGTGCCATTCTGGTTCCCATAGCCGTACCGTGTATCTGTAAGTAGTGCTTGTCGTTGAATGTAAAGTTGTTACAATTAAGGATCATACGTATGAGGTCGCAAATTTTCTCTGTACCAACAGTAATGGTGTTGCGGTCACGTGTGTCAAGGAACTGTCGACAGGCGTTAATCCCTTCGTTGTGGGGAATGTTAGTGTATAGAGAGGAAACGTCAAGGGTAACAAGAAGAGCGTTCTGAGGGAGTCGTCCAAGTTGTTTAAGTTTGTTAAGGAAGTGTGTAGTGTCCTTTATGAACGAGTCAGTATTCTGTACTAGAGGTTTGAGATGGTAGTCTACAAACTGTGAGATGCGTTCTGTGGGGTGAGAGTTACTAGACACAATAGGGCGTCCAGGGTTGCCCTGTTTGTGGACTTTGGGCAAAATGTAAAACCGTCCGGGTTTAGGATCGGTCTGTATAAGGTAGCGTTTAGTCTCGTCGCTAATGATTTTGTCACGGTTCATGCGTTTGGTGTATTTGCGTACTTTGGTGTATTCGAGTACTTTCATGACTATCCCCCCCAAACTGATCCAAACCCATTCCGTACAAAAAGCAGTTGGACCCCTCCCCCACAAAGGGAACCTGCACTTGATACTTTTCTTGACGCAGTAGGGCACGACCTCTTTAAACTCAAACCAGCCCCTGTACGTGACAACTTAACTGCACGTGAACGACACGCGTGTAAATCGCTTGGCAGACGCAGTGACATTGTCATCAAGTCTGCGGACAAAGGTTCCGGCACGGTTGTTATGGATCGAGACTGGTATATTAACGAATGTTTACGACAACTCAACGACACCAAATTCTACAAACCCTTAGACAACGACATTACTAAGGAAGTACAAAAACGTGTACGCAAATACACCAAACGCATGAACCGTGACAAAATCATTAGCGACGAGACTAAACGCTACCTTATACAGACCGATCCTAAACCCGGACGGTTTTACATTTTGCCCAAAGTCCACAAACAGGGCAACCCTGGACGCCCTATTGTGTCTAGTAACTCTCACCCCACAGAACGCATCTCACAGTTTGTAGACTACCATCTCAAACCTCTAGTACAGAATACTGACTCGTTCATAAAGGACACTACACACTTCCTTAACAAACTTAAACAACTTGGACGACTCCCTCAGAACGCTCTTCTTGTTACCCTTGACGTTTCCTCTCTATACACTAACATTCCCCACAACGAAGGGATTAACGCCTGTCGACAGTTCCTTGACACACGTGACCGCAACACCATTACTGTTGGTACAGAGAAAATTTGCGACCTCATACGTATGATCCTTAATTGTAACAACTTTACATTCAACGACAAGCACTACTTACAGATACACGGTACGGCTATGGGAACCAGAATGGCACCTTCTTGTGCTAATCTGTTTCTCGCAAAATTTGAGACCGACGCTTTGTCACGTGCACCTTACCAGCCTCACACATGGTGGCGTTACATAGACGACATATTCATGATATGGACACATTCTATAGACGACCTCCATGCCTTTACATCTTACCTTAACAGCATTCACCCCACCATCAAGTTTACATCTAATTATTCATTAACATCTATACCATTCCTTGACGTCAACGTTTTTCTTAATAACGGCAACATTAGTACTGACCTTTACACTAAACCCACCGACAAACATCAGTACTTATTACATTCTTCATGTCACCCTACACATACTAAAAGAGCTATCCCATTCAGTTTAGCTCTTAGACTTCGTCGCATTTGTTCCTCTGACGAGACTTTTAAACAACGTACTAATGAACTTCAATCTTATCTTAACAAACGTGGGTACAACTTGACTTTCCTTAAACAAGAAATACACCGCGTACATAACATCACACGAGCTGAAGCACTTACTCCTAAAGCCTCTTCCACTACTAATCAGCCACAACGGGTACCCCTCGTCATAACATACAATCCAGCTCTTCGCCACGTATCATCCATTATTCACAAACACTTCAACATTTTGTCTTCATCCCTCCGTTGTACTAACGTTTTCAAAGATAAACCCATTGTTGCTTTCCGGCGGTCTAACAACCTAAGTAATATATTTGTTAGTGCTAAACTTCGCAAAACCTCTGCCACTAACCAACCCCATGGTTCTTTCCGTTGTGGTAACAACTGCTTAACATGTAACTACGTATCTGACGGACTAACTAATTATACATTTCATACCACCGGCGAAACTAGACTTATTAATCAACACATTGACTGCAACTCTAAGAACGTTATTTACATGGTACAGTGCAACCGTTGTCACAAACAATACATAGGGGAAACCAAACGTAGACTTAAAGACCGTTTCAACGAACACCGCAGAACTGTTGACAAAAAAACTAACCACTCTAAACCCACTACAGTATCAGAACATTTTCTTTGTAACAATCATAACGCTACCGACATGCAACTCATTCCTCTTGAACTCATTCGATCTAACCGTGACGTTGTTCGGAAGGCAAGAGAGGCGTACCTCATTGAAAGAGGTCAAACACTTGAACCTTTAGGATTAAATAAAAAGGATGAAGCATGACATTTCGTAGTTTATATTTACACTCATGTTGTTATTATAGTATTAGCTTACGGTGTTCAAGTCTTTAGTGCCATTTATAGCATCTTATTATATATGTATATCTTCTTTTATTTCATGTTGTAACGTCTCTTTATCCTTTCAAATTTCAAATTTTAACGTTTTTGTTTTTCTACCATTGTTATTTACGCGTTGTATCGTATTTCCCACATTTTATATCTGTAACGTTTAACCTTTAGAGTCATTCTTTGTAAGACCCTGAAGAAGGAAGGCCGTGCCTTCCGAAATATTGGAATTTCAATACAGTCCCAAACCGTTCAATCGGCCTTGCAATTTTTTCTTTATTCGTTATTATATTAAACCCACTTCGAAGGAGATTTGCTTCATTAGTAAAAAATGATACATAATTAGAATTGGTTTACAAGGACAACCGAAAAGCAAACACCTTCATATCATCTATGTAACAGCTGTGTAATTTCATTCATTTGCATTTTTCGTTTTTTTGATTCTCACTTTAACCATCTTCCAAAGCGAATCTTGTATCGATTGCAAAATTGCCTCTTTTCCTACTTCTAACGATGATTTCGTACATTTCAATTAAAGCAAATCGTGACGTTGATAGGAGGAAGCCCTGTAATAACAGTTTTTTTTTCTTTTGTAATGTGTGCTGAGGAAAAGATTTTTCACGCCAACATGTTAATACTTCTTGACTAAAGAAAAGCACATTTCACTGTACCAATAATGTACAATTCAACGCTAATAATACGCTTTCAACGCTTTCAGGGATCGATCTGTCCCTGCAACAGAACGCATTTTTTTCAACCGTGTTTTTGCTGAAATGCGATTGACAACTGTTGAAGCATGCTCTATTAAAATCAACTGCTTTCTTGTTGGTTAGGTTTAAATTTGTTACTCTTCTGGAAGATAGCCCGTTTTCGATCGATTTGGTTGAAAGAAAATTATTCAATATATTTCATTGATTTTAATAGTTTCAATCGAGAATGGTTCAAAAAGGGTATATTATTGACAAACTTAAATCAAATCACGAACTGTTTCCACCGAGTTTAAGACAGATTTAAAAATATTATGAACCAAACCGATTATAAGCCGTAAACGGTTTCTGCTCAGTAGAATGTCTAAGCCTGTTTTATTTTTAGCAATCAATAGCGTAATAAAGCCACTTAATTGATACAACGTATTTTACGACAGCTGGGCAAATTGACGCAAATTTCCATAACTGCTAGTATCATTAAACCCACAAAGCGGCAAACGATACATCGTACAGTAAAGCTTATCTGATACGATATATGTCATTGCCTGTCGTGAAATCTTTGACTTCGAGTTAGAAAACCTCTTAAAAAAGAAAACAGTATTTTTTTGTCTAAGCGTAATGGTTCTTATACAAGTGCTAACCTTCCTCGTCTTTGGAAACGGCCTTGGCAACGCGTGGCTTAATCTTCCAAAGTGCACGTACAAAACTTGTAGTGGATACGAATGGAGGAACGATTGGAGTCCAAGCATTCCGCAAGGACAGTGCGTGTTGCAGGTCCGCCATGGACATCCCTTATATAAGACGTACACAAACAAGGGAGTGTGTCCTCCAACAATTCCATGTCCACCTAATTTTCAGGCCAGGACGATGTGTAAGTACGGTATTGTTTTTTTTCGGGTATGGTTGTTGAGTACTATTGATTTGAATATTGATGACTTTCCCATGAGTGGGTAAAAAAATTTTGTTCCAGTTGTCTGATGAATAATAAAATATGTATCTGCTCCTTGGGCATTCCTAAATAGCTATTTGAAACAGTAGAATTAAAAATGGCCGCTGCGTCGGTAAAAAAAGGTATACTGGCAAATGATTTTGATTTTTGATTTTTTAATATCTTAACCCCTATTAATCTTCCTTAGTCTTAACAACACTTGCTTCGATTTGAGTGTAACTTTGAACAGCAGGAAAAATTGTAATCATATTTTGTACCAGCAACATTTCGACGTAAATACCATGCGCACCAGTTCATTTACAAAATTCGCCTTTGGGTTTTTTTTTAATTTATAATTTGTGTTATTGCAATAGTATTTTTACACTTAAATTAAAAACATTTTATTACAATAAAAGATGTAATCAAGTTTCTTAAATACTTACTTGAATTAAGTATTAATTTGAAATGCTAAAATCCACAAATTAAATACCGCCGCTTCGTCTACGACGTTTACTGAGCTAGTTTGAAAGTTTTGCCAAGCTAAATGGACAAGCGTTTTCCGGATGAGATAACAAACTATACTGAATGCGAATGGGAAAATCTCGTTTGACTTTTTGAACGAAGATGTCGTTACACTATGTCCGAGAATTTATTTATTTTACGTTTTTTAAACATGAAGGAATTACATCGTCGTTGCTTTCCGTACCAACACAATTTAACGATGCGCACAAAGAACTTGTTGTGTCGAGTCACTAGCGCGAGAGGCGACAAAGGTTATGGTCATTGCCCCGAAAAAGAACTGAACATAGATTTTCAACCAAACTTTGCGTTCTGGTTTAATACCTTAAGGGAACTTAAATTTTGAAATAAAAAAAAGTGGGGTCACCATATTCGTGTAGGAGCAGAAAAGGCCTTGTATACCTTATTATTTCTTAAAAATTCCCGTACGAGTACTAGTACAGTACATTTTTCCAGTGATCATTTGTTTTTCAAGCATAGAAATTGATTTTTTTCATTTTACAGAAAGAATTTGATCGCTGCACTCAAATTATGAGGAAAAAGTGATAGTTTACCATTCTCGTTTACGAGAAAACGATGATTTATTTATCTCGCTTAGATAAAAGCCGACATTTTAATTTGTTTATGTGCGCGCGCTAATTACGCGTAAAATTCTGCGCAGTAAGGATGCGTAATGCATTACAGGGCAATGACCTTAAATAGAGGCAGGGAACAGGGCGCAATTTTGCACTCTAATAACTTTTTCTCTGGAGGTGGTTAAAGTGAGAATAAAAGGAATAAATACAAATGAATGAATCAACACAGCTGTAAAATAGATGATATGAAGGTGTTTGCATTGCGGTTGTCCTTGAAAACTAATTCTATTTTATATTAAAACATACTCACAGTCACACGTCTGGCACTAAGACCCAGACTCCCATGTTTTCAAATGTGGATAGCTCCCTTAATATTTAGACGCTGGATGTCAACTCACTGACCATATCCTATAAATGACGTTGACTGCTCCCGAAGAGCGCAGTAAGCAAAACTCACTTCTGAACATGGTCACGTGACACCACCCTAGACTTTGTGCCAGCGGTATTTTTGGCTTAAGGCTACTTCTTTTTAGTATAAATCTACTAGCGTTCTATGACGAATACTGTTCTCTGATTGGCTACGCTACTCACCTTCTATTCTGTTGTAGAAGGTGAGTAGCGAAACAGCGTGCGGTTGTCAACAGAATTGTCGCCGCTTTTTCGCTTTCAAATTGACCGTAAAGAAGGACTTGGATTATTCACTATTCCGGGCGATGTTGGAGAAGATAAAGACTGTACCGAAATATGTAATGAAGATTTTACACGGTAAGAAAAGCAATTAATATTCATTTACGCTCTTAAAAGCGGGCGAATGTATAATTTTATAACATTCAGAGATGCGTTTCACCGAGACATTTTGTGGAAATAAAGTTTAAAATGTCTTTGCGAACTAACACAGTTTCATCGTCCCATCAAGGAGCAGTAAAAGAAAGGCTAACCTGCAACCTGCAAGTTTTTTTATGCATCAATAAGACTTTAATAAAACAACAAAATTGAATGCGAATTCAAGGTTGCGGGCGAATCGTTCAACTTTTCATAAATTTCTTATCGTTCAAGTTTCCTACATATAAAACAACTTGGCCAAAGGGCCTTTGTAAGTCATTCTATCTTTAAATTGTCATTTCACAATGAAAATCCGGCTTTTAGTTCAATTTCGAGCAAACGACGGTTTAAATAAATCGTGAATGAAATGCAAAGGCGCACACAGAAGCTAAACAGTGCAATGTGGTTTCTTCCTTGCGAACAACTCGCTTAACTTTTTTTTGATCTTTTACGTTTTCGAAATTTAAAAAAAAATTGACTTCCAAGGGCCCTTGTACGCCAGTACATCTTTCAATCGTCATTTTACAATAAAAAACTTGGCTTTTCCTTCAGTTTCGGGCAAATAACGGTTTCAATAAATCGTGAATGAAATGCAAACGCGCACACAGAAGCCAATGCAATGTGGTGAAGTTGTCAATTATCCGCGTGTTGTGTGACTTATTTACATCATTATTTAATAAAAACGAGAACCTGTCTTGTTGTTAAGTTTTGAACGTCTAGTAGATTTATACTAAAACAATTAGATTATTCGCTCTCGATTTCTATGTGTGATAGTTGACCACTAAATTTTCTCCGATTCTGATTGGTTTAAATTGAACACGTGACGCGATAGTGCCCGCGCGCCGGAGGGCACTATCAGCCCATAGTGCCCTGCCGTGCGCACCCGTGCATTTTTTTTGTAAACAAGCGTGCCTGCAAACAAAAAAAAAACAACCAAATTCACTGCATTTAGTGGGTTTCTCGTCTGGTTTTGATTCGTTTGTCAAATTTCGGCTTTCAATTGAGTTTTTATCCCCAAAAGTAAAAATAATTCACGATGCTTATTTTTGTATGTGTGCGCGGAAGAAAATTTAGTGGTGAACAATAAAGACAATAGAGTGTTTCTGTCTCGGAACTATCGCTCTGATAGTTGCCCTTGGAAATTTGATGTTCTTAAAACTAGCATATTTGCCCTCGAAGCTTCGCTTCTCGGGCTAATATTTGTTTTAAGAACATCAAATTTCCGCGGGGCAACTATCAGCCGATAGTTCCTCGACAGAAACACTCTATTGTTAAAATAGAAATCTCGAGCTCATAATCTAATTGTTAATTATTAAATAGTTTTTTCGCGCCGACTTGCTACCACTACTCCTCCTACTACTTTGTTTTGACGATGAAAAAAAAAAGTTTCACTTTACCGATAATTTACAATGTAATGTATTTTAGGTAATTTGCTATAAGGACCAACCATTTTGACTGCAACGCTATACTAGTTGATCAATGAGGTTATATTTTCCCGACAGCAGAACGCATTTTTTTAAACCGTGTTTTTGTAGAAACTTAAATCATGGGGACCGTTCCAACCAAATTTAGGACAGGTTAAAAATATTATCAACCAAACTAAGTGAGCCGTAAACGGATTTTATTTACTCAGTAGAATGTCTCAGCTTGTTTCATTTGTGCCCATGAATAGTGCATTAAAGCCATTTTCGTGATTTAGCGAACGTTTTTTACGACAGCTGGGCAAATTGGCTCAAATTTCCATATTTGTTCGCGCCACTTAACCCACTTCACAGTACAATAAAGCTACTTGCGTTGCATTTCATTGCACGTGGTGAATCTTTGAACTCAAGTTAGGAATCCTCTTTAAAAGAAAACAGGACCTTCCTCTAAGCTAAATGGCTCTTACACAAGTGTTAACACTCCTCGTCCTTGGCAACGGCCTTGTCAACGCATGGATAAGTTACCCAAAGTGCTCATATAGAGTATGTAGTGGATACGATTGGAGGGACGATTGGAGTCAGCCGAGCATTCCGCCAGGAAATTGCGTGACGCAGGTTCGCAAAGGGCATCCCTTATACAAGTGGCTCACAGCAAATTTTAGGTGTCCTTCAACTTTCCCATGTCCTTTTAAAATGCAGACCAGAAATATGTGTAAGTACAGGTTTTTTTGTTTGGGAATGACTGTGGAGTAGTATTGATTTGAATATTGATAGCGTTTCAAAGAGTGGGTAAACAACATTTGTTCTAGTTGGTATTACGAACAACAGGATCCCGAAAATTGTTGGGTTATTTTTAACCCTAGTTCAGACCGGGAGGTGGCTTGTGAGCTCCGCGCCAAATTTGAAGATGCGTAACTTCAAAACGATTCAAGCTATAACCACCAAACTTAGCGACTTATCATTAAATTGTACTAGCAACATTTCGACGCCAGTGCCACGTGACCACCATTTTTGACAGCTATGTTTTAAAAACATTCGTCTTTTGTGGTTTTTAATTAATATTATAACTGTGATTGCAATTGTATTTTTGCAATAAAATGAGCAACATTTTATCACAATAATAGATATAATCAAGTTTATTTAATACTTAATTTTCAAATGCTAAAATCCACAAATTTAATATCGCTGCTTCACCTCCGATGATTTCTAAACTGGGTTAAAAACAATTTTCATGCTGAATGGGCAAGCTTTTTCCAAATATGAAATAAGAAACTTCAATGAATGCGCTAAGCCTAATCAGTAAATCTCGTTTGACCTTCTGCATGAACAAAGATGTGCACTATCTAAAAAAATTACGTTGACTGCTTCTGGAGTGACCAAGTATTTTTGTCGCAGCAAGCGAAAAGGCACTTCTGAGCATAGTCACGTGACTTATCACCCTACGTATTGTACGAGCGCGTTAGGCTAAGGATTACTTCTAACTGGCGTTGTATCCTCCTTGGCTTCAAATTAAGTGATGATGATGATGATGATGATGATGATGATGATGATGATGATGATGATGACGATGATGATGATTACTATTAAATAGTTTTTTCGCGCCGACTTGTTCCCACTACTCTGTCTTGACGATGATAAAAAAATGTTTCTTTGTATCAGTTATTTACAATGTAATTTATTTTAGGCCGATTGTCATAAGAAACAACTATTTCAAGTGCAACGCAATATTAGTTGTTAAATTAGGTTATGCTGTCCCGGCAGTAGAACGCATTTTATTTTCAACCGTTTGACTTTAACCAATTGAACCGTTTCAACCGCCCAACCTTAGTGACCTGTAAACGGTTTCAACTCAGAAGAATGTCTTAGCTTGTTTCAGTTTTGGCCATGAATAGTGCATGGAAGCTCTGTTCGTGATACAGCGAACGTTTTTTTCGACAGCTGGGCAAATTGGCTCAAATTTCCATACCTCTTCTCGCCATTTAACCCACTAAACAGTATAGTAAAGCTTACTTGTGTCGCATCTCATTACACGTTGTAGAACATTTAAACTCGAGTAAGGAAAGATCTTTAAAAGAAAACAGGACCTTCCTCTCAATCTGAGCTGAATGGCTCTTTATATACAAGTGTTAACACTCCTCGTCCTTGGCAACGGCGATGTCAAATCGTGGCTCACTCCCTCGTGCTCATTTAGAATATGTAGTGGTTACGAATGGAGGAACGATTGGAGTCAGCCGAGCATTCCGCCAGGAAATTGCGTGCTGCAGGTTCGCTATGGGCATCCCTTATATAGTAAGACGCTCGAAACCCATTTTAGACCGTGTCCTCCAACTCGTCTATGTTCGAAAAAAATACAGACCAGAAATATGTGTAAGTATGGTATTGTTTTGTTTGGAATAACTGTGGAGTAGTATTGATTTGAATATTGATAACTTTCCAAAGAGTGCGTAAACAACAGTTGTTTGGTATTACGAACAACAGGATCCCGATAACTGTTTGGTTATTTCAACTCTGTTTCAGACCGAAAATTCGCCTTTTGATGCTTCTAATTGATAAATATTTCCATGATTGCAATTTTTATTCTTACACTTAATTAAGTCAGTCAAACAGTATATTACATTGTAAAATTCATAAAATATTCACGCGGGTGCAAACCAATCCCAGTACCATATTCATATCACATGTACACAAAAGAAAACAGGACCTTCCTCTCAATCTGAGCTGAATGGCTCTTTATATACAAGTGTAAATACTCCTCGTCCTTAGCAACGGCCTTGTCAACGCGTGGATAAGTTACCCAAAGTGCTCATATAGAGTGTGTAATGGATACGCATGGAAAAACGATTGGAGTCAGCCAAGCATTCTGCCGGGAAAATGCGTGATGCAGGTTCGCAAAGGGCATCCTTTATACAAGTGGCTAAGAGCCAATTTTAGATGTCCTCCAACTTTCCCATGTCCCTTTAAAATACAGACCAGAAATATGTGTAAGTACGGTATTTTTTTGTTTGGGAATGACTGTGGAGTAGTATTGATTTGAATATTTATAACGTTTCAAAGAGTGGGTAAACAACATTTGTTCCAGTTAGTATTACGAACAACAGGATCCCGCTAATTTATGGATTGTTTTAACCCTAGTTCAGACCGGGAGGTGGCTTGTGAGCTCCGCGCCAAATTTGAAGATGTGCAACTTCAAAATGATTCAAGCTATAACCACCAAACTTAGTAACTTATCCTAAAATTTTACTAGCAACTATTCGACGCTAGTACCACGTGACCACCATCTTTGACAGCTATGTGTTAAAAAATTCGTCTTTTAGGGTTTTTAATTAATATTATTTCTGTGATTGCAATTGTGTTTTTGCAATAAAATGAGCGACATTTAATCACAATAATAGACATAACCAAGTTTACCTTATTATAGGAAATTAACGCTTATGTTAATTAAGGTATTTGAAATTAACGCGACTTAAATTAACGCGAATTGAAGGGAAAATTACTTCCAAATAAAGGAAATTAACGCGAAAGAGAGGGTAACATTTCAAAATGAAGGAAATTAACGCGACGTACACAACAGGAACAAGTTTATTTCAACACTTGTAGGCGTGTAATCTTAAACGAAAACAATGTTCGTGGTACTTTTTCCACTTTGAGCGTTCTTCACAGTATCAATGATAGTGGCAGATAAAATTATGCTTTTTCCTTGGAGTCAAGAACATCTGGACTGTAACGAAAAATTGGGGCCAAAATAATGGAAATTAACGTCATGGAAATTAACGCTCCACTTAATTAACGGCGCGGAAATTAACGTTAACAAAAATTAACGCGACTTAAATTAACGCGAAAGTTTGAAATTCGCGTTAATTTCATGACGCGTTAATTTCCTATAATAAGGTATTTAATACTTAATTTTGAAATGCTAAAATCCACAAATTTAATATCGCTGCTTCACCTCCGATGATTTCTGAGCTGGTTTGAAAGTTTTGTCACGCTGAATGGACAAGCTTTTTTCCAAATATGAAGTAAGAAACTTCATTGAATGCGCAAAGCCTAATCAGAAAATCTCGTTTGACTTTCTGCATGAACAAAGATGCACACTATCTAAATAAGTTACGTTGACTGCTTCTGGAGTGACCAAGTATTTTTGTCGCAGCATGCGAAAAGGCACTTCTGATTATAGTCAAGTGACTTATCACCCTACGTATTGTACGAGCGGTTCGTTAGGCTAAGGATTACTTCTATCTGGCGTAGTTTCCTCCTTGGCTTCAAATTAAGTGATGATGATGATGATGATGACGATGATGATCGTTACTATAAAAAAAATAATAGTTTTTTTGGCGCCGACTTGTTCCCACTACTCTGTCTTGACGATGATAAAAAAATGTTTCTCTGTATTAATTATTTACAATGTAATGTATTTCAGGCCGTTTGCTATAAAGAACAACTTTTTCAAGTGTCACGCAATATTAGTTGTTAAATTAGGTTATGCTCTCCCGGCAGTAGAACGCATTTTATCAATTTAATCAGTTGAACGGTTTCAACTCAGTAGAATATCTTAGCCTGTTTCATTTTTGGCCATGAATAGTGCATAGAAGTTAGTTTCGTGATAGAGCGAACGTTTTTTCGACAGCTGGGCAAATTGGCTCAAATTTCCATATCTGTTCTCGCCATTTTCACTACACAGTACAGTAAAGCTTACTTGTGCCGCATCTCATTGTAAGTTGTAGAACATTTGAGCACGAGTTAGTAAAGATCTTAAAAAGAAAAAAGGGCTTTTTTCTAAGCTAAATGGTTCTTATACAGTTGTTAACACTTCTCGTCCTTGGCAACGGCCTTGTCAACGCGTGGATAGGTTACAGGTGCTCATATAGAGTATGTAGTGGATACGAATGGAGAAACGATTGGAGTCAGCCGAGCATTCCGCAAGGAAATTGCGTGCTGCAGGTTCGCTATGGGCATCCCTTATACAAGAGGCTCACTTCCAGATTTAGGCCGTGTCCTCGAACTCGTCTATGTTGGAAAAAAATACAGACCAGAAATATGTGTAAGTACGGTATTGTTTTGTTTCGGAATGACTGCGGAGAACTATGGGTTTGAACATTGATAACGTTTTAAAGAGTGCGTTAACAACATTTGTTCCAGCTGGTATTACGAACAACAGGATTCTAATCATTGTTGAGTTATTGTAACCCTAGTTCAGATCGGGGGGTGGCTTTTGGGCTCGGCACCAAATTTGAAGATTTGTAACTTTAAAATGATTCAAGCAATAACCATAACAGACTGATGAATACGCTAAACATACCGTGGAAACTTTATGAAAAGAGATTTTTTCCTCCAGTTTCCATGCAATTCTGTTTCCGGCAGCAACGGAAGGTTAAAATCGTGAACCCGTACAAAACAGGCAGGGATTCAATTGTCGTTGAAACACACAAATCCTACCCAGGATGCCCTGCGTAACCGAGCATGTGACATCCACACAGCGGTCAAACGCAACGCGCGTGCGCAGTTCCTGGGTAATTCCCGCCAAAATTTTCCATACAAAGTCTTAAATTTTTCGAAAATTTTCGCTTTAAACCCAAAAGTTAACGCCGTCCCTGAAAAGTTAAGGTTTATACGCCGCTTATGGATTGGGAATTTGATAATTCATCTTCACTGAGTGTCCCAGCTTGAACTGTTCTTACACCGTACTATTTCTTTAACAATTTCTTACAAAAGTTTGCCCATTTTCGAGTCAAAAGTTCGAGGCGGCGAAGACCGGATGTGACGTCAATTTTTGCGTTTGACCGCTGTGAATGTGACATCCAAGTTCAGAGGCCCGTTTCGTTTGACCAGCGGGGATATAAGCTGAATAAAAAATGAGTATTTTTTAGGCAATTAGAACGCTTTAAATGCAACAATCGACGTTTAATAGAATTTACTAGTGTTCTATGCCAATGTGAAGTCTACTGAGAAGTCAGGTTGCAGGTAGACGATCCAAAGTGTCATTCAATTAGATCTCTTTTACAAATAATTCAGCGCTTTCTTTGCTAGTCCTCAGTACGTTTTATCTTTGTGGTTTAAATCCATCAACGCAGGCAAAATCAGGTCGTTCAATCTAATAGTGAATAAATACTTACTTATTTAATCCTCTTCGTGCTTTAAGTAGCACATAAGACCGCCGTATGCCAGTGCTATCTTTCTGATAACCACCGTTAAATCTGGCTCCAGTTCCGTCCAGCCTCTATCATCTCTTTTCCACTGACCTTCTCTACGTCACTTTGGGGCGTCCCCTTTCCTCTTTCTTGCAGTGCCCGTCTCATGGATTCCCTAGGGATGGCATTTGGGGCCCACTTTCAGTTGATGTGTCCTATCCACCGCTACCCCTGTCTATTAATGTCAACTGAAAGTAATGCTGTGTTGCTTCTTTGGTGAAGGTTTTCATTGGAAGTGATTCTTCGCTAGATGATCCTCAATATTCTCTTAGTAACAATGAATGTTTAAGAAGTTATGTTTTAAACATTTTCCTAACTTGACCATAAAGAAATACTGCCGATAATTTTAGGAAGTGCAGGTTCGATGCAGGTAAATTTTTGCATTGCGATTGGGTTTGTGAATTCATCGGCCTAGCTTGCTGTTATCTCGTGCTTGCCAGATAAATGTAAATAAGGACGCTTAACTTACATCGATGATGCTCCACAACAAACGCACGACTTTTAATTTTCAATGTAATGAGAAAAAAAAACAACAACATGTCTTAACTTAAGTTGTCTTAATGCGTTTAGTACGTAAAAAAATACGCAGTCTTACTATGGTGTGAACATACCAGTAACGGCACTATGCCTGCTGCAGCCCTTTACTAAAAGCCGCGTATAATAAAGACTATCAACTCCCTTTTGCTAAAAGGATCACTTACCTCAGGAAGATGTTTTTCAAAGTCACTGTTCATTACATCAGACGTCGCTACTCTTTACGGCGGCTGCAAGTTGCCACCTGAGGCCATCGCGTAGTGGAATTGTTTTGTCATTTTTCTGCGGAAACGTTACTTCGTAATATCGATTCTGCCAAACATTGGTCACTGTTACACTGAAAACAAACAGGTTACCCCGTAACAGCTGTGTACAGAATTCATGCACCTGAGTATCTGCAGCCGTCACTCAAAGCTAACCACAGCTGACAATAAACTTCCAAGTACGTCCAAATCTTACATGTAACTCCTTAAACGCACAACGCCTTACATGTAATAACCGATTTCATGGCGCCTTCGCGAGTTTTAAGCGTTCTCGTTCTCGCTAACGCCCTTGGCTCTGTGTTATCTTGTGGAGGCGGACCGCAGCCGTGTTCATGGACTACGTGTAGCCTCGAATGGAGAAACGATTGGAGTCCCAATGCTCCTTCAGGACAGTGCGTGAATCAGCGCCGTAACGGACATCACATCACATCGAATCATAACGGCAAGGGATCGTGTCCTTCGCCGTCACCGTGCAGCCCTCGATCACAGTCCAGGACATTGTGTAAGTTTAGATTGTTTTACCTTTGGATTGACCTTTCGGAAAACTCTAGAGTGAAAAACCTTTATTCCCTAAATCTGATCTCTTTCTTCTCTGGTTTAAATGAAAAGATCCCACCAGACATTTCCGATCTTTTACGTATCTTTTATTCCAAAATGGAGAAAGCGGTGTACTAGGTCGCTGTTTAGTGGCGATCTAAATGTTTCGACGAACACCTTCATAGATCTGTTGAATCTTTAGAAAATGGCTAAGTAGCGCAGGGACGAGGGAAGTTTTTGAAAACGCATGCACGAAAAAGTTGCACGAGGGCTTTTTGTGATTGCTTGTTTGATCACATGAAAGGAAAACGTTTTTGCTCCATAAGAGAAAACTTTCTACCGTCATCCTCTTTAACTCGTAGTCGTGTAGGCTACCGTGCAGGATTAACATGTAATAGTAAGATAGAGATCAACGGAATTAAATATTCATTACAATCCTTTTTTGTCGCCTTAAATCAGATAAAAAAACAGCACGGTTTTATGCGCCTGAGTTGCAAACCTTTCTGCTTCGTGGAAATTCCGCATCACTGAAGTGCGTGTTTAACCAATTGCAACCGTCGAGTACAAAGTAACTTTCAGAGTAACTTATTCGTTCATTAAATGTGATGTCTTTCACAGGGAAAATTAATGACGCAAAATTAAACAAACTCTACGTTCCTCGCCTTCAGGTTGACTTAATCAAAAGAAAGCTTTTTCTTGTTCTCCCGTTAACAATGGCGACGAAAAGGTTACCAAGCTGCCAGCAACTGCTTCACTTTGAATAGTCCTCTGTTATACATATTTCGACCAAAAAAAGAAACTTAGGTCTTCAAACCTTCAATTTTTCTTTTTCTTTTCATGCTACGCTTCAAATTTCTATCTACTAAATGAATCAAATGCAATTACATCAAAATCAGAAGAGTTAGGGTTAAAGACTACAGGAAACGTATCGTTAGCTTATGAGAGGCAAGTAATCACGCCGTTGACAATTTATCAGACCCTCTCAAACGTCCATTATCTTGTGATAATTTTAGATCTTGTTTTATTCGCTAAATCTTGTAAAACAAACCTACATTTTCTAAAAATACGAAAAAGAAGTTTTATTTCTGCGCAAAGTTATTGCACATGAAATCTTGTCTAATAAATATATTTTTTATTTATAATTGGCTGTTCACGTTTCTGTTATGCTTCCCGCCATACTCCCCTTAGCATCACGTGGCACTATTTCACATTCTTCATCATGTTTCCCTTAGATTTAGGGAAGTGATCTTAACTAGTGCACTCAGGGAGGACCCACCTACTTCTGATTAACATTTTCTGGTCTTAATAATATGAGATGAGCCATAAGTATTTTGTATGCATGAAGCTTTCACAGCTCTAAGAAAAACATAGTGAGGAGTTAGTAATACAGTGGGCCCTGTCCGAGTGGCGCGTATTAAATTGTATTATTATGTTTTATGTCATTCCAAAGTAAAAACGCCGAGCTCGACCGATTTGTCATCCAGGTTAAAGCCCAAAGAAATCGAAAAGTAAGAAATCCTGAGTAAACAGTATGCCGGCCCGGGAACGATTAACAGGAATGGCTAAAATGACTAAACAAAGACCCATTTCGGCTGCTAATGAACCATATGATAAAAACCGCATTGCTGAGCAAATTGCCACTGGCGAATTGCTTCAAGAGGTTGTTTTGTGTTGCTTTTGACAGTCGGGGCATCGAGTTATTGTTAAGATATTTAGTAAATAAACCCCTTCAGGGTGATTTGGAGAATGCGGGTAAATTGAAAAGGGGGGGTTTTTTATGGGTCTCCAACATAATCTCTGGCAGCATAGACTGGTTCTCGAAGCGAATTCTCTTTGGCCTGTTTGTGGACAATTTTTCTCGATTTCCACTGTCTCTGGCTTGCGAAAGTATGATTTTAAATATTTTCTACGTATTTTTTTTAATCTGCAACAGCAGAACACGAAAACAGAACTTCAATTACAAAATGTTTGTCTAGGGATTCACTGTCTTTGACCCAAGACTTCTTTAAAATTCAAAATGTCATATTTTGCGTTATGGTTATTTTGTTGTTTTTTTTTTTAATTTGAGGTATTAACAAACTGTTTTCAGGTTTAACTACTCTTGACGTCAAAAATGGTGGAATTTAAAAGCTTTTAATTAAAGATATGGTATTAGTTCATCATTTGTGACGTCATAAATTGACATACCTCTGTTCTTTGTTTACTTGCCAAGATTGATGACGTCATATGCTTTTTTCGACGTTTTTGCTTGTTTACAAGCTAAAAACATGGAATAGGGGTTATGTGGACAAAATTTGGAACCACATATTTGTAAACTCTCAGGGGACTTTTTAATTTCTCAAGGGACTGTTTTAATTTCTCAAGGGGATTACTTTCCGCTGTGGGTGATCCAGGAAAAAACGTGACTTGTCACATTTACAAACGTTATATAACAATTTTAAAAGTGACATGTCAGCTTTCTTATCTCAACGCACGTGTGTCTGAAAGGCGATCTATAAAAAGCGTCGCACAAACAATGGATTGCGTAACTAAAACACGAATAAATAAACACTAGCACTTACATCGTTTAAAAATTACAAACGTCAAAAATAAACCATACCAAAAAACTCGCTCTTTTCAAAGATATTATTGAAGTTAAAACAATTGCAAGAGATGGGGGCTTCTTTTAGCTTAGGAGCGGTTAAAAATTAGGCAAAATTTGGTCGCTACATCAGCCTAGGTCGTTAGGGACGAGACCTCGCGTTGAAGAAATGTTGCATGAATCGGCTTTACAACATGCGATCGTATCTACGCAGTTCGAGTGGAATCATAAAGACAGCATTCTTCGTATTCACTTCAAATATAATTCGAAAGCATTCACTGTATATATGGCTTTGTTTATCCTGATTTTGATATCCGACCCTCGCAGAGCCTAGACAAAACGCAGCTTGAGTGTAACGATTTGTTTACGCCGCAATTATATGCGCAATTTTTCTCCGACAGTAGTCGGAAATTCCGTATTTTTCGTGCTTTTTCGTGGAGCAACGTAACGATACGACCTGAACACATTGAACAGCGGTCACCTATACATCAAATATGGCGTCGCAAAAATAAAGCGTCGAACACATATTTTGCTATTTCATTTGCTAATTTCGCTGCCGTAATCGACGCCTCGAAAGGTCCTGCAATTTTAAAGTATAGAATTGTCAGATCTCGGTAAATTTGCACTGTTTATTTGTGTAATGTTACGGAATATGTGTATAAATACCCGGCGCGGACGAGCCATTTTGAAATTATATGGCTGCATTTCCTCCGCGAAGATAGGAAATTGTTAAACTAAACTACAAAGAAACTGTAATGATAAGTTCGAAGAACAATGCACAGGATAAACCTTCGACTCATACTTCATGCAAAAACGTCGATATCTCGAAGAGACTTTGATTACATTTGGAGTTCTTATGCTAAAATACATGTTCTGATGTCACTTTTTGGAGGCCTTTGGCCCTGGCTTGATACCATATATTTTGTTCTTTCATTTATACTACGAGTCTTACGCGGTTTAACTATTATTTATTTGTGCATTTACATGTTGATTTACCGCGACATAACGTCGGCTGTCCACGTTCTGCCGCCATCTGGCCTCATAGCTTACTCCGGGTTTTCGTTCCCTTGGCTGTGGGGTTTTCTAATTTTTCCATGTCTTACTGACGTTATCTGTGACTAAAACAAGGAGGTTTTCTTGATCTCTTGTGTGGTTTTATATTTTTTCCTCGTCTTACTGATGTTAAATGTGATGTATTTAGAGGGCGTTTGCTTATTAAGAGAAGTTCATTTAACCGCATCTAATTTCTGCGAATAGTACTCGAACTTATCCCTATTCATTTGATTTTTTTCCTTTTTTGAGAGGGGTACTATTCGTTATCGAGAAAGCTCAAATGCAGATCATGCATAACAAAAGTTTGATATCATTGCGATGTGCATTACAAAACTGATGTAAGTCTTTTGTAGGAAACTGCAAATATCCACTTTTTTGGCGTGTTCATTTTCAAAATGCCATTTGAGTAGCAGAACGACACCAAACCAAAGCATTGTTACATATCAGTGTCATGCATTCGGTGACTTTAATTCCAATTACCCTTGATCCATTCCTTGAAACAATCGCCAGGGTAACACAGAATCTTCCTGTATAACAGCTGTGTAAATTCATTAAAACTTCCATAATATTAGCCGTCATTGAAGCCAAACAACAACTGGAAATAACATTCGAGCTAGTCATTCGCAAAATCATTCATCCCAAGTTCCTGAATACCCGAGCATCCGTCTCTCGACGATATGGCGCTTGCACGAGTCTTAACGGTCCTCGTTCTCGCGAACACCTTTAACGTCGTGTCGTCTTGTGGTGGAGGCGGTGGACCGTCGCCGCCGCCGCCGTGTTCTTGGACAACGTGTAGACACGAATGGAGAAACGACTGGGGTCCCGGTATTTCGCAGGGACGGTGCGTTCAGCAGCACCGAAATGCACACCATATAACCTCGTCTCATAGTGGCTCGGGATCTTGTCCAGCGCCATCATACTGCAGTTCTTCGACACAGTACAGAACAATGTGTGAGTATGACAGCAGCAACGTTTTATCGAAGCACGCTTTGATGTTGGTTGAAACTTTCGAAAGATATAGAAAATATCCAGACAAAACTTTTGCGCTCGAAATGGTGTTTAATCTTTAGGGATTCCTGTTTATGATAACGATTTCACGGTATCTTGAGGACATCTATCCATTTATTGTTTAACTCTTTCTATTACCAATACAACAATAGATTTGCGTAAACAATTTTTTTTTGAACAATTTTTTGAACAAGTTTAAAATCAAACCGATAAAACCTCGAGATCGAAGACGCGAAGATCACCGCGGAAAAACGGAAGATTTCAAGATTGAAGCGAAGATCTGAAATTGACCAAAATCCACGTGATCAAATTGAACACTGAGATATAAAATTGTCAAAACTCCTAATTATAAACACTACAGAAAATATCTGTAATTTCTGAATTTTGGCATTTCACTACGTTTCACTGCGGTTTCAACAACAGTGGTTTACAGTTACTGCCGCGACACCACATGAAGCCGTTACAAGGCTCAATCGTTTAAACCGTTTCAATCCGTTAAGGGAATATCTGCTTTAAAAAAAAACGAAGATTTGCAAAAAAATTGCGAAGAAAACGAAGACCGTGGGTAACGATAGAGAAGCTCAGATAACGGACTCGTATATAACGAACGTATGGACTACTGACCGGTTATAAATGAGAGCAAACCATTTCATCAATAACGATAACGTTACTAGCGAAACGTTTTCACATGCTTTAAACAATTTTTAAAACGGGGTAGATTCCGAACCAGAATTGCACTGTATGGGAGTAAAAATAGCAATGATTGCGGAAGAGTCACGCAGTCGTTAATCAATTAATTTCTGCATTGTATTAATTTTCTGTGAGAAGTTAAATGACTGTAAATTAGAAAGAACAGTGAAAAAGCTCATGTTCTTCTGTCACCATTTAATCAGAACGTTTTGTATAGCTATGTTTGATTATTTGTAACTGAGCAGTTTCAAAACCACAAAAAACCGCCACTTTAATTACCTTATTGTTACTTATTTTCATGGGAATTAATTTTCGCGATTTTCGAATTATCGCGAAATTAAAGACCCGAGAAAATTAATTCTTAACGTTTCTGACGTATTTTTAATAATTTTAACGTATTTTCTGGCCTAATTGCGAAAACGTTCCATGAAATATGTACGTTTCATTTTCGCGAAATAAAGCTCCCGCGAAAGTAAGTAACCATAAGGTATCAAGAAAAATGTTTAATTTAGTGTGTCGGATCGATATTGATATTTCAATGAACTTATTTAGCATTAGTTCATAGGTAAACCTGAATTCACAAGTTCAGTTTACTATTTCGCACTTGGTAATCATGACTTTAGCCAATGATACTGCTTTAAAAGATCACCCACCTACGCACAGAAAAAAGTTATTCCATTGCAAAATAAGCACGTATTTCCTCATCAAAATTGTATTCAGAACACTGCCATTTTCTAGAATTTTCCTTTTCAGTCATATGTCTTTGCGTGGACCGTCATTTGAAAAAATTGCATTCCTCCAAATGACGTCAATGAAACGACGTCGTAGATCAGTGATTTATTCGTCAAACAATGTAGGTTTTTGTAAAAATTATGATTTTCCGCTTTACCTGTCGCTTACATTTTTAACTATCTCTTGTTTTTTGAACACAAGAAAAACGACCAATATTATTAGATATTGGTCGTATAAGATTTCCGCGCGCGTAAAAGGAAAAATTTTCAATGCATATTCAAGTTCGTTTGCACCTGTTTATACAAAAGTAAACACAAATGTCAAGGTCTCGGTAATATGTGATATTGATACGTACAGAAAGAGAAATACGATATTCCTGTTTTAAAAGAAAATGCATCATTCATATTATATCAGATCCATTCCACTATAAATTAAATACTGTAACTTTTAATTTTTGATGCACAAAAACGCAATTTTTCCTTTCGTAAAAGCAACAATTTTTTCTCATTAAATCAACATTTTCTTCCAAATAAAACAATAAACTGTGTTGAAAGCAAACCGCACAGTCTTTCAGGGAACGGCTGTGTTTAAATTAATACAAATGAAATAAATTAGATCAACAAAACGTTTGCGGTGTTTCTACCGTAATTACCAATTGAAAATTTATACTAAATTAGTTGATTTTATGGGTCTAGAATTTCTCCATACTATCGAGCGTGTATCTTTTTCATGCTTTAAAAATTCATTTAATAATTTTAAGATACCTGTGAAGAATAAATATTGCGATTATAAATCTCGTGGAAAGGTATATAGATAATGAAATTGACAATTCATGATTTGGTCGCCCTTTACGTTTGCTTTCTTTTTTTCTTTTTTGTTTTTTTAACTTTGTTTTACGGTAATTTGCAAAGTAAAAGTCGTTTTTTCCGGTTTGATTGCAAAATTGTTTTAAGCCTGCAACCTACAACACACTGGCTCATAAACGTAAAATGCTGTATTGATGCTGCGAAAAATTCTCATTACTCGTACTAAGAGAAATATATAATATATAATAAGAATAACTATATTTATAGCTTTCCAAAATCAAGAAGTTAAGTGTTATCTCATTCCAAACCAATGAGGCTTAGGGCATGAGATTACGCACTTCCAGTTACGCAGCTTTTGGAAAACACAATTCTCAAAAACAGTTTAAGAAGTCAGGTTGATCTGAGTTTTATGATTTTACTTTAATTGTACCTGGGCTTCTCGTACTTAATCAGAAGACAAATTTGTTTAGGCGTGTGACGTCAATCTGTCAGAGACAAAATGCGTCCAAGTAATGAAGTCGCCTGTGATAACAAAATAAACTCTGTAAATACTCAGCGGTAACTTTATAAGAAAATTTCTTTTTTTATTCATTTTACATTCATTTTAAGAATATAAAAATGATTTTAGGCGTTATCAGTTGGATGATATTTTATTTTATTTTGTTTTATCTTATTTATTTATTTATTATTATTATATTTTATTTTTTGCCGTTACTTTCGACATTTTTTTGTTCTGAAAAGAAATGTCAAAATCGTTTAGCTGGAATAATCGCTATTCGTCTTCCAAAGTAAAAACAAAAAAGAGAAAAACAGTTTACATAAATGCTCTACAACTGTCAAATTGCGCAATTCTAACTATTAGTTTACAATTTTCTGATGCACAAAATTACATTAAAATTTCAAAGTTCAAAATTCTCATAGTGGTTTCTTAATGTAAAAATTCATCAAAGAAGTAATAATTAACCGAAATTAAACAATGGTTACCAAGACTGAGGAAGATTAACTCGGGTAAAAATCAACAAAAAAAAATTAGTCAGTAGAACCTTTTTACCGATGCGGCGGCCATTTTGAAATCTATTGTTTAAAATAGCTATTAACCCGGGTATTAAGGAATGCCCAGGGGGTGAATATATAAGACAATTGGCCCCCTGAGCACCCCATCATGTCTTTTAAAACAATAGTAATCAAAATGACTGCCCTATCAGTAAAAAGGTGCTACCTTTTTTCAAGCTTTTTTAAGATTTCTCTGTAGAAACACATCTTGCATTGCAGGCTCTTGTACGAATGCATACTACTGTCCGTTCCACGGGTGGTCTGGTTGGTCAGGATCCGTATCCGCGGGGACATGCGGACGTCAGAGTCGTTACCGTGACTACAATCAACACATTCGTTACGATATACGGGAGCATAACTGTAACGGAATCTCAAGCTCGTGTGGAGCAAGACAGTACAACTATAGGGACTGGTGTAAGTACATTTACATTGACGCTTTGAAGGGACATTGTCCCGAACTGACTATCGAAAGTCCTCTTTCCTCATTTCAGATTATATTGCCAAAATCCACGAAATATAAAAATACATTGGATGAAAAGATTCGACAGAGCAAAATAAAACAATTATTTTGGGGAAAAAGTAAAGGATAATCGAATACTAGGATTGCAATAAGTGGATTATAGTTCGTCAATTTTGATTATGAAACAAGATGTCAAGAAATGAAACGTTCCATTCTAAGGACATTTTGAATCTTTAGTGAAATATGTTTCTTTTTAGTTAATACTTTTTACTTGTGTAAATTTTGGTGTTTTGTCTTTCAATTTCAAGATAATAGCGCAAGTTTAAAGGCAGTTGGCGGCCAAAATTACAAAAACAAGATATATCAACCGGGACCCTTTTATCAAAACGAAACAACTAGGATGAACTTTCCCAAATCATCGTTCCGTTTCTCTCTTCCTCCTATATGAACGTGTTTCTAGACTGAAGTGTTTTGTAACAGACCGAATAATAAATTATTTAACACTGATAATTTAAGAACTTTAAAGTAAAAGTGAATGCAAGAAATGGTTGACTTACTTTATTTTGTGTTCAATTTTATTGCACCTCCACTTGTCCCAAAAAGGTACACACTAACAGGGTAGCCGCGTTATTACTGAGTGTACGGTACTTGTCTCAACATCATTTTCGTACTGTAAACTCGGTTATAAAAAAAAACGTTACAAAGTTTTAATCTGAAAAAGCCTTTATTCTGCTGCTCTAAAAACTAATAACTTCCTGTTGTTGTTCAAGGAACCAAACAGTTCTTATAACATTAGCAAAAACCACCAATAATTCAATCACAGGTTCGTTACTACAAAAATTATTTTGAGTCAAACTCCTTTTCCACAGGCTCGTGCAAGTACGCGTCATGCTCCCTCGGGTCGTGGAGTTCGTGGGCAGATATGGCATCACCTGTCAATAACCACTGCGCCTCTCAGCAGCGGACCAGGAGCTATGCACTGACCTGGTTATATACGCAAAGGGAGAGCAATTGTAACGGCATAGGACCACAGTCCTGCCCAGCTTCTCAAAGCGAAACCAGAGAAAAGGGTAAGGGAAGAAGGCTTTTGATTACGCCGTTCTTATTAAAGCTAAAACTCTATCCCTTCTAAGCATGCAGTCCGTAATGCAGGCTGTATTTACTGTTTCTGTTGTTGTCTTCGGCATCATCGTCGTTGTTGTTGTTGTTTGCTGGCGCTGCTGCCTCCGGTACTTTTGCTGTTGAAGTTGCTGTTCTATTTAAGTCAATGTTATCGTTACTTTTGACTCCTTCTCCTTCCCTTCATACCTAACTGGACAGTCTCCCACCAGTTGAGATTTTTTGGGAATATTTACAAAATTTGTTTGTTTGTAAGCTACTGGAACCTGCATTTATATATACCCTACCTCCTCCTTCTCCTCCTCTTCTTCTTCTTCTTCTTCTTCTTCTTCTTCTTCTTCTTCTTCTTCTTCTTCTGCTCCTTTTCCTTCGTCTTCTTCTTCTTTGTCTTCCTCATCGTCTTCTTGATTTTACCCTATAGCTTTTAATCTGTACATCTTCAGAACAGTTCATGATTCAAATGAGCCGTACAATGCACATCAAATAAAACTAACAAGATTTTATCTCAACTTTTCCACCAAAGTTGTCACATGTCCAGCGCTGTCAAACCCAGCCCATGGGAGCTGGGACCGAGATGACTGTCGAGCAAACGCCCAAGTATGCCGCTCTGTTTGTCTACTTAACTGTGATGTCGTCAATGGTTTTCAGTTGGAAGGTCCAGGTCGGCGCGAGTGCCTAGCGAGTGGTCAGTGGTCAACGCCATGGAGTTCATACTGTAAAGGTACGATGTCACTTACCTTAGCTTCTTTTTGTACAAAAAAGTACTGTAAAATGGTGTTTGTAACCCTGTTCATAGGAATTTTGGGTGGCCTAATATTGGGGTGAATTTATACTCAGTGGCATAAACCTGCACAGCACTACACTTGCAAATGCATTCACTGCCTATTTCAATTCAATATACAATAGTAAAGTCGAGCGGAGGAGAGCCAATATCTGGGGGAAAGGGTGGGGGGCCCATAACGAGAGTACGTTTTCTTTGACAGAAAACAGATCGACCTTAACCAGAGGGGCTTTTAAGCGGGAGGTTTTATTGAATGTAAATAACGGTTTGTTGCCTAAGTGAGCCGCTTTCCTTTACAACTTTCAGACGTTCGTCCTCCGACTATCACTTGTCCCAAAGCCATTTCCGTTCCCACTGATCCTGGAAAACCGACGGCAAAGGTATGCATTCCCAGGGCAACCGCCACGGACAATACTGGCCAGCCGCCGTCGATCACTAATGACGTAGGCGCGGACAGTAAAGATTTTGCAGTCAGTTCTGTTCCACATCAAGTGAAATATACTGCTACTGATGCCGCTGGCCTGACTGCTACGTGCACGCTTCAAATAACTGTTTCAGGTAAGTAGTTATCTCGGTGTGTTTGCATGATAATTTTTGTTGTTTCACTCTTATCAAGTGGGTGGCGGGCCGTGTCGCAATGGTTAGGCAGGACTCGGATTCAGCGGTCTGTGTTTGAGCCCTGTCTAAGCGGCATTTCGTTGTGTTCTTGGGCAAGACGCTTTATTTTCACAGTTGGTCTCTCTCCACTCAGGGGATTAATGCATTAATGCTGGGAGTAACCCTGCGATGGACTAGCAGTAAGAGAGTAAAAATACTCCTAGTCGACTAAATGATTCAGAAACCGTGATAAAACTCATAAGGCATGGGACACTTTGTTATGTTGCACTTTTTTGAACTTGAGATCTTATAAAATTTATATTAAAAAAAGAACAAATCTTTTAAGGCTAAAACTTCCATTGTCATCAATCTTCACTACCCATGTCCAGCTTTGATCTGTAACAAGTTTGACAAAAACAAGATTTCTGTTTGCATATTTCTTTGCATGAAGTTTTCCTCCAAACGAGTTTTCCTACGTTGCCAAGAAGTCGTATTACTTCAGAAACGCGTTTGATTTGAAAAACTTGTGGTTGCTACATGTAACTCTGTTCGTTAATTCTTTTCCTTTTGGCCTGCAGATAAAGAACGTCCTCGTGTGGCCTCGTGTCCAAAGGACATCAAGAAACAAACCAATCAAAATGAGATCCGCGTCACCTGGGACTATCCGGTGTTCGAGGACAACGTCGACAAGCCCCCAGCGCATCAGCTGCGAATTTCGAGTAACAAGAACCCGGGTGTTCTTTTCCCGTGGGGCAGAGTGCAAGTCGTGTACGAGGCCAGCGACAGCGCTGGTAATAAAGCAACTTGCGAATTCATGGTGGAAGTTGGACGTAAGTTGCAATGAAATAAAAATGTTGTCCAATTGGTCTCACTTCAAGCACAGAATATTATTATTAACACTTCAAGCACAGAATGTTATTATTAACACTTCAAGCACAGAATATTATTATTAAGACTTCAAGCACAGAATATTATTATTAAGACTTCAAGCACAGAATATTATTATTAACACTTCAAGCACAGAATGTTATTATTAACACTTCAAGTACAGAATATTATTATTAACACTTCAAGTACAGAATATTATTATTAAGACTTCAAGCACAGAATATTATTATTAACACTTCAAGTACAGAATATTATTATTAAGACTTCAAGCACAGAATATTATTATTAACACTTCAAGTACAGAATATTATTATTAACACTTCAAGCACAGAATATTATTATTAACACTTCAAGTACAGAATATTATTATTAACACTTCAAGCACAGAATATTATTATTAACACTTCAAGCACAGAATATTATTATTAACACTTCAAGCACAGAATAAAGATTTTGCGGTTGTGACAAAACGTTGAGTAGATATTTTATTGACCAAGGAGCAGCTACAGGATCAAATGAATATGGTGAACCTGTTTGCTAAAGAGAGTTTTTGGTTATTCTCAAGCCATTGTAGTCTCTTACTTTTGTAATTAAAAAAGAGGGAAGGCCAATCAAGCCTGCGTGCAGACGTCTCATATTCCCTTTGCTTCTATTCTATTGACCAAGGAGCAGCTACAGGATCAAATGAATATGGTGAACCTGTTTGCTAAAGAGAGTTTTTGGTTATTCTCAAGCCATTGTAGTCTCTTTCTTTTGTAATTAAAAAAGAGGGAAGGCCAATCAAGCCTGCGTGCAGACGTCTCATATTCCCTTTGCTTCTATTCTATTGACCAAGGAGCAGCTACAGGATCAAATGAATTTGGTGAACCTGTTTGCTAAAGAGAGTTTTTGGTTATTCTTAAGCCATTGTAGTCTCTTTCTTTTGTAATTAAAAAAGAGGGAAGGCCAATCAAGCCTGCGTGCAGACGTCTCATATTCCCTTTGCTTCTATTTCCTCTTTCTGCTAGCGTGAACATCAGACATCTTCTCTGGTCGCAAGGAAGTGACCCAGAGAAGACTTCTGAAATTCTGTGTACTATTCCGGGCGACGCAAAGCCGAACAAGAGAAGTCTGTACGCTGGTCAGCCCCAAGTAGAATGTTATCCACAGTGATTTCGACATGAATCGGATCAAAGACTGCAGTCGTTGCCCCCGCAGGGTTTTGGCCCAGAGGCCAAAACCCGAGGAGGCACCCTAGGAGTCCCCGGGTGTATACATACAAGGAAAATGAATATTTGTTGAAAAAGGAAAAAAATGTGTCTGTAGTGGGCGAAGCGTTCTCGATTTGACGAAACTATAGGACTGAAAATACTGGAAGCGGTATTGCGATCGGTATAGGACATTTATAAAATGAAACGGTTTTTTTAAGCCGATCTGTCGTCCTGTTTAAGAAATGCGTCCGGGACAGAGCCAGAGAAAGGCGCACGCAAAAAAAGACCACTGGGGCTCGCAGTCATTCGTACGTAAGAGGCACATCGAGTGGGTCGTGTCCTCCAGAAATCCCACATTCGAACGGCATTCACGCTTGTAAGAACATTGGGCCATGTGTTCAGAAAGCCGAAGGATCGTCCAGCAGCTAACCGATCGCGAATAGCTGGAATCGTTTACAAAGTAAAGTGCCACGACTGCCCCTTAACGTACATCGGGGAAAGCAAGCGCTCATGGTCATCGCGCGGAGCCGAACATGATCCAGGCCGCGCGAACAACAGCGAATCTTCGATAAAATAGCATGCCAAGTCAACGGAACACAACACCCATCCGAAAGACGCCCAGATCCTCGAGCGTGGCATAAGCAACTACAACAAGGAGTCGTTGCACTCCACTTTGGACAGCGAGAGAGGGGGGGGAAATTTAGGTTGCATAAAACAGATCGGCATAAAAAAACCGTTTTATTTTATAAATTGTTTATAGGACATACTAAATATCTTTTTGGCCATGTCATTGGCTGGGTACGTGGCTAAGCAGTTCAGGGTTGGATGAACAACAGTATAAATTTTATGTCCAAATTTTCTGTTCGACATCAATTTGCAGTTCACGTATTGTCCAATGACTGCTCCTTTTCCACTAAAACCAATTAGCTCAATACTCCATCATTCTTCGTGAACACTCCTAACTTTGTTCATTCATTTCTTTCAGCTGTCGCATGTACATATTTTGACCCCCCTGCCTACGGAATAAGGGCGTGCAATAAGAAGACGCTGAATTCTAATAATGTTACTTACGAAATGGTTTGCGTGATACAGTGCAAGGATGGCTATGCTTTCGCCGATCAGGCAGCGCCAAATACCTACATGTGTCAGTCAGATGGTACGTGGAACAAGCTTCTATTCGGAGCAGCTCTTGTCCCAGTCTTTCCCAAGAGTCAGCGACCGTGGCCCGATTGTGCACGTAAGTAAATGTCCTAAAGATGTGCAGGAGTATTGCCAGTTTCCTAGGAGGGCGTAGTGTAAGTTGAAATTTATCTCTTTAATTAGATGCAGTCTCTTTCTCGTTTTAGATATGAAATGGGAAGTGGCAATTAAAGGAACGTGTTGTTGCCGAAGCCAGACCCGCAATCAAGCTTTCTATTAATTATAAATAACGAATCAATCAATCAATGAATCAATCAATTTATTAATGTCATGGCGCGGGATGAGGTTGCCATCTATACCCGAGCCAGAGGCTCATGTAAAAAGCGCATGACAATAATTAAAATACATTATAAAAACAATAGAAACTAGTATAAGTAAAAAATAATAAAACTAACCTGGTCTCAGGTTATCGTTTCTGGGCAAGAAAAACCAAGATTTTTGGAAACATATTATTTTACATTAATGCCCTTGAATTTCTTCAACAGCCGAGCAAAACGTGAACGCCGCCAAGAAGAACTTCACTTTCTACACAGGCTCGTGTTCTGAAAACGAGCAAGAGGCCTTGGCACGAATCCGACAGAACTTCTTGGCTGCTGTGGTAAACAGTCCGCTGGCCAACTACGCCTTGTGTACCGTCAGTCAGGGCCAGGACTGTATCGTGGAAAACGTCAAAGTCTACTGTGGGGCTAACTCCAGACGAAGGAGAAACGTGGATTTCGATGATTCCAGTGAGCGAGTCATCACGTTCGATTTTGTCATCAACGACAAAAATGCCTCGTCTGATCCCAAAGTGGAAGCTGCTAAGTAAGTAAAAGAAGCACATTTGTCGTGTCCGTATATATTTTTGTAGGACGTATTATATACCTGAAGCAGTGCTGTATCAACCCCGAGAACTAGGAGTAATTAGCCAACGACAGGCCTAGCTGGAGAAGTGCTGTTCATACCAGTGTGGCGCACAGTGAGCAACAGAGGCAGGAACACAGTTCGCTTGGAGAGAAAAGAGAGACAACAAGATGCCAGCACAGTTCCATCCTCTACTGAAATCAGATGTCCAGTCTGTCAGAGAGTTTGCTCTTCCCGAATCGGACTGCATAGTCACCGGCGAACTTATGTACACTAATTTAATTAAATTTAATTTAATCACTGCGGCCAAGTGGACATCTTACTCGATATATCATTTCGAGGGATTTCCAAGACATACACCCAGAGGAAAGAAGAAATTCTACTTGTCCCCCGCTTCATGCTACAGAAACCAGGATAAGCTCCGACAGTTAAGATGGGCCACTAGGCTCGACGCAGAGTTTACTATTTATTATATTGGAAGTTAGGTCAAGTCTGCGTTTGAGCCTCGTGACCCAACAAGCAGGTTCTAATCTCCAGTTTCTTTAGCATGAAGTGATAAAGAGTAGTTCTACTTCTCCAAGGAAAGGCTCTAGTACATCGCAGGTTACCGAAGCATTTACTTCGCTGGTGCTCGTTTATACGCCTGGGTGGATGAAAGAGGAACTGTGAGAATAAAGTTTCTCGCCCAAGGACACAACGCAATGACCACGGCCAGGGCTCCAAACTGGGCCGCTCAATCCTGATTGAAGCGCACTGAATTTTAGGCAAACGCGCCCCTTACATTGGCAAGGCTGCAGTAAACAATGACGAAAACGCACGCAATTTTTTTCCCCATAATCAGTCGTACATTGGTTTGATTGGTATTTCCTTGTAGGCTTCTAAAGATGATGCAGGACTTGGACACCTTAGAAAAGTTTATAAAGGAGAACTTTCCCCAAGATGCTAATATGCCTGGACTGACAGTTTCAGCGGCTGGGAGCTCCGCTGCTTGTCCTGTTGGAAAAGTAGTGGTGGTTGTACCTGGTAATAATTCTGAATTGGAAAGGACTATTTGTGGTAAGTAAGGGCCCATTTACATGGAAAGAGGATGATCCTAGCACAAGGATCATCCTCCTTTCATGTAAAATGGAATGATCTTAGTGCTAGGATCATCCTAGTACTAGGATCATCCGACCGCCATATGTTTTCAGCTTTTAGTTTACATGTGAATGGTTGCATTTGGCCCTAACGCTAGGATCATCCTAGCGCTAGGATCATCCCTCATCTCAGATAGGATGGTCCTAGCGTTAGGGCCAAATGCAACCATCCACATGTAAACTAAAAGCTGAAAACATATGGCGGTCGGATGATCCTAGTACTAGGATGATCCTAGCACTAGGATCATTCCACTTTACATGAAAGGAGGATGATCCTTGTGCTAGGATTATCCTCTTTCCATGAAAATGGGCCCTTTTTAAAGCGATGTAGGGTTGGGTGCAAGAACTGATTGGAAGTTTTCATCTGACGTCTTTAAACTTTAAATCCTACAACGCTATTCTTTTCATATATTCTAGACAAAAAGAACATAAACCCCTCTGCAAAATTTTGGTATTGACTGAGTGCTTCAATAAGAAGAAAAAAAAATTTCGAATTTGTGATGTCCCGAATGAAAATTTCTTAACTTTCGCAAAACGGATTATTTTATCACATTTTAAATTTTCAGACATGATAACAATTTAGAAGTGGTATCTGAAATGATTTTATAATTAACTGTTACCGAACCCAAATTCGCAAGTAGCCAATCAGAAGCGCGATCTACTGTCCTGATATCCGACGATATCAAGTCACTGACCTGATATGCCACCATATCATGGTCACTTTGAAGTAAAGTAGTGTTACCGTACGATGAAATTGAAAAGAGGTTTTACCAATAAAACAGAAACTCGTAATTTAAATTTAGCTGGTGTTTACCGGTCGTAAAATGAGAAAAATTTTCCCGCCAAAACTAAACTTAAGCGCGCTCGGCATGTTTGCCGACGAGTACCGAAACATTCAGACTTAAACAATGGAGTCAAAGTTTCCAAATGTTTCGCTAATTTGGATTTTGAAAATTTAGAAAATGAAACTCCTGATTGGCTACAAGTAAAAAAAAATTTAGAAGAGGAACTTGATGAAAGTGTTAAAGACAAAAAAGTATCAATACAAGCAGCTCAACACAATTTACGCTACGATCGTGGCAAGCATGGCTTCAACAGAACGATTAATATTACCGGATTTCTGGCTGAATTTGGGTACGGTAAATACCTAATCGTACCTTTTTGGTACGCTTTGGCGGCATATCAGACTCGTTTGGTCTCGCCATGGGTATTTTGGCTCGACTGCGTCTCGCCAAAATACGAACCATGGCTCGACCAAACTCGCCTGATATGCCGCCGAAGCGTACCAAAAAGGGACGATTAGGTATAAAAAGCGAATAATATTAACGGTATAACCTACTTCACTGATTCTACAATTATATGCATGGCCGTCATATTTGTGTCCCCCAAAAACACACAAACATGGTGGTTGCATAATTAACCCCATTCAGACTGGGGAGGCTTTTGAGGCCCGCCCCAACTTTGAAGATTTGTAACTTCGAAACGACTATAGCTACAACCACCAAACTTGGCTAATTTTCCTAAACTCTTTTTGGCAACATTTTGAAACAAGTAGCACGTGACCGCGAACGATGATGTTGCCATGACAACAATTTTTGACAGCTTTGCAAAATTTGCATTTCGGGTGTTTTAATCAGCATTATTTCTCTGTTTTATGATGACATTTGTAGTTTTATACTAAATTTAGAAACAGTTTAGTTTAGTTTATTTAATACAAATTTGACGTAAATATTAACTTTAAAGTTCTAAATGTCCCCAGACAATTTTTCTCTGTAATTTTATTATTTCCTTATATTTTACCCATCGTGAAGCATAAACTGGGATTACGGTATCACAACGTGTGTAAAATTACGATAATTTTGACATGTGTTTGATATCACCAATCACGTGCTGATAAATTTGCCATGTTTCAAGAGTAAATGAGGCAAAGTTTATCGATATTAAGTCGAAACATCTTCGCTTCTTCCTCGGCAATCTTCGGAAATTTTCGGAAATGTTTGGAAAATGTTCGGAAGCATTCGTTTGAGCTTCGGACGACATTAATAATACATGGTTGCTTGGAGATATGACATTTCTCTTCTCGTCTTCAAATCGATATCGCACGAGTGAGATATCTAGTTAGACACTCGAAAAGAGATTTCACATCTACGCGCGCCCATGTATTATTCTCTATTTAATAAAGGAATTAAGTTTAACAGTCCACATACTTATTTACGTACATACTGATTTTTACGTGTCTCTCTTTTCCTTCAGTCGAATGTCCCGCTGGTACCTACTACAACACGGACAGTCAAACCTGCGAGAACTGTCAGGACGGAACATTCCAGAACCGTACAGGGCAATCATCCTGTGATCCATGCCCCGCGGGCACATGGACTGTGGGCGGTCATGCCAAGAACTTTACTGAGTGTTTTGGTAAGTTCATCTTTGTGAATGAGAGGCGCGATGGCCTAATGGTTAGCGCACTGCACTCCGGATCTAGCAATCAGGGTTCGGGCCCTGGCCGGGGTCATTGTGTGGTGTTCTTGGGCAATACACTTTACTCTTATAGCGCATACCTCTTTTCACCCAGGTGAATAAATGGGTACCGGTAAAATATTGCTGGTGGTAACTTTGGATGGACTAGCATCTCATCCAGGGGGGGGGGGGGTAGTTAATATTCCTAGTTGCTTAATGCTACAGAAATCTGGATAAGCTCCGGCAAGTATGGGCCATTTGGCTCGACGCAAACTATACCTTTTTACCTATTTTTGTGAATGTGCAGATTTAGGTTGGCGTACTATTCCACCTTGATTACGGAACGTTCTGACTGAACCTCGATATTGAGATATTTTGAACACCGATTTCGATATCATTCACCTTTCAAAATCTTCTTAAATAATAAAAAGATCACTAAATGCTATTGAACAATCGCAAGCCCAACAGTTGTTAAATGTTTGCAACGTATTACGTTTGTTTCGCTAGAAAAATAACAATAAATAATGTAAATAATATATAATACACCTTATTATAGGAAATTAACGATACATGTTATAAACGCGAATTTCAAAAATTCGCGTTAAGTTTATTGATGTTAGTTAATATAAACACGTTTACTATAGGCACTTAACCAGAACTTATCTTAAATTCGCGTTAATTTTATTACGTTGCTAAAATGCCTCGTTATATTCCTATAATAAGGTATACTGACATCCATGGTGACAATCAGTCTTCTAGAATTTTCTATGCATTAATTTTTTTTCCAGAAATCTGCGAGCCAGGCGAGTACACAATGCAGGAAGAATCTGGAGTTATTAACTGTTTGATGTGTCCAATTGGAACTTATCAACCGAAATTCCGCGCCACCAAATGTGAGGCTTGCCCTCCTGGCACCACCACGGCACAGAAAGCTTCAACTTCCATCAACAACTGCCAGTAGGCGACTGGTAAGAAACACAGCGCATTTTATTCGCATATTTTTTTGTATTTCTCGAAAAATTAAGAGTGATCAGCCGTGGAATGAGATTAAGCCCGCAAACATTTATCGATTTACATTCCTCCCTTTCTCAGTCAATAGAAGAAGCGACATTTTCGACAAGTCTTTGTTGCAGCACTCGAAAGGCTTTTAGTCATTAGCCTGCTTTTGTGACAAAGAGTTGTCTCTAGTAGGAGGATTGCCCTATCTCTGAAGCCATCTTTTACTGTGCGTTTATAACTAAACATTGGCCCTTCAGGTCTCACGCATGCTCTGAACGACCAGTCGTCCCAGGTAGGTGCGTCAACCTTCAAAGAGCGTGACCATCCACCCAGGATCACCCTGTATGCGTGAACTTTGTACTGTCCAAATTCCTAAATTAAATATTAATACGTTAATATTTTTAGATGCATAGACTGTTCACAGTCCCCTTTTTTTCGGGAAGTCGTAGAGATTGATCGTTGAGTTCAAAGAGCGCCATCTTGGTTCCTGAACACGACCGAAAACTGGGGAGAGTGCAAAATTGTCCGTGAGTAGGGTTGTGGGGGCGCATTCCTACCCACATCCCTACCGACAGGCTTTTTGTACTCTCCCCAGCTTCCGCTCCAATCACGGACCATTATGGCGCCCGCCGAACCTCCACGATTGATCTCTTCGACTTCACGGAAAAATAGGGGACTGTGAACAGTCTATATTAGATGAAAGGCGCCTCTGAATCTCTGGATACCAGCCTACGAGTTGAATGGGCTACCCTAGCCTGCATCAAATAAAGTTTTACTATACTTACTTACTAATTATATAACACTGGTGTATTTTCTCTTTCTTTTTCAGGATCGCGTTTGAAGTCATACAGAACTTCGATCCAAGTTTCTGAATTAGGATGCATGCTTTATTAGATTTTGGGAGCTATTCTTAAAGTAGAAATAGCTGTAAATAGAATGTAGAACGAAACGGTGGAAATTGAACTTGTCAATAAACACAATGACAAGCAAAAAAAGAAAGTGTGTTTTATATGTGCCTAGTAAGAACTTTATTTACTAAGAATCAGCCTTTTGCAACAAACGGTCTTATGGTACAAAATCCGCCACTGATTACTGAATAACAAAAAGAGGCGACGGCCTCCAAACCAAAACGACTTCACTCGACGACTTATGCTTGATGTTTCATCATGTTCTAGTGGGTCTGAGTTTCCATCTAGCCGGCATGGTGGACTTTATAAATGTCACCGTTGCAATAGGCTCAATGAAGAGAACACAAGCAGCTGGGGCGGAAGCAGTTACTTTTAAAAGGTCAACGGACATATTATTACCAGACATAAGCTAGCAAAACTCCTACCCGCTAAAGGCCGGATAAGCTACAAAATGGACAGAACGAAGATACACAAAAACTTTGCCAACTGAGACAAACTGCATGGAAAATATCACGGAGAGCTTTAACGGGAAATTATTTCAGTAGTCCTAGCCTGTGTGCATCCCTTTATTTCTCACGGCGACTTAAACAAAAATAACTATAACCGGTGACTGTCATTAAAAAGCAAAGTAAGCAAAAACCCGATTTTAATAAATTTTACTTCACTTATCTGATTGAATTATATTAATTAATTAAAGAGAAAATACACAGATATCCAGTTCAGTCGTTTTGATTGGCTAGACCATCCTACACGAGTTTCATGAAACACTTATAGCACCCAGCAACCTTAAAAACAAAAAGAAAACATTTGATTACTTCCCACGGTCGATTGGAAAAGCGCTCTAGTCCTGTACTTGGCCCATGATCATAAAATAACGCTTTAGTGCACTTCTTCAGTAGAACTTCGGTTTTCTTCAGAAACTAAGGTAAGTACACTGTTTCTTTTCTATAAGAATATATTTTGGAAAGAAATTATGGCCGAAATTTGCGAAATTTTAAAAATATTTTATGATAAACCCGAGGCTAAGATTTTGAAAAGAATTACTGACTAATTAAAACTGTATAAAATTATTCCTTTCTCCAAGGCAAAACCAGCCAAAAACAACAAAAGTAGCACTAGCTGGTATGTTTGATGCTATTTCTGCAAGCAGTTAAATTCCATACACTTGTCTTTCATACCCCAAATGCATTCTAAAATGCATTCGCAAATGCATTCGCAAATTTTGTGCTATCCCAATTCCCAAATTAAATATTAATACGTTAAATTTTTAGATGTATAGACTGTTCACAGTCCCCGACGACGGGCCGCCATCTTGGTTCCTAAACCGAGTGAAAACTGGGGAGAGTGCAAAATGTCCGTGAGTAAGGTTGTGGGGGCGCATCCCTACCCACATCCCTACCGACAGGCTTTTTGTACTCTCCCCAGCTTCCGCTCCAATCAGGGACCATTATGGCGCCCGTCGAACCTCCACGATTGATCTCTACGACTTCACGGAAAAATAGGGGACTGTGAACAGTCTATTAGATGAAAGGCCCCTCTGGATCTCTGGATACCAGCCTACGAGTTGAATGGGCTACCATGCATCAAAGAAAGGTTTCAATATACTTACTTACACTGGTGTATTTTCTCTTTCTTTTTCAGGATCGCTTTTGAAGTCATATAGAACTTCGATCCAAGTTTCTGAATTAGGATGCATGCTTTATTAGATTTTGGGAGCTATTCTTAAAGTAGAAATAGCTGTAAATAGAATGTAGAACGAAACGGTGGAAATTGAACTTGTCAATAAACACAATGACAAGCAAAAAAAGAAAGTGTGTTTTATATGTGCCTAGTAAGAACTTTATTTACTAAGAATCAGCCTTTTGCAACAAACGGTCTTATGCTACAAAATCCGCCACTGATTACTGAATAACAAAAAGAGGCGACGGCCTCCAAACCAAAACGACTTCACTCGACGACTTATGCTTGATGTTTCATAATGTTCTAGTGGGTCTGAGTTTCCATCTAGCCGGCATGGTGGACTTTATAAATGTCACCGTTGCAATAGGCTCAATGAAGAGAACACAAGCAGCTGGGGCGGAAGCAGTTACTTTTAAATGGTCAACAGACATATTATTACCAGACATGAGCTAGCAAAACTCCTACCCGCTAAAAGCCGGATAAGCTACAAAATGGACAGAACGAAGATACACAGAACCTTTGCCAACTGAGACAAACTGCATGGAAAATATCACGAAGAACTTTAAGGGGAAATTATTTCAGTAGTCCTAGCCTGTGTGCATCCCTTCATTACTCGCGGCGAGTTAAACAAAAATAACTATAACCGGTGACTGTCATTAAAAAGCAAAGTAAGCAAAAACCCGATTTTAATAAATTTTACTTCACTGATCTGATTGAATTAATTGAAGAGAAAATACACAGATATCCAGTTCAGTCGTTTTGATTGGTTAGAACATCCTACACGAGTTTCATGAAACACTTATAGCGCCCAGCAACCATAAAACAAAAAGAAAACATTTGATTACTTCCCACGATCGTTTGGAAAAGCGCTCTAGTCCTGTACTTGGCCCATGATTATAAAATAACGCTTTGGTGCACTTCTTCAGTAGAACTTCGGTTTTCTTCAGAAACTAAGGTAAGTACACTGTTTCTTTTCTATAAGAATATATTTTGGAAGAACATCGAGGCTGAAATTTGCGAAATTTTAAGAATATTTTAAGAATAAACCCGAGGCTGAGATTTTGAAAAGAATATAATTTTGTGTGTTTAAAATTTGAAATACAATACAATTAAATGCTTTCAACAGAACTGTATAAAATTCTTTTTTTTCTCCAAAGCAAAACTAGCCAAAAAACAACAACAAAAGCAGCACTAGGGTATGTTTGATGCTATTTCTGCAAGAAGTTATACATCATACATACATACATACATACTTTATTGACTTTCCCCCTAGAGGCTTTTCAAAGATCATGCACTTGTGTTTCATACCCCAATACATTCTAAAACTGAAATGTCATACGCCCTAATCTAAGGATATTCACAAGAATATTTCCAGCCTAAAATTGGCAGAAAAATGAGAATATTCTGCCTGGACCGAAAAACAATATTCTTATAGATAAAAATGAGTGTAGTTCACTTCGGCTCTCAGAAAGACACCACCCAGCACCTCTGTCACATTTCATGTGAGCTTTTAATTATTTTTTTGAAATGTGACGTTTATGAACGATCTTTTCATTTTCATTAGAGCTTTTGTTAATTTTGATGCATTTTCCTGCCTCAAAATTGAAGTTATTAGGTAGGGATATGCATTTCTTAGGATAAACTTAGAAACTTGATTTGAATAGGCGTTCGCCCTAAATTACAGACATAACAGATAACTCATCCAAGCAGGTAGTTCTTCACCCTAAATTTTTTTTAGTATATTAAATTAATTTTAATTTATATTGCGCTTTTGATGATGATGATGATGATGATGATGATGATGATGATGATGATGATGATGATGATAATCAATTTATATAGCGCATTTTTCATATGAAATGTTCAAATGCGCTGTACATATACTGTATTTTTTTTTACTACACAAAGGCCAGACCACAACACCGGGAACTTCGTGCCCTACTCTTTGCGAAAAGTGTGTGGGTTCTTTAACGTCCCTTGTTATAAGACTGAAGATACAGGAGACGGGACCTACGGTTTATCGTCCTTTTCCGAGAAGACTAGAATGTCTAACCATTTGCAGATGTAATTACAAAGGCAGCACATTCTCCTCAGTTATTTTAAGACCCTGAGTGTTGGTCCGGTCTGGGGTTCGAACCCACGACCTCCCGCACAGCAGTCCGGCGCTCTACCAACTGAGCCAACCAGGCGGCGGTTTTTACTGAGAAGACTAGACATCTAAACACAATTTTTTTATATAGTACTTTACCACTTTTTTTCAAAAGTTGCTAAAGTGTGAAACCCGATTATTTATACGCTAGAGTTTCAGAGTGTGTTTCACGAATCGTAGTACGAACGCTGCTTGCTTTTGTATTAACCCTCGGACTCACAAGGGGAGCGTGTGTGTGGGGGGAGGGGGTTGGAAGTCACCCCCTTTGAGGTTCTTTTAAAAATTTTGCAAAGAGGAATTACTCTATAATGCTGAAACTTTTAGCAACTGTTCATTCTTTCCAAGCAAACATTTTGATATGTAAAACATGTTTCTATGATATTTGACGTTGCCATGAGAACGGCTTAATTACAAGCAGGTCAAGCCCAAAATCGTCATTTTCAACATTTTTCTTTAATTTTTTCAGTTTTTTTTATATTCCATAAGCATTCTGGCTTGATTTTGCATCAATTTTCTAAGGGCTTTCTACTCAGTGCAAAACAATTTCGCTGCATCTTAATAGAACGAAAGCCCTGAGGAGGGGCACCATTGAAACCTCAATCCCCCACCCCCCCCCCCTGTACTACGTTGGTAGTACGAAGCTAAACCCCGTTAGATTTGCACGGATTTTAGCTGCCTTCAGAGTTTTTCCGTGCATTAATCACAAGATCAACTAAATCAAAGATTTTGAAAATATTTCGTTCAAATCGAACATGTCGAACTTTGTTGAACCCTCAAATGTGATAAATGCCCCTAAATGTAATATAGGTCCTAAGTGTAATAACGCGTGATCCTAAATGTAATAAAGGTCCTAAGTGTAATTACTTTTGGTCCTAAATGTAATAAAGATCCTAAGTGTAACAACTTTCGGCCCTCTGTAGTGTAATAAAAGTTCGGCTTAACATGAAATCGTGCACGGTGCTTTTCTATACAAAAGCAAGGAAGTAAAAATGTATCATAGGGATCCAAACTATGATCTTCCTTCAACAAACAGTTCCCATTTGCCTTAAAGCATGTGCCAAAATTTACTTTATTTTGCCGATGTCTTATTAGACATGGACCAACAGCAATAGAAGGTGATAAGTAACAACAGATCCTTCATTACACTACAGACCTTTATTACATTAAGGGCTGAAAGTTGTTACCCATAGGACCTTTATTACATTTAGGGACATTTATTACATTTGAGACGTCAACAACTTTTAACTACGCACAGTTTAACTATAGCGGCGCTTGTCCACTGAGGAAAAGTCACTGACGCAGTTTCCGAAACTCCACTGATTTATCTGTTCGTCGAAAAGAAATAAGGGAAATCTCTGTCAATTAGAACTCTCGGCAAATCCCGTAAATAATGTAAGTTTATTTTACCTGAAATCTTTTGTCTCATTATATTCGTTTTCCTTATTTTGTAAAATGATTTTCACTAGAGTTTCACGTTATATTATGCTACGACAATAAAGAAGGTCTGACCCTGTATTGTCGTGTAACCCGTGTAAATCTCTGTTTCGAACAATACATATATTTAGGCTCATCTAAATCCGAATGCTTTAGTACTTAATTTAGTTAAATTAAAAGGTTAGTCGAGACGTGTGTGGCGTTTTATCCACCTTTCTGCGCCGTTAAGAAGCGTTATTCACTGAATCGCTTTCGACCGTTGGCTTAATATGTAAGAGGAGACGTATAACTAAGCTAAAGGAGATTCAGTCAGTGAAATAACGCTTTTAAAAGGCGCAGAAAGGCGGATAAAACGCCACACACGAGTCGACTAACACTTCATTTACCTTACCTGAAATATTCGGATCGAGATGAGCTTAAATATGTATTGTTCAGTACTTTATTCGTATATTTTTATTAAAAAATTGTATAGTTCGTCGATCTCGTATAGTTCGTCGATCTCGTATATCAACAGATATTTTTAAATGGTGGCCTCCCTGTGGTGACCCTAGTCGACATGATAATGGCGGCATGTTGACTTGCATGCACGAGGGTTTCAAATGACTTTGTAACGTGCGAGGCGGAACACCCTGTGTGACCGAAAAAAGGGTTGTAGACAGTTAGTATGGCAATGTTTATACGTTTTACCAGCAGAGCACATGGACCCATTGGGGCCCTATTTTAAATATAATCCAGGTGAGAAGACAGTTCCATAGTATAGGTGAGGAGAAAGAACATAACTTTAACACAACTTTAACATAACTTTACGGTGGTGGAAAGCTCTGGTAAAGCTGGCGCAAATGTGTAATTTAATCAGCTTTATGCTATCTTTACATCTTTTTAAAGCTCACCTTTATGCCAGCTTTCCAATCAAATAGAAAGGAAGATAAAGAGACACCTTTACACCAACATTAAATCACATTTATACACGGTAGCGTAAAGGTCGATTTAACCACCTTTAACAACATTTAATTGATGGTGTAAAGTTGGATGACCAACTTTACACCAGATTTAACCACCTTAAAGTTCACGTAAATCCCAATTTTCATATTGTGGTTCACCGTATTGTGAAAAAAAAAATCCGCTCTGTGGGGGACAGGGTCAACAGAAAAACATGACAAAAGTCAGCACCGAAAAGTCGTATAAAAAAATTGCATGACATATTCTCTCTTGCATTTTTCATTTGTGTTCGGCATCTTTAGAAGCTACGTAGGAAGTCACAAGACTGCTGATAAATGGGTCGAGTTCATTACTTTGTACTTCTGCTGTTGGTGCTGTATTATCCGTTACGTGTCAACCCTGGGCCCGTAAAGGATGGTGATATTACAAGTGACCTCACGACAGACACAGCTGATCCGTTCAACGCTGTGGATATGATTAACTTACACAGGTAAAAAACAGTTGGCAGACACTTTAATGCAGTGCCGTAGCAAGGGGAGGGGCCGGGGGGCGTGCCCCCCCCCCCCCGTTTTTCCCCAAAAAGTAAAAACAGACCTGTATAAAATGTTGAAAATAAAACTTTATCTCCAGAGAGGTTTAAAACAATAACATTTGTACTTCTTTTCATTTTTTAACGTACGTAGGGTGATGCACAACAATATTAAACAGCCAAAAACTAAAACAAACCAGAAATCATGACTCTGAAAGGTGAAACATTTGCTGGTTTCAAGATACAGAGACAGTGACGTTGCAAGTGTTATACTCTCTTCAATGTGCATTGGTTTGCATTGGAATTCGCGATATGCGTAAATCACAAATAGCCCTTGGAGAACACTGGAAGTAGCATTTCCAAGCCTCTAGATTTCAAAAATTTTTTGGGGGGAATGCCCCCAGACCCCCCTAGCGGCTCGTGCCTCCGGCGCTCGCTTGCCCCCCCCCCCCCCATTTATTTTACTCTTGCTACGGCACTGCAATGTCAGCTCATCTGAGCACCAGGTGTTATTTCAGTAGACAACTAGCCTTCGAGCGAGTTGTTCTACTCTTTAGCTGCTTTACCGTGCTGACAAGTCAAGTTGTTACAGCTGTCCACGGTTGCATTTTGGCTATCGATCAGTTTGAGCTCTTTCATGCCGATGTCACTTTAAGTGTTCTGCGTAGTATCAGCCTTGCCTATTTCATCAGTGTAAGATCTCATTTTCTTTTTTTTTTTTTTTTTTTTTTTTTTTTTATTTCTTTTTTTTTTGTATAATTTTTATTTGCATAACACATAGTTACATACACTATTTACAATACAAGCTACTACTTATACCACTAACAATACTTAACAACATTACGAGTTTTTACATTAAATCTTAAACCTACTTACCCACTCGCTCGCTCACTCATCACACAATCACACAATTACATACAAGAATTCCAATAGCAAAGTTACACCTGTTTGAGCCTTATACAATGTATATCTAAGTTAACAACTTAGCAATTACATTTCCCATTTCTTCTTTAATAAATCTAATGTATTATTTTTAGTACAAATGTATTTCTCTGTTTCATACTTTAATGCTACTTTTAATTTATAACCTCTTATATTCGGAAGTTCATTGTTTCTTCTGCAACCCCATAAGTAAATTTTTCCTACAAGTAATAGATAATTTAGATCTCATTTTCTTAGACTGTCCAGGTTGACTAATACCATCTGCAATTGGCAATTTCCTCTCTCCCTTTACAATGTAGCGTGAGAAAAATGCTTCCTCGTCATGCCTGTTACAGTAGTTACGTTGTGTACACGTGCGTTTGGAGGTCTCTCATAACAGCACTCGAAAAATATGCTGTAAAGACTTTTGGATCTGTCCAAACGTCAGCTGGAAATCTGCATTTATTTTCGCAATACTTTACTTTTTGTCAATTATAATTAATATAAAAGAGAAAGAAGGGAGAAAAATAAAAATGGTATCACACATGTGTGGATAAAAATGATATTCACACATGGGTGATATCATTTTTAACCAATCAGTTCGCAGTTTGCCATGTTTCAATGCTCAATAAGCCAATTAAGTCTAAACATCTTCAGATCGTCCTCGGCAATCTTCCAATCTTCGGAAATTTTTTGGAAAGGTTCGGAACCATTCGTACGACTTTGGACAACATTTTTAAAATCTTCGGAAATCTTTGGAAACTCGTCAAACCCTCGTTATTAGTAGGTTTTATTAAAAGCAAAATAATACATGGTTTCTTCTCGTGTTCAAATCGATATATCGATTTGAACACTCGAAGATAAATTTCATATCTCCGCACAACCATGTATTATCCTTTATGATCAACTTGTTCTTTGTAAAAAAGTAACGCATGTAGTCTCCACTGTCCAATCTTGGTTGTTTCCTTTCTTTTTTGGTTTCTTAGATCCCGCTGCCTGGCTTCCAATTCATGTTACCTTGTGTTTTCTTTTAGATCGTCTAACGTCCCTGCAAAGAGAAAATCACAAAGAATGAAGGCAAAGAAGAAATCGACGAATTTTCCTGAGCGGCTTGATGATAGTAGTTGCTCCAGCGAATCAGAACGCTCAGATCACTCCGACGACGATTTCGAACACTCGGAACTCTCCGATGATGCCCCCGAAAACCACTCGGACTGGGACGATGATTCGTTGATGTATTCCTCGGGTTCTGACCGGTGCTGTAGTCAGGCGCAGTACTCGGACGAGTCAGATTAGATTTCTTTGTGTATATCAGTACTCTAGAGACTTGGGGGATGATAATTATTTCCATTCTATTCTTTATTATGGTTTTTTTTTCACTTACTTACGCCATTTCACTGCTCTTTGCTCGAAATAGTATAAATTTATAGCTAATATTTCTGAAACATAATTCCGATTTGTATGAGGAGGTTAACATATCTGGCAAAATAGTTTACTGGATTTGATGTCATGGACAGTGCTTTTAAGTGTATTTCCGGTTTTTGGACTATTTACTGTCGGAACAACTGGGAAAAGTTATCAGTTGACAAATGTAGGGAAATAACGTGGAACTCGCAACTTTGGTGGGGGTCGGGGGTGGGTGGTTTATAATTCTGGGTAGCGAAACGTCCAACCTTAAAGTATATAGGAAACATCATGTGAAACATGCATACGAATTTTATTTAAAAGCATTTTAGTAGCGCTTTTTCGGTTCAGAATAAAAATTTAACAGAATCAGTCTTTGTCCAGTTTTAAGTTTACAAATGACCAGAAGTTTATATTTATGGTATAAGAAGCAAATACAGTATGTCACACGATCAGTCAACCGTTGTAGGTAGTAATTATTTACAGACAAGCTGTCGCTACTACCAAGATTTCACGGCTAACAATCCTAAATTCAGTTTCGTTTTTTTCAGTCGGAAGGTACTTTCGCTACTTATGGTAGAGGCGGGATAGGGGCTTTACGTTTTTTGGAAATGCTCATAATCTCCTAACCCTGTGTTGCATAGTTTTTACACAGCCTTTTTTTACGTTTTTTTACCTTCTTCCGCCCTGATTTTAGTTATACAGCTGTGTAACCGTGCGTCACCGTGCGAACGAAGCCAGCGCTCGGGTCGGAGCGAGGGAAAAGTGCCACGCACTCAGACGACCTTTTTAGAAAATTAGAAGGTATGATAAGAAACAGTTTTGAACTTCAAAAACATTGCCAGAAAAAATACGAACTGGTTTATTTAGTTGGAGGATTTTTTAGTAATCATTCCGGAGATTGCTGGCACAAGCAAGTAACCTAACTGAACTTGACTATTAAAAAGTTATCTAGTGAAGGCGGTGAGGAGGTGGGGGTGATGAAGGAAGGGGGGAGGGGGGGGGGTGGTTAAGGAATCCTGAAGCTGAACGCATTTTTTGCGGCGCCTTTTTGCTAAGCAGTATTTTGTTTTTAAGGTAAGAGCTCATCTCTTTCCTGTGTCGGTCGCCGTGCGTAAATTTTTTTGCACAATTTTTGCATGCTAGAAAAAAAAAAGAGCGCTCTTTTTTGTATTTCTTTTACCTCCATAACTTGCACGAAGAGAAAATTAATCCATTTATCTGAGAGGGATTATTAATGAAATGAAGCTGATCTGTCAGCTTATAACCTCGTGCCAACAGATTTGTTGAATTAAACGATGAAAGAAAAATAAAAGCAACTGATTTAGTGCGACTCCGACAGCAACTTCCTTGTAGTGCACATTAGTCCATGAAAACAGCTGTGTTTAATTTCTAGTGGTCGTTCCACCATGGATAGTAAATTTTTTACTTATTTTTTTACTATCCATGGTTCCACACAAGTATTATAACAACTGCATTCCCAAATTCATACAAATTCATACAAATCACTTCTCTGCCAGTATTTTCTATTATTTTCATTTTTTTTTTTCAATCGGGTGACCCAGTTCTTTAGCGTCGTCAGGCTTCCATTAGCATTGACTTTCACGCACAGCTTTAATTTGCCAGACTTTCTGGTAAGTTTCCAGAGTTTCGCGAATCGAAATCAACGGTTACCTTATTATAGGAAATTAACGCTTGTGTTAATTAAGGTATTGGAAATTAACGCGACTTAAATTAACGCGAATTGAAGGGAAAATTACTTCCCAATAAAGGAAATTAACGCGAGAGAGGGGGTAACATTTCAAAATAAAGGAAATTAACGCGACGTACACAACAGGAACAAGTTTATTTCAACACTTGTAGGCGTGTAATCTTAAACGAAAACAATGTTCGTGGTACTTTTCCCACTTTGAGCGTTCTTCACAGTATCAATGATAGTGGCAGATAAAATTATGCTTTTTCCTTGGAGTCAAGAACATCTGGACTGTAACGAAATATTGGAGCCAAAACAATGGAAATTACCGTCATGGAAATTAACGCTCCACTTAATTAACGGCGCGGAAATTAACGTTAACAAAAATTAACGCGACTTAAATTAACGCGAAAGTTTGAAATTTCGCTCTTCGTTGCGGGACGCGAATGAGAGGCGGCTGTATTCGCAGGCTAGTTAATTTCCTATAATAAGGTAATCAACGGTTGCGTTTTTGCTTTTATGTCAATCAAAATTCAATTTCAGAGGGGTAAAATGTATAAAAGCCTGCTGTCGATCCTAGTGGCCTATCAAGCCGGAGCTTATCACGGTTTCTGTGGGATGAAGAGGCTAGGGGGGGGGGGGACAGGGAGGTATGAACCTCCCGCCTCCCGTACCTTTTACTCCCGCTTCCCGTATCTTTTACTCCCACCTCCCGCCCCTTTCCGTAGCTGTTATCTCCCGTTTGTTCCATGTTTATTGCGAAATATAATGAAATGTTACGAAATTTCACTCGTTTTCTCCCAGTTCCCGCCACCTTAAGAATCCCGCTTCCCGCCCTCTCTCCTCCCGCTTCCCGCCCCTTTTCTCCCGGGCTCCCGCACCCCTGTCCCCCTCCACAGGCTAGGAGTATTTCTACTCTCACCGGATGAGGCGCTAGTTGGCAGTCACCTTTTCTTGCTGAAACCGATTATAGAGCGAGGGCTCTGATGACAGATTTTTTTTTCAACATATGGTCTAATTTTAATCAGATTTTCGGTTTTTTTTATCGAGCTGTTAAGGTCTAATTTTAACCAGATTTTCGTTTTGTTTTTTATCGAACTGTTATGGTGTAATTTTAACCAGATTTTCGTTGTTGAAATTCCAAGATATAAGAACACTGACAGTGAAAAGACAATGACTGAAGAAAACAAACAAACAAAAAAGACAAAAAAAGAACAAAAAAGGAATAAAAATAGACTAGAGGAGATTTCCAATCGAAAATGAGCGAGGGAATAGGGCAAAGGCTTCACTCTGCCTCCTTGGGGAAGTTGCATGATAGTAGCGGTTTTATCTATATCTGCAAAGTTCGTGTAACGCGATAACTAGGAACTCTGGGGTTACTCCAAGCCGGAACAGCGGCGGAAAACGTTGACCCAACGAGGTTATATGTTCTGTTGCCTAGCTGCAGCTAGTTGTTTTCTTAGTAAGACTAATCGGTTTACTTCAGCGCTAAGTAAGACAGAGTCAAAATGTCTAACTGGATGAAATTTAGCAGAGGGTCCAAAAAATATGCCAGCTTTGTTTCACAGCCTGATCCAATGACAAAAGTGGAAAACTCCCAGCTTGTCGGCGCACCCTAAACAACTACATCGACTGATTAGGGTTTTTTGGGTAAAGTTAAGAAACAGGACGATCAACACAATCAAGTACAGAACATGAGATGTGTATTTGTTTTACGGCTCAAGGAAGCTCTGGGTCATTCTTGAAGAGTCAAACTTGTTTCCGTGACCTCTGAAATCCGTTTACGCTAGACAGTTTCGAAAGAACAGCGAGTCGATTTCAGTCAACAGTTGCGCAAATGCATACCAGAAAAATGGACTGTTTAATTCAAATTTGATCGAATTATAGAAAAAAAATACAGTAGATTATACGGAGAAATACAGTTAAACCTGTCAAAATTCACTCCGTCGCAATCAAGCTTTCGTTTACACTTCGTAAAATAAACAAAGCAAAGTTGATGGCGGACTGGGTCGACTAAACCGTTTTATTTGTGAAGGTGGCCAACTCGCGCTGTGATTGGCTAACTCACTGATGAGCGTCAATCAACCAAATTCAAACTTGTAATGAGATCCTTGTTGTACCAGAGCAGACGGTCCGCAGACAATTCCAGAGCAAGGTTTGGAGCTTTACGGTTACAAATTTCCTAGTAGTTTTATCGCTGGAGCTTCAAGTTTCCGAGTTTCTAGTGGAAGAGTTTATTAGCAGTGCGGTTTAGTTCATAACGTAGCGTGTGGTTTGCGTCTGGATATTGAGTGGACACGCCGTTCAGTCGTTCGATCAGGTTCCTTTCCGTTCGATTTCAATTCAACATGCCTTCGGCTGCTTTTCCTTCACAAATTACCAAGCTTTATGAGCTGAGGCAAACCATTGGAAGCGGTAAGTACATTAGTTATTAGATATTAGATAAAAGATTATTCAGAACTTGCAATTCGATAAATATCACACGGATTGATCGAGTCAAAAGTCCATTCATCAACTGAATTAGTTCTTGCTGCGACGTTTCGCCGTTGATAGAATCAAGTCGAACAGTACTTAACTCTTCTTTTATACACAGTACATGATGCAAAGTGTTTCTTTAAGACTCATATGATTCCTTTTGTAATGCTTAAAGCTGTGTTAAACTAACTACTTAATGCATAGCTTATATTGTTCATTGGCTTCGCTCAAATTTTCCTCCTACAGTGATCACGTTCATAATACTCGTTAAGTTTTGGCTCAGTTAGTTATTAAACTTTTAGCTGAATACTTTACTTGTCCGGCCTTTGCATCTTCCTGTTTTTCGGCGTGAATGAAAAGAGTAATTTCAATCAGCGAGGAAGTTATAGAATATAAGCTTAATACTTGTTGCCGTTTTGTTGGTCATCAACATAGTTTTCTCCCACGTTTGTTGAATAACGAGGCATTTGTTTTTTGGTAAACCAATACCGCAAAACAATATTTTCGCAGTAGGTTAAACGTGGGCGAATCGAAATAACATCGATTTACGGTTGCACTTAAATTTATTTGTCGTTGTAAGTTCTTCGAAAAAGTCGTTTCTCTGAAAATCAATAGGAAACGATTTTTATCTTGAAGATCCACCCGCACATGTTCACGGGTGTCACGAAATACGTGCACTGAAAATACGGCAAATTTGGGCGAACCCAGCGAGGTATATAAATGACATATTTTTGTGAATATCAGGTTTCTCGATGTTATTGCTCTCACGGCGTTATCAGTTTGACTTTCTCTTTCAAAAGCCGATTGTCAGCAACTTGATTGAACGAACTAGTTTGTTTTCAAATTGTACAAATGTTTTGTTTGATAAAGACAAGGCTATCACCAAAATTGACTTCTGTTATTATATGCAAACTGACAGTACTTCCGTAATTTGCAAATATTTCGGAAGTTGAAAGAATTACTAATTTATATTTTGCATTACAACCTCACGTCCGAAACAGTCATCCCTGAAGCAACAAAACGACTAAATGCAGAAATTATTTCCAGAAATAAAAGATCACATTGATTTCTTCTTTAGACAAGAGTACAAATTTCAAAGTTCCAGCATGTATTTATGGTCACGGTTTACAGATTTTTACCCTAACGTTGCACATACATGTGCATCGTGAATTGATAGGGCCTTTTCATCCTCAACATATTACTTACATACAGCCCTGCAATGCAATTTTTAATCTTTAGAACTGCTCCACAAGCGATTTTTTAGTGTGTGTGATGCTTTATACATCCATGTTTATAGTTTAATTTTTTGCTTTAAATTTTCCAAACCGGTCTTTTCAAATTTCCTTTTGTTTCCTGTTCATAAGTCTAATCTAAAACAAAGAAAAATAAAAATTAAACTGGTTTAAAAGGAAATTTGTACCAAAACAAATTTATATGAACAAAAACATACATAACACATGACAGAGACTCCATTAGCACCTAAAATAAGTATGAAGTAAAACAAAGAGGATTTAAAAGATAAAATTTGTCTGGCTTAATTCCAACTTCTGTTGTGTTGAGTTGATTACATTTTTATCTCCAGTCAATACCAGATTCATTTACATTGCAGCCTTTGATTAATTAAATTTCAATTAATTTCAGTGGCTGTACTTGCTTTATTTGTTCAAATGCTCAATTTGTTTACTCATTACTCAGAGATTATTTACGTTTAAGAATTTTGTTTAATGTTGGTCTTATCGGGAGTTGTACTGTGTTTTGTATCATTTACAAAAATGGTATTGTGCCAAGAAAAAAAAAGAACTAAAAAATCAAGCAAATTGTAAAATGGAGTTAAGAAGCTGTGTTTTCGTTTTTTTAAAGTCATTGTTCTGTATGTATGAAATTATTCTCAAATGGAAGGAAATGTCAAAATGGTTGTTGACATTCAGTACATTTAGCTCCTTTAAAACACAGTACAGGAACAGGGCACTCTGACCGAATCCCCATAAGACTAATTGCCAGAAACTGTATTGTGAGAATGAGCAATTTTTTTTCTTTTTGACAAAGTATAATATTTATTTGACTTTTCTCTATTTTTTATTTGTGAATAAATTTTTGTTGGACCACTTGGCAAATATATACTACTTATTAACCGAGAGTGAGGTCATTACAGGGGAATCTCAGACCGAAGCCTTGATGTATTGACCGAGCGATAGCGAGGTCAATACATCAAGGCCGAGGTCTGAGATTGCCCTGTAATGACCGAACGGACGAGGTTAATAAGTTATTTATTATATGGCCTTTTAGCGCTATTCTAAACTGAAATATCTAAAAAAACACCGAGGTGAAACTCGCTCTCGCTCTCAGTGGCTCTCTTCGTCGCTCATACTAAAGAAGTATCGGTATGCTAATATTTTTCTTTCAGTTGTTGAAAAGATAGTTACATTTTGTCGGTATTTATTGTCGTTCTCGCAATTGCGCTAGTAACTTTTACTCACAACTCAAAAAAACATGTAAAAACCGCCGAGCCGAGAAAATTTTTTATAATGCCCGGTCATTACAAGAAAATAATGCCCGCTCAGCAGCCAATCAGAGCGCGCGTACTATTGTAGCCATATAATAATGTATGATAACTGACTTATGATGTATGCAAATTGCAACTTAGTATGATGGAATAAAAATTTAAAAACAAAAATGAAAGGTGACCTTTACATGTTGATTTTACGGGTAATAACGCTTTGCATGCACATTGTACATTTTAAAGCTTGGAGAGTTTTAAGACTATTTTTTGGTATTGATGTGGTGTTTTGTGGTTAGAGTTTTGAATAATTGCATCTGTATTTATCATCATTAAATATATTTTGGTGGGTTCATAATGTAAATCAATACCAACCAAGTTGGAGCTTGGGATCCATGCCCCACTCCCCCTTCCCCCCTCCCCCTAAAGTGAATAAATTAGTATGGGTAATCAAATGGTGACGAGTGAAATTAGGTAATAATTTCACACGCGTTTTGTCAAAATTCTAATAATTTCCCGAGCCTTTAGGTGAGGGAAATTATAAGAATTTTGACAAAATGCAAGTGAAATTATTTTCTAATTTCACGAGTATACCATTTGATTACATTTTAATATCATAGGTGACAAATTACGCTTGCAACTTTAGGTGTTGCCATGGCAATTTTATTATTTCACATGTGAAATTATAAATTAATGTTGAAATTTCTATGATATTAAAATAAAAATATTACCCAGTAAATATCAATAAATAATAAAGTAAATGAACTATTGTGATTGATTTTTCTCAATCTACATTGTACAGAACATGAGTGGCTTAAAATCGATGTTAATAGATGTAGATTTGACACTGCATTTCCAGTTAGTCTGCCTTGCGCGATGTACATGTACAGCTACTGTATTTGTTCCCTTATTGCTACCATTACTTTATTTGTGAACAATTTCATTTTTTCTTACAAAGGTGGTTTTGCTAAGGTCAAGCTTGCTATTCATCAGCTGACGGGCGAAAAGGTACATTCAAATGTTATCTTCATAATTTAATTAATGCATACAGTACATAATGCACATGGTATTGTTTGATTGTATGAACTCACTCACTCATTCTGATTGCACCAACTGGGCAAATGGTGTATGACAGTATGAAAACTCCAGGTTTAAAGTCGGTGGCAACAGTTACTGTTTTTGGTTAACCTACATAAATATAACTAACAGTACATATTACATGTTATTTTGCATGTGTGGTATTTGTAATGTTAGTTGTATTACATAATTTAAATTATGCAGTACTTTTCCTTTTTTGTCATTCAATTTTAAGACCTACAAAGATAAAGCATGATCTCGACTGTTCAGTCTAAGAAAATATCATGGGTACATTTTGGCACTATTGCTCAATATTCAATTGAGTCTGTTTACTTACATGTGATATGTAATTTGTGTTTTTATTTTAATTTATTTTTTTTAAAATTAAATCTGTAGGTTGCAATAAAAGTCATGAACAAGAAAGAACTTGGTGTAAGTACTCTAATTTCTTGTGCTGTAAATTAAGTTGCAATTAATACTCTGGATATATTTAACACTGTACCAAGTGTGTTTCAGCGTGCATGCACTGTATATTTAGTTAAATATTTGTTTGTTAATCAGGACCTTTTTAAAATTCATTCAAACGCAGTGTATATTATAAAACCATTAGATCCATAACAATTAAATATAAAACTGTTTGTCAAGTAAATTTTGTTACATGGCCTTTTTTGTACATCATGGGCCAGTCAGAAATTTGTCCACAGTAGAGTATTAGTTGCGGGCCCAAGAGAGGCCCGTAACCCTAATCTTGACAGTGACCAGCGGATTGCGTTTTACGCGTGCGCGCCACATTTATAAACCAGGACCGAACCGGAAGTTGAAAATTTTTGTTCTTCCACTAAGCACGATCGGAATGCGAAAATGTGTTAATCACGACAGTTTGTCGTAACACCGGAAGAGAAAAATCTGTTCTCCAAGAGCGATAATTTTAAAAACAGCTTGTCACATTAGATAAACCTTCTGTGACATTGAAGGCGTTATGTGTTGCTCTTGAGAACATTGTATCACAGATAAACCACGGTAAAGCAAATGATTTCAACAACGGTTATTGTCGAGAAATTCGTTATAACACTGACAACATAGCGAGTTTACCGACTGAGAAAAATCACATCTAAATTCACACTGCACCGCGTGCTAAAAATCCTTGTGTGACGCGTTACTCAGAATAATTGTCTATTGTCCATTTGATCATTTCAGTCCTCCTTGTTCAGTCGTTTATTTATAATTATCGGCACTGCCTACCAGTACCTTGTCTAAGTGCGTCAAGGCCCGCACTTTCTAACCTGTGGTTACCACTAGTATAGTTAATAAATTAATGTTGTTTCTTTCTACTGACTTTTTCAGTCAGACCTTCCACGTGTGCAGCGTGAAATAGATGCTATGAAAAATCTCACACAACAACATGTGTGTCAACTCTATCACGTGATCGAGACAGATGAATACATTTTCATGGTCATGGAGGTATGGTGTTCTTCTGTTGCATGTCAGTGTTCTCTTCAATGTGTACAAGGGTACTAAATGTATTTGTTTACCTTTCATGTTTCATGTTGTGTTTATTATCCAGAAAAAGTCAAGTAGTTAGATATTGAGAAGAACACATTTTCTTCAGGGTTTTAGTGGCATGTTAATTTCTTGGTCACCAAGACATCTTTATAATAATTTAATAATTTGTAATGATTTAATGATAATGTCAGTGGAAGAAGAAAACGGGAGGTTAATTGTAATTTGTTTTTATGCAGTATGCACCAGGTGGAGAACTGTTTGATTACATTGTTGCTAAGGATAAACTCAAGGTATTTTTATCTCATATGATACTTGAAGATTTGTTCTTTTTCACCCATTTAAAATTAAGTTTAACTGTAATTAATACATGTACATGTATTTGTTTTATTTTTTACTGCCTTCATCGACTGTAGGAGGAGGAAGCCAGAGGTTTCTTTAGACAAATAGTTTCTGCAGTAGCTTATATTCATGACAGAGGTTATGCTCATCGAGACCTTAAACCAGTAAGTCTCTCATTTGATTTTTTGATTTAAAATCATGCAATTTAACTACAGGCAACTCTTTTTATAGTGGACAAGCTCGGGGTGTCGTTTAGTGTCTGTATAGTGAGAGTTCGTAATAGCAGGAGTCATTTCCAGTCAAACCTCTTTCGTCAGGGATCTGGATTTTGTCCGTAATAGCGGGGTGTCCGCAAGTCGAGAGTTGGCTGTAAATGTACAGTAAAATTACATGTAAATTCAGTTTATATATTATTATATATACAACCATTAACTAATTATGTTACTGTTTATGTTTTAGGAGAACCTTCTTCTTGATGAAGATCAAGTAAGAAAAAAATAAACTGTTTTTTTTAAGAGAGTATTATTTTTTAAATTAAAGCTTATTAACATTTATTTTTCTATTCTTTTTTGATACAATGTTTTTTCCTTTTTTCTGCCTGCACATGCATGTGTTTTGAAGGAAAACATTCAAAATGTTTATTTTAACATGCAATTGGTTCATTGCCTTATTCCCAACTAAAAAGATTTTCCTTATCAACAGAAATACATGTAAAGGCCGATTTGTACACGGTACGATTTTGTCGCATGCGACATGCTTACGACAGTCCTACGACATGACTTGGAAGTTGTAGGTTTGATTTACACGACACAATTCGTGTCGTAAGCATGTCGCAAGCATGCTGCATGCGACAAAATCGTACCGTGTAAATCGGCCTTAACACAATTAAGAATTTGTCTTTAGTATGCCTATTTCTGTAGATTTGGTCCTAAGCAGCTGTCCAGATGTGCCCTCGACACTTCCGTTTTTTTTTTTTAGCCTCATTTCCTAGGCCGGTATCCCCTTAAAACAGCAGATTAAACAGGTCTACCTTGGCAGTATTAATTTTGCTTTGAACCTGGGAATGGATCTAATTTGTTAAGGGTTTGTGCGGGTCATGGAAAACCTGGAAAGACATGGAATTTTAGAATTTCATTTTCCAGGCCTGGAAAACAATGGAATTAAAGTGCGGGTCAGGGAAAGTCATGGAAAATGGTATTAAATTAAATTAGGCAGGTTATTTTTTGTGAAGAAAAGGGTAAAAACGTACACGAAACAGGATAATTTTTTAAAATGTCCAAGAAAAATGATCAAATTTTGGTCATGGAAAACTTTGAAAAGTCATGGAAAGTCGTGGAATTTCAAAAGCTCAAAAGGTTACGAACCCTGAGACATATTCTGCCTTAATTGTATACAGAACATCAAGCTGATTGACTTTGGATTAGTAGCTAAACCACGAGGTGGAATGACAGATCATTTGGACACATGCTGTGGGTCTCCCGCATATGCAGCTCCTGGTAAGTTTACACAGCCAGTCTTGTGACAATTGTTTCACTGGAGATCCAGCATACACAAGCGTAGCCGAAATACCTAAGAAAACTGGGTAAACCCATCTAGCTGAAAAATTTTGGTTGTTGTGTGATTGTCTGTCCTTCTGTACAAACAGACTCGGGTAGTAGGCAATGTTTCCAAGGAAAGTGTACAAGACAGAGAAATATTTGTCGCTTAATCTCCCATAAAGTCATCAATATTCCTAGAAATTGTGACAAACAAAAGAGGTTTACAAGGAGATTTGAAATAATCAGTTACAATATGTATTCCATGTGCAAGTTAACTGAAGTCAATTAAAAAGATATAACCTCTAGAGCAATCCCTAGGCCTCCAAACTCCACTTTTTTGTAGCGTTTTTAAATAACTGTACTGTAAGTTACAATTATAGTAACCTGCATGTTATTTTAACATTTTTGAAATAATTGTTTTCTTCAGAACTAATATCTGGCTTTCCATATCATGGAAATGAGGTGAGAGCTCCTATAAGATTAGTATTACTGTGACTCAGGATCTAGTAAACAACATGAACACTTTGGTGTTTTCTAAATCTGATTATTTTTTCATCCATTTCCTGTTCCAAGGTGGATCTGTGGAGTATGGGAGTGTTATTGTATGCTCTTCTCTGTGGATTTCTGCCATTCGATGATGACAACACCTTCAAGTTGTACAAACTGATTCAGGTTTGTGAGAAGCATAGAAATAATTCTTCATTGGAGAACATGGGAGAAATGTATCGGATTGGAATGGAGAAACGATTGGGCTCCAGGCATTACACAGGGACAGTGTGTGAATCAAATCCGCAGTGCACAGTAGCTGTTACTTTTTTAACATACATGTACATTTCATGTAGTTATCTATTAATTTTATATATTTTTTTTAATTACTGTTTTTTTTTTAGAAAGGAGAGTATGAAATACCAGACTGGCTTTCCCCAGGTAAATTACCTTTGCAATCTTGACTTGATTTCCACTTTTCAATGCGTTTTCTTTTTATTCCTTGTTGTTTATCTTGTTTTCTTTTTCCATTGTTATGTTATTCCAATGTTTATTTTTAATGTTTTAAGTATTTATTTATCTGATTGCATTCAAGATGGCATTGCTTACTTTGAAGTACGTTTTTAATTTGCAGGTAGTGCGAAAATTTTGAGCCAGTTGTTGCAGGTAGGCTTGCACTAAGATATTAAAGATCATACTCGATATAACTTTGTCAGACACTTTTAAGAATAGGACTTGCTTAACTAAATGTACATGTATTGTTTTTGAATTCTGACATTTGCATTGCATGGTTCAACTCATACATGTTATGCCATTTTTTCCTGTTGATTATGCATGTACAGTACATTGTATACTGTATGAAGTAACCATAATATTTTGCTTGTTACAAATTTGTATATTAATAATGTTCCTCGACTTATAATTTCCTTATAGGTCAATCCCAAGAAGCGAGTGACCATCAGGCAGCTGTTGAACCATGAATGGATGATGAAGGGTTATGCAGCACCTGTGAGATGGACAAGTCGCGTAAAGGTGCATATACAAAGTCATGTGAATTCCTTTGATTTTACTGATGATGATGTAATTTGACAGTAAAATTTGCAAATAAATTTATGCAAGTTTAAATGTTATAATAATGCCAGTATTCTAGTAAACAAATACATGTACAATGCACAAAAAGTCATGTGTTTTTTGTTTGTAGCTCACATGTACATGTATTTGCAGTGTTCTCCTTATCAGGCGGTAACCGGTAAAATTTACCGCTTGTAACACGACTCTTTACTGCCTAGAATCGCTAAGATATCTTGTAAATTAACAGGTAAATAACAAAGTAACACCACTCGTTTCACCTTCGAAGTAGATCGATTGAAAATATAAAATAACAGATTGAAAATAAACAGCGACAAATGCAACATTCATTTACAAATTTGTGCTAGTATTCAATATTCTTTTTTCCCTTCGCTTTCCGAATCTCTGAGGGCTGATATTGAGGGAAGAGCAAGTTTTGCAGGTGTTTCTCACTTTGCGGCAAGTGCACATCTGTTGTTGCACAGTTTCCATGATCGATTCCACAATGAAGTGGCAGCAATCCTTGCTGTCCTTTCACTTTGTCCATTGAAAATAAAAACAATTACAAAGGCAAAGAAGTAAAAATAATTCCAGAAGTGAGAAATATTACTTACATATAATAGTTCAGTTTTCAAAAACATGCAAAATGCAGAAAATAGTTGATTGCTTAGTTGACCGTAGCCGACGCGTGGTGAAGACAAAGGCAGCTTTCAATGTCAAATTCTTCTCATAAGTTCGTAAGTGTTTAAAACAAAATCAAGATGATAGGTTAAAAGAAGCACTCAGAATACAACTTTGTAACAACGCTGTCGTGAATGCTGAGTATTCGAAGCAAAGAAAAAAAGAGCTGCAGCAATTCGTAGCAAAGAGAAAACAGGACCGCCAATTTTTTAAGTAGTACGTCATGTAAGCGACAGCAAATGTATCTCCTTAAACAGAAGATTTTAGGCAATTTTTCGTAGGCTGTTACCTGTATACCTGCAAGGCCATAATAACTTTGTCATGAAATAAAATTCGACCAGCATTTGGACAACATTCTGTTTCATGTAGGTAGACTAGAAAACGGCTGGGATTTACCGGAATTTCTTTACCGGTTTAAAAAGTTTTATTACCTGCTGTGCTGAAAACTAGGGAGAACCCTGTATTTGTATAAACATGTACAACTGCAGTTAATAGACCTTATCACGGTTTTCAACGCCATCTTGAGGAGTAGGCAAAGCGGGTAGAAATTACAGTGTTTGTATGGGAATCTAATGGCAAATATCTTCTACAAAAATTGAATTCTGGACAACTTATGACTTGTAAAGTTAAGATGCTTGGCAAAAGTTTTTATTCGCCAAGTTTGAAGGTTGGCGCTGGGCTAGAAAGCGTTCAGTTATGTTTTCAATTTTTCCATACATTTCTCTATATTTTTTCCTGCAAACCGAAAAATATAGACAAATGTATGGGAAATTAAAAACGTAACTGAACGCTTTCTAGCCCAGCTACCCACTTTGCCTACTCGTCAAGATGGCGTCAAAAACCTTGATAAGGTCTATTTGTTACTTTTTATTGTAAAATAATTTAATACTGTAATAAATTACTTGTTTACAAACAGAAGGATAAGCCTGACCCAGATGTTCTTCTAGAGCTTGCGTCATATTACAACCTTTCGCTGGATGGCATGATGAAGAAAGTGTTAGAGGTCAGTATCAACTAGTTTATTTATACAGGTTTACAATGTACATTTAGTATATAAATAATATGCTTATACCAGGGCTGCAAATAACAGTCGGTCATCGGACATTGGCCACCCAAAATTTGCTCCTGTCCAACGAAATCCCAAATGTGGTCGGACATTATGTCCGAACAATTTTTTGATCATAAATCATTTTACCAAAGGATAAATAAAAATCTGTCTGACCACAATTTTGTTTTGTCTGACCAAGATGGTTTCTTAGTAGGACGGACATGTATGTCCTTTCAAGTGAAAAAATTTATTTGCAGCCCTGTTATACTTATGGAAAAAGTTGGTGTGCAGTGGTCGAGTGGTTTAATCTATAAAATAATTTTTCGGACTTGGATGCATTATTTAATGATGAATAAAGTACTATTATTCACTGTAATTAGTACTAAGCAGTTTTAAAAGTGTTTTTCTGTGATAAAAGTCACAACTTCAAAGATACAGTTGGCATGACTTATCCTTGAACTTGTATTAAAAATGAGACTATTTTCTCCCCCAAACTATCCCTTTTCTGTTCAGTTTACTTCTACTGTTTGTGTTTCTTTAAAAGAGAAATGTAAGTCTTGTTTGTCAATATTAGTCTCTACTTAAAGGTGCATAATTATTCATATACATGTGAATTGAAACATCCCTTACAAACTTGTACAAAATGGATGCCACTGACAGTATGTGCATTTTTTGTTCATTTCAGTGGAAGTACGATGAGGTGACAGCTTTGTATTTCCTTCTGTGCAAGAAGAAAAGCAAGGGTCAACTGCCAGAGCTTTTGCCAAGATATTCCAAGTAAGTTGTTAGTCATATATTTCCTGCAGTTCTTGTTGAGAATATCTTGCATAAAAAATTATTTCCGTTAAGTTCCATGTATAAGCCACACCCATAGATAAACCACCCCCCCCCCCCCCTCCCCCGATTTGGAAGCTCAAATTTAAAAAAAAAAAAAGTGAAGTTCTGTTGGTAAACAAACAAGGGCAAACATGCATGGTTTCAAAACACTGACACAGCAATTGTTGCAATGTTTACTATGAATTAAGTCTTATGAAAGCAAAATTTCACTTGTCGTACAGTGTACTTCCTTTTTAGTTTGAGTTCACAATATCTTAAATTTGGATGCTCTTTTGATGTGACGTCTTAAGAAGTTTTTTATAAATTTTATTTAACCTAAAGAGATGTTTCTGTAGATTAGCTGCACCTACGAAAAAAGTGCGGCTTATACATGGATCTTTACGGTAACAGTTTTTTTTTAACAAAGTCAAATGGCATTGCATTACATTGTTAACCCTTTTTCACAGGGCAAAGACAAGGAAACGAGTTGAGAGCAAAGAGAATGAGGTATGGCTAATTGTGGAAACAGGTCTTATTAAAGAATGTGCTGGATATTTTAAATTGACTTACTCATGTGTTCTTCAATCCCTGTTCAAACTAACTTACATTGAGTGCGCAAAACGTGTTTAAACCCATCTTGCTAAGGCAAGTGTAAAAATTAAAAAGCAGTCAAAAGAAAACAAAAACAGGAGGCTTTTTTTCACAGGATTGAATTAAGCTTTGCTATTGTACATTTCAAGTGAACAAATGCAGTAGCAGCATTTCTGTTTAGTTTTTTTTATTAGCATACAAAACGAGCATACATTTTTAACTCAAAAGCAAAACAGAAATTTGTAGTGATATATGTGGACATGTAAACTCCAAACCCCAAACACTCTCTGCTCTTTCTCTCGGAGAACAGAACTTGGGTTTGAATCAATTAATTTGTTTTACTTCAAGTAACATTGCCAGACACGATGCAACGATTTTTTTTTTTGTAATGCTGTGATTTTCCCAACTTTTTCCAGCATCCAAATGTTCCCAACTCAGAAAACCAAGAATACATCCTCTGTCCGCCCAAACCCATGCCTTATTCTGAGCATCAAGCCAGAAAGGCCATGCTTAACAAGGAGGAAAATGTGGAACCACCTCTGAGGAAGCCCAGAGCAGGGACCCTTCCTTCCAGTGTGCCCTCCACACCAACGAAAAAAGCACCAACAGAGATGCCGCCACCATTAGCCCCAATCACACCACGTGCCAGGAAAACGCCTGCTAAAGGTACGAGCTTGTACTGAATTACATGTGCAATGCAGATTTCTATCCTCTTTGTTTTGATGTTGTTTAAAATTTTGAAACCCATTTCTTTCCAAAGGCGCTGCTGCTGAAATACCGATGTCTCACTCAGATTATGACTTTGGTAGTAATGACCTTACACCAATTTCTCAAGCTAAAATGTAAGTACTCTATTTGTATATATATATTCAGGCAATTTAGCAGACACGCTTGGTCCACATGTAAGTGTCTGTTTTTGTGTTGTAAATGGGCATAGTATAGGATAATAAAAATATAAAGTATAAGAAAACAATAAAAAAAAATAAAACTGTTTCCCCGCGATAGTCTCTCAGCGAGCAAAATAATGATTTAATGGCGTCAGGGGTAACAGTGATCTGTTACCCGCGAATAGTGACCGACGACCGCCGTTCTCCTAATGTCTTCGTTGTGCTCATCTATATAACAAATAACTTCTAGTATATTTTAAGAGAACCGATTTCAACCTAGCTGTCACCGAAGGACTTGTTCTCTTGAGGAGAAATTCATAGATGCGTTGTCATTGTAGGTGGTCACAGTCGCTGGATACTAACTTAGACAAGGCCACGTGCAAGAAGACGCCGTTTAAATCTCCATTCACGATCGGAAGGAAGAGGTTCGGTTCTGTGGACACGCCTTCTAGTACAAGCAAATGGAGCTCAAGGGTGAGATGTCATTCAGATGAATAAATAAACCAACAATCAAAGCGCTACAGATTCTACCATTTGCGTTCATCCATGAAGCGTGACGAATTTAGCGCGTAGTTTTACTTTAAAAAAAAAGCGGTTTTATATGAGCACGTGTCACTGCGGACAAATAAATCAAGCATTGAAAAACTTGTTCTAAAGCGACTCCTGATTCTTTCCAAACTTATCAATTTTTCTCCTCTCCATTGCTATAATATTTTCTGAGCAGACTTTCATCGAAGAAAGCGCGCAAATATGATCGTATGGCGCCAAAACGTTGTCAATGTCGCGACCTGACCGCAAACGTTTTTTTGGTCAAAAGTGACACGTTAACCATGAGCTATAGGATAAGTGGAGTTTTTCTAAGTTAAAAGCTAATATCTTACCACTAAAGTCTTTTCTTTACTACTGCTGTTTACTTCTGTCGTTGTTCGATCACAATACATGGGTAACCAGGCTTTTTATCCTTTCCAAAAAAGATATAACTCCCTTAATGGACAGCGGCTGTAAGGGATGCATCCTATGCTGCACTTAGTGCCTCTCAAGTCAAAACATTATTATAAGATTTTAACATTTTTTACACCATAGATTATAATAACATTTTTTATATGACTTATATATATTTTTATTGTATTTATATTTAGTATTAGTGTAGCTTTTAGTTTTTAGCAGTGTCCCCTAATTAGTATGGTTTTATTTTCCAGGCTATAAGGCTTTGACACTTAAATAAAGTTTCTTATCTTTTTCTTATCTTAACCGACAAGACCTGGATGCTAAACTAATTTGCATTTGGAGTGCCCCTGGCCACTCCCCGAAAAAAAGCACCATTTCATGCCTTTGGGGGTAGGTATTCCTACATGTGGACCACTAAGCTAATTTGCATTTGGGACTATGTGTATAATACCATGGGTAGGAAGATAATCCCTTCTTTCGTGTGAAGCTCGTAAGATCCAAAGGTGGCCATTTTCCTTATAAGGAATGTAAAGGTGGCCCACCTGGGGGTTATACAAAGGAAACCATTCATTCACACAGGGAGTGGGATGAGGTGAACATGGGTTTACCCGAAGTCGTTGGAGTCTTGCTTAATTAAATGGTTGAATTTTGCGACTATGAATTGGAGTTAAGAACTAAGTGTATTTACATCACCTTTGAAGTAAATTGAAATAATACGGGCTCGCCCGCTCTTACTACTTTTCTTTATTTTACTGTCATAATCTGACGTTCTAATGTTGAGAGAAATATTTAGTTTTATCGGCTACATTCCAGAAACAGTAGTGGATTCTCCGACGACAATAAATTGCACGCCGCATGTAAATAATTGTATTATATATACGAGTCGAAAACATTAAACAAAGAAGCGCTCTTACAAGCTTAAATTCGTCAAAAAACCTGCATAAAAACTAACTCACCCTATGCGGAAGTTTTTCTTATTTATTTTATTTCAAAACCTCAGTCGTAAAAGCCGATTTTTCGAAGCTTAAATATTCACAGCAACAATTAGTGAATAGATTTGAATATTCATATTTGTAAGTTGTGACCACACAAACACACGCGTAGAGTTCAACGCCTGTGTTTTCCCGTTCATGCTGCACCGGTAAAAAGTCACTCGTTGCTTGTTTAGGCAATTTAAGACAACTCCATAGCGAAAACCTTCAAAAATAACGACAACGATCACAAAACTATCCGAAATTTACTTTTTTTTCCACCGTTGAGTTGCGAACATCTCCAAAATAAACCACAATTCATTTCCGGTTGCCAAACCTTTCTTCGTCCATGTGGGGAAAGGCTCAAGTTTGTCGCCTTTTTCATACCTCACTAGGGGATTGAGAGTGCTCGTTGATCTTACGAGCTCAACACGAAATTAAAAAACAATACCCATTGTTTGTTCAGTTTAGTGATTGGCCAAAAACCAAAATCTCCTAGCAACAGTAAAAGTTTTTCCTACCCAGTGTTTTTATTATTCGCCGTAACACCAAATGCAAATTAGTTTAGCATCCAGGTCTTCTCGGTTGAATAAAAGCCTGGCTACCCATGTGTTGCGATCGAACAACCAAAGTTGTAAACAGAGTAGTAAAAAGACTTTAGTGGTAAGATATTGGCTTTTAATTTAGAAAAAACTCCACTTATCCTATAGCTCATGCGTAAACAAACAAAACCGTTGAGGTTATTAAAAGTAAAACTACGCGATAAATTCGTCACGCTTCATGGATGAACGCAAATGGAAGTAAAGCCTACTCTTCTCTGTCAAAGTAATTATCTTTTTCCTGGCCTTTAAACATGAAGTAAAAGAACTGAAAACTGTTTTGTCCAGAACATTTTTACGGAAATATTTAGCTGATATTGGAGTTGATTGTTCATGCGAGTTTGAAGTAAAATGATGATTCAACAATAATATTGAAACGTATATCTATTCTACAGGGAATTATGGGTAGCATTGAAGATGGACTAAACAGAATTGTGGAGGCAATTACACCGAGAGGACTCGGGGGACATGGGCCGAGAAAAGTCAAGGTAAACAAATAATGCCTAAGGGCCAATAATAAGAGCAACATTTTTTTTTCAACTTGTCTCGCATCATTGTTGCATTGCAAGTTGTAAAGTGTTGTTACGCGTATTACTACCCGTATTGCACGATGTGGTAACATGTTACACAAATTTGAACTCATATCTACTTTTAGTTACACGGGAGGTAATACGCGCAAACACTATACAACTTGCAATGCAACAATGTTGCGAGACAAGGTGAAAAAAAATGTTGCTCCTATTACTGTACCTTTAGACCGCTATTGCTTGAAAAAATGTTGCTGTACACATCTTAAGGCTCCTTCGTGTAGAAGCACAGAACACGTCACAATAGAACACTGCCTCGCAAACCTATTGTTTTTATTATAATCCTCGTTCTTTTGTCCTTTTGTTCTCTATTGTTATAGGTAAACTGTGTCTTCTACACGAAGTAAGAGCCCATCTTAACGGTGACGAACGTATTTTAAGGTCAACAACAACAACAACAACAACAAAAAACAGTTAATTTGGACCATGAGTAAAAATTATTTACAGCATTTGTTATTGCAACTATCCAAAATATCTCTGGTTATCAACTACAGTTGAAGGTGGATGACCAAAAAAGTATTCATTTGAAGATATATTTATGCCAACGTTCTCTTTCTATCTATGCAGGCTCTCTATAATGTGTCTTCAACTTCGACGAGAAGCTCAGACGAGGTTCTTGATGAGCTGAAGAGAGTTCTAGATGACAGAGAAATTATGTATAAAGAGAAAGGGTATGTGCTTGTTGGTGCAATAAAACCCACTGATGCCGGTATACTTGACTCCCCCTAGGCCTACTCTGGGACCCAAAGTCGCCGTAACTTTGGGCGACTTTAGGCGATTTAAGCTTATTTTGTCCAAAATTACGGGCGATTTTGAGCGACTTTAGTCAATTTTAGGTGACCTTTTAGGCAATTTTAGGTGACCTTTTAGTCAATTTTAGGTGACCTTTTAGGCAATTTTAGGTGACCGACCTAAGTACAGTTGTGGTATACATGTACATGGGAATCATCATGGTACACCATAAAGCATTGTTACAGAGAATATCTATACTATCCCCATGACTTTGAGCGATTTTGGGTCCCAGAGTAGGCCTCCCCCTGTTGGTTAGGTACCTACTCACTTTACTGGCTTTTTGTCGTTTCAGGTATATTCTTCGATGTAAATCTATAGACGACAGAGGAAAAGTTCTTCTTGAATTCGAAATGGAAGTCTGCCTTATTCCCAAAATGGAAATGATAGGTATGCAATAGTGCTCTCCCTCGCCCGGCTTCTAGTAAAATATTTAGGCACCACTCTTCCATTAGCCGTTTCACCGCACTTTTAAAGTTGACCTCTTCTCGATCTAGAATGGCTGTTTGACTTCCTTATCGGGAGAAAGCGCTGTTTACAATCAAGCTATATTCTGACTGCCACGAAATATAAAAAGTTAAAACGTGAACGGCAAGGATGCTAAAAAGTGTAATTTGACGATTTGCAACAGCGAAGATAATATAAAGAATCTTATGGTGAAGTAACAGAGAGGTGTTTGTTGTCTCGAGTTTCTTCGAAAATGAAAAACGCTCAGTTCCTTCACCGGTTGTTGTGGAACTGGAAAAAGAAACTGGCGTCGTTGTAGGTTAAAAGCAGGTGGCGTTTGGAGCAGTGACCGTTCATTGGAGTAGCTATAGAGAAAACCAATGGTGAAATTGCGAAAACTGCTCTTTAAAAAGTGAACAGTCACCTGAGTTTGGAGAAAAGGAAGCCCCGTTTTGTAACTTCAGTCTTTGAAATGCTATGCAGACAAATGCTTGTTTAGGTAAGCTGCATATTAAAATTGCAGTCTTTTAAAACGATCTTTGTTTTGTGTCGTTTTGTTGAAGAAGCGCTAACTGTGGTTTGTTCATTCACAGGTATACGTCGAAAGCGTATGAAGGGAGATACCTGGGCTTACAAGAAAGTCTGCGAGGAACTCTTATCCGCAGCGAAACTATGAAAATGCACGTGCACTACACGCAATTGTGCTTGTAATGGTCAAGGCTTCCATAAATGAAGAGAAATAAAAATGGATGAAAAAATGGCACTGAACTTGCGTGGAGATCCGCGAGATCGCGTAACCTGGCCAACAGGGCGTACAAATAGTTGTCCAATGTACAAAATTGGTATTTTAGCAGTTTTAGTATAAGACTAGTATTAAAATTAATATTTTCATGATGTAAATTTGACTGTAAATGTGAGTTAAAAAGCAATGATACATTTAACAGTACATAATTCAAGTGTAGGATTGTCATCGTGCCTAGTGTAGATCGTAATTTCTGCGTTTAGAATAGCAGAGTATGGATTAAATACATATTGAAAGAATATACCGTTGAACGCCATAAGATCATTATTACATGAAAGTAATCCAACAGAGCGAAAAGCTTGACTTTTTCGTTGTCGTATTTCGCCACATTCAGATTGGGAACAGGACGAAGTGCGTCGGTTTTCTTACGCAGATATCATATTGGGACGAAATCTTTGAAGCCAGTGTTATTTTTTTATATATGTTGCGGCTGACAAAAATGACTTCCAAGTCGCAGGAAATCGGAATTTCCCGAAAGTAAGAGAGAGTTGATGTTACAAAGTAGGATTGATTGGTTAAGAAACGAATTTTACTACTTACTTTCTTATACTTGAAACGAACTTTGTCCAATGTTAAGTAGTCGTGTTAAGGTCTTGCAGTAAATAAGATCATTGCCTTTTGCTAGGTAGTGAAAAGTTGAGGCACTTGCTTGTTTTCTTAGAAAGTGGCAACTCTGCTTTTATGGCAATGCAGCCAGGCTCGCAGCCGTGTTTTCCTGCCTAACTTCAAAGTTAAATCTTTGGTATACCGCTTCCAATCCTCGCTGAATCTTCTTTGTATACGCGTAGTTGAAAACGTTCAAGAGATATTTCATGATATAACATTCAATAAGTGCGGTATAACATACTGGCCAGTAGCAAATTCCAGTGTTAATGAGAGAGTGGTAGAAGCGTCTCCTCGTAGATGCAACTCATCGGGCGTTAATTGGAAAATGTACATTTTATAAACTGGAAATGAACATCTCTGTACAGTAATCAAAATTCATGGGTTATTAGATACATTACAGGAAGTAGTCTTTAGTTTAAGCTGTTGATATTAGTACAGTTTCTGACGATGTGCAATGTATAGTATTTTCCAAGGGTAATGGGTAATTTAAACAATAGAAGCAAAAAAATGAGTTATATTCCACGCTCGAGAATGCAAATAAATGTACTGAAATAAGGGTTTCTGCGTTTCCTTGTTTTGTTTTTCGAAACTACTTGCTTCTCATTTATCTAACGACAGTTTTCGTGTAGCTTGCGCCCCTAGACGGGTATACCGAAAAAATTCAGGTTATAAGCCCCTCGCTTTATATTTATAGGCCCATTACCTGAAGACAAAAAATACATCTGATTATATGCCCCACTCTGCTGGATGACAGTACTGAACAGGGCAAAATGTTGCTTTATTATGACTTAACCTAAAAACGTATTTCAATCAACACTGCCTTAGCTCGTTTCGAAACTTTTTTTTTATTCCGCTTATAAGCCCTCCAAGTAGGGAGGGAGGGCATGATCTCAGGTTACTATAAGCCTATCCAAAAACCCCTTACGAAGTTGTGTAAGCCCAGGGCTTATAACCGGAATTTTAAGGGGAAGCCTCGAGCCAAGTGGTGCATACTCGACGGAGCATATCCCTGTTTCTGTAGAATAAAGCGGCTAGCATATTTTTTTACTCCCCCCCCTGAATGGGGATGCTAGTCCATCGCAGGATATCCCCCTCCCCAACATTATGTTGCCGGTACCCATTTATAAGCCTTGGTGGAGAGGGGCACTCTGAGATAGGCTCTTACCGACAGTGCTAGCACTTTTTTTTTGGCATTATTTGGCTTCGCGAGCATTTTTTTTACATTTTATCCAAAATAGCACTGCTAGCATTATTTTGGATTTTCGACTGATTATTTGTATAATTTTGTGTTAAAAAGCACAATCTGACTTCATTTATGGCATCCAAAGATGCATTATGCCCTCATTTTAGTGAAAGGAGCCGAGGAGGCCTGGGGAATAGGTTTGATCGGTTTGATACGTCAGTGATTGCCTTCTAGAAACCCAGTCCATCACACTCCTTCCAAGATGACGTCATCCACGTTGTCATCAAGGAACAATGGAAGTCAGCCAAGGCAGAGATAGCTCGAGAGCGTACTCTGACATCAAACATTGATCGTTATATTTTATTGTTGAAAAATCTAACTGAAAATCTGAAAAATGTAATATTCTATGTTTAAAAAAACGGGAAAAAGTGAGCATTATTATGTAACCCACGAGCACTTTTTAAAAAAATTAGCATTATTTTAGCACTTTTTTGGCAAAAAACGAGCACTTCTTTTAGCATTTAATGCTTTTTTACGAGCACTTTCGGTACAAGCCTACTCTGAAAGTGAAGTGTTTTGCCCAAGAATAACGCAGTGACCGCGGCCAGGGCTCGAACCCGGACCGTTCTAGTCCGGTGCACTAACCATTAGGCCACCGCGCCTCCCATTCCCAAACCCGAACGAAATGGTAAGCTTTCACTGCGAATTGCTTGCGATTCGCTTTTATTTGTTGGTTAGGTTAAGTTTCGTTTCGTTTCGGGTTTAAGTAGATGTCATATAGACGCAGTTGATTTTTCCCCGCTCGAAAGCCGTCTGTCGGCCAAACAAAATCCATGTTGATGACGTATTTCTACAAAGTCTTGTTTTGGTAGTTGCAAGCAAGCGAAAGTTCAAAACCAAGCAAAGATCGGCAGAAATAGAGCAAAACAGCGCCAAATAGACCAATTTCGATATAACATTCCAACTTGGCTTCGAGGGTTTGGCAAATGAAACAAAAGATATTATTTATTTGTCCATTCGTCCTTCAACCTCAATGTGATTGATATCTTTTGTCTGTTTTTTTTTTCTTTTCAAGCCTCGAAACCAAACTAGCTCGTCCCCAGGCTCGCAATATTAGTTTGACGTCAAAATGGCGGCGTCACAAACTTTTTGGCATCCTCGTTCCAGGTTCTTTCTATCGAGGGAAGCCGGAAAGGAACTTGGGGTCGAAATTGTCCCTAATTTTTCTGTCGCACTATATAATTTCACTGCTGTCATTTTCGATTTCCTAAATTGATGAAAATAAATGACTAGTACCTTGAAATGCGTGGGGCGATACAGCCTATATTTTCCTCATTACTAATTTAAAAATTCTCGGGGGGTAATACCCTTATGCGCTATAAATTGTTTGCCTGACTGGACGCCAAATGGCACGTCGGGATCGCTGTTCCAAAGGTGGTAGCTGTACTCTCGTAAATAAAAAACCACAGATCGCTGATGTGGAAGTCGATGGAAGACTTGCACTCTTTGCAGCAAATAGGCCATTTCCGAGTTACCCTTTGCCTCTGTTTCAAAACGAGTCTGCCTGCGAAACCATTGAGTTTGATTTGCTTGAAAATGGACCTGTAGGTCAAACCCATTTCCATTTAAATGGTTTTGCACGTGGTTTTGCACGTTTTGAAACAGGCAAAGGGTAACTCTGAAATGGCCTATTCATTTCAAGGTTTGCTGAGAGACGAACAAGAGTCTGATAAAAATAAAATTACGCTGCATTCGCTTTGTAACGCTCTGTCTCAGGCAAAAGGCGAGTTGAACGGCGAAATCTCGTACCCGCAAGAGCTGTTGATAAATCTCTAAAAAAATGCCATCAAGCTTTGAACAAAAAGGTATAGAAAGAAACTCCAATATCGAAACTTCCCTTGATCTTGGTATTCCATTCGTTGTTCCAGTATCAAAAAGGAGAAACGCCTTTACCTTTTGTCGCGATTTTTATGTTAAATATAAACAAGACCTTGATCGGTCGATTTGTCTGTAAATTTAAAACAACATCGGAAATTAACCTTGCAAGTAATCAAATAATAGCTAATTGAATGATTATTTTTTAAGAAAACCACTCCCTTAGCTTTCGGTAAAATACAGGCTGGTGCTTTGATCTAAATTATTATTAGTAGCTAAGAGTTTTTATTATTTTTAAATGAGTGCACGTTTTCTAGAAGTTTTTTTTGGAGGAAGGAAAAAAACCGTTTACACTTGAGAGCTTTTGGCGAAATTTTAGTTAGCGCACGTAGACGGAATATATGTGGAAATCCTTTATATTGTAAATCAGACTTCTTTATTGTGGCCCACGATTTAATTAAACGTAAAGTTTTCATATTCTTTTATACTTTTGTCGCAGTTGGGGTATTCATGTTGTATCAAGGCTGCATTGCTAGGTGAAGTCCATTAACAATCGTTCTAATCAATTCCTCGGGGCTGTTCGGTGAACGTTTTTTCAGCTGCTCTTTGAGGCTGTCAAGAATTGAAGGCCATTAACATGTCTTCTGTGTTTACAATAAGTATCTTTGCTTGTTATGGATAACTTCCGAGAAATCATCGTTTGTGACATCTCGCACGCTCCAACTTTGAATCAAAAGAAACGTCTGTAGAAGCGTATTCGCTACCGGTACAAAAGAAGCGCTTGTCGTTCCGTTTTAATTTGATCAAAACCCTCTTGTGGGTTTTTAGCGGTTGCTCAGTCTTATTTTTGCTTGTTGAACGCTTTGCTAGTATGAGGTTTATATTTTTGTCCTAAAGTTCTAGCTCTTTTAGAGAATTCTCCGTTGGGATGTTATCATTTTTTAAATGCAAATTTATTACCTTTCTATGAGTTGAACTAAAACGAGGTCCAATATGCTATCAGATACCACTATTTTTTAATTCGTTTCCACAAATGTTTTCGTTGCTTTTAAATTTCCAAATCTTCCGCTTTTCCATCTGGGACGTATTGTCCAAAATGTTTTTAAAAACGAACATTCGATCTCGTTTCCTGACATTTCTCTTGGAATTGTCCGCAGACTAATTTAGCTACTTAGCAAGATTAATCTGTTCATCAGTGGCTCATAGCCTCGTTGTTCGTATTTAAATTTATCACTATTCTGTCCGCTTTCGGTCTCAAGAGCGTTCACAAGCACAGTTTCTCCTGATGCATTTGAGCTATTTCAGAGCATTTTTAGATCGTACAAGATGTAAGTTGTTGCCAGGAATTTTCGATACTGCCGCAAACTCACTCCCCTGGTCTCAATTTCTCTTTCCATTTGCTCGCATATTGCATGTCTTCTTTTCTCTGGCTTCACCCAGTTAATTAACCTCTGAAAAGCCGAAGAACGTCTTCGCGTTTGCGTTGGCAAAGGCTTCATTTGTGTAATTTCTTCCAGTTCCTCTGTAGTCTCTGATTTCCCGCTATCGTTGGAATCCTCGAGTTCGGTTTCCTCGACAGAAAGAAGCCCTCTTTGAAAACACGGACTATCTGAATTATTGTTGCTATTGTTGTGGTCTGCCTTGAGACAGTTATAGGCGATGGTTTTCTTGGGTGTTGCTTCGCAGTGGGTTTGTCCGCAATCACTGCTGCTAATCATAGATTCATCGAGCCCATCTCTGTTCTTGTGAACTTTCTTGTAGTGGAAAGGTCGGCGAAGTTTTGACAAGAATCGATCCTTAAGACGCCCCATTCTGGTCGCCATTTGCGCGCCCTCAGAATACACACTTCAGTTCGTTTGCTTTGGATTTGTAACCTTGGTTATTCAAAACACAGTCAGTGTTATGAAAATTGTAGACAATACCAGAATGCTATTTTGGATCGGTAAGCACTGCACGAGAGAACTACCACAGCGTTTCTGATATGAAAGCCAGATGACTTCCCTCTTGTTCAAGAGAGTTATTGTTACGTAAATCCGGGCGCTTAAGAATGAATTAAAAAGTTCCTTAAAAGTAATCAAAGGAGGTCTTTCTGGATGAGTGGCTCCGGGCGAAATCTCGCTTGACAGAAACGGTAACTGAAGCAACAATACCAAAAACCTTTTAGTTTTATCTAATTCGCAAACTTTCTAACTTTCGCGACGTGACCGAGAACGCTAATTTGACAAGCCCATGTCGCACGACCGGGAGATAAGTTCAGAGACCTAAGTAAATGTTGACTCAAATGTGCGTCAACTCTCGTATTTACTTACGTATGTTGTCGAGTAAATAAAAAGCCGAGTTCTGTTCAGGTAGTTGTGATCGAGCAAAGAAATGACAGCAAAAGATATCAAACAACTCTTAGTTGTGTTAGGTGGTCCTTCATGTGAAAGACTGCCTTTGTCACCCAAGAACACCAAATTGTCAGTATTTTAAATTTGAAAGAAATTTAAAGTACACATCCTTTATAAAAAGTGATCGGCATTTTTTTCTTGCTATATCAATTTTAATCAAATCTGACGGCTTATCACTAATCTAAGAGTACTTTCTCTGACACTATATATCACATATCTCTCACCCTGACAAAATATCCTTCATATCTCGCAATTTATCTGTCACCTAGCACTTCAAATCAACGACATACTTTCAGCACTGTCACTTTAACCGGGCTTTTTCGAATACCCAATCATGACACCCAATCATAATAAACCCAGACATATAGTGAGATGGCTCGATTAAAATTATCTTAAAATATTTAAAAGTAGGTGTGCGGTGTTTTGTAATTGTAATAACATTTCGCCCACAGACTTGTTTTTACGCGGGCCATAATCCAGATAAACATTTTTGTTATTATTTCTCGTGACACTATATTTGAAAACAGAATAGTTTAGTTTTTTCTAACCACGCAGTTTCTGTTATCGAAAACTAGAGCAAAAATAGTACATTACCTTTAAATGAAGGCTACATTTTTTTTTCAAAATCGCCTTTGTTTTATTGAAGATTTCTTGTTTCTTCATGGCGTAATATTCAAAGTTATTTTAAAAGGCGATGAATCTAGTTACGTAGTTTTAGAATTAACTGCCCACTTTATTTGTTTGATACTTGGAATTAATAAGGGCTAATTATTTTTTTTTGCCCTGAATCGTGGCAATAAAAGTGACAAGTGAACATCGGTTTTCCCGACAGACAATCGTTTAAGCCGAGAACTCGCCGAAGATCTGCTTCGACCTCTGTTAGGTGCAGCGAACACAAGCAATGAAAATACGTTCAATAAAATTACCTTGTTATAGGAAATTAAAGATACATTTTATTAACGCGAATTTCAAAAATTCGCGTTATTTTTTTTTTTTTTATTTTTTTTTTTTTTAGTTTTTGTCCAAATTTTTTTTTATTTTTTTTTTTTTTTTTTTCGTTTTTTTTTTTTTCGTTTTTTTAATTTTTCTTTTTTTTTTTCTATAAAGGTAAATTTATTTGTGTATTTGTTCGCAGTGTACAATCATTGTGGCATGTTGTTTATTTTGTCGATTTATCGTCACTGTTAAAATTCCACGTAAGCATGTACATCAATTCTCAATAAAAATGTTAGGCGATTACTCTTTTTTGCAATCGAAGTCTCGAGAATATCATTGTTAAATTTCTGTTTTAAAACTGTCTCTAACTAGTGGGTAATCGCAACTTCGACTGGCGTTCTCTGTCAACAGCAAAGGACAAACTTTTGTTGTTTTTCTATAAACACGATAAACAAAAAGAACAACTAGTAATAAAAAAAATATTGTTTTTATTACTTGTTCTGGAATGCTCTGGAATGTGATCACATGCGTTCACCTTTTTTGGTTTGATAAACAAAGCCACGTGTCCAAAACCGTTAACGTTCCAGTTGCGCTAAAATCAGTCAAAATTTTTGGTCAAATCGGGCTTAACGTTCTTATGTAAGAAAGAGCGCATTGTGAAACGTCGTCGTCATTTGAAGGTAAATGTGGCTACAGTTTTTCCTTCTACATGAAACCTTTTTCGCTAGAAACCGCGTTGATCAAAAACAACGGACAAGAAGCTGTGAGTTAAAAATAATTGCGGTTTGATATCGGAATGGAGTGAGTGAGTGAGCCAGAGTGAAATAAATCGTCATTTTTAATACCTCATTACCATGAGGAACTAGTAGTTCTGGCGTTCTCTTATCTATTAAATTAGCTTCATAAAATCAATTCCTGAAAAACAAAAGACCAGCAACTACAAACTCTCTCGTTATTTGTTCTATTTCGGTTTCTGTCAGTTCTATACCGATATACCCACGCAATCCGACATGATTTTCAGTCGTTTCACTTCAGAGCGATTTTATTATTAAAGTGACGACAAGAAAAGCAGATAAGCAAAATCTTTTTTGTTTGGAGCGTGTTTTGTCGCATGGACTAACTGATCAATGTCTGATTTGAGAGCCCTTTGTAGTGGTTACAAACACTAGGATATTCTAGATCCTTGCGCTCGACGATTACATCTCAATTAACAAACTTGTTCCTGTACGGCTTTTTTTCCAGGCCTTCACGGTACTGTTGACGTCACTACTCGTTTCGGTGTGGTATCCGGGGGCGAACGGACCATATGACCCGAAACGGGTTGACCGCGACGAAAATAAAGGCCTAGAAACTAGAAGATTTAACTATACAGCGGGGGTTTTATTGCACAAGTTAATTAGTAAAACGGAAAAAAATTGAATTATTCTTTCTTCAGTCAATGAAAAAAAGTAAAACAGAACGAAGTTTCCCGAAGGAATTTCTCGCCGGTCGGAAAAAAGCATCTTCGTACTCCTTCCAAACTTGTAAAGCATAACGCCAGCCTTAGAAAATTTTCCGGAGAAATAAATTCGACCATCATCTATTTCCATTTTTACTGTTTGAACTTTTTTGAAATTCTGTGATTAGAAATCGATGAAAATTTGAGCATCATGATAAAAATTTTTTTGAGAAAGCCTAGATTGCTAGTAACAGTAGTAATTAATTAAAATTACTGTGTCACGGATTTAAGCCAAATTTAGGCATCCGAAAATGGCAACCAAATTGGGTGAAATATAAAAATAGCCACTTAGAACAGTTAAGGAACATTTCACAGCAAATACGAAAGAAGGTACGGATGGACAACAATTGAACAAGATTGAAACAGATTACGATATGGGCTTTTGAAATACTGTTAGGCTAAACAGTTTTTAAAGTCAGTCCTGGTTGTTTGTAACTTTAAATTATAATGCCCAGGATACATATTTGGTTGTTATGAAGCTATGGTTTTGTCGATTTAAATCCATAGAAGTAATTTTTTCCTAAAACATTAAGTTTCATAGCGAATATTGGCAAAATTCAATTCAAATTCAAAGCAGGCTGAACTCAGCCGTGACACCCTCCCTGTAACTCTCGAATCATTGATAATCCCAACGCCATCTCTTTACCAGATCTCTTACCCGCTCGATAAAAATGACGGGTAGTCTTCGATGGATTGAAAATTGTTACTCTTTCTAGATGGGAAGCTAGTACTTTAGTTGCTTTTGCGTCGCTGGAGTGTTTAATTTCTACTAGAAAATGCCCAAATGTTATCCTAAAAAATGCTAAATGGTAGGAAGAAAAACACGGTTGTAATCAGGACTAACATTTCCGGGACGAAATTTGGCAGCGAAAATTCCATGATAATCCACCGTGATTTGTTTTAAGTATAAATTATTCGCTAACACGTACATGTGCGCTGAACAGTGCTCCGGTTCTCACTTACCCGATATCCCATTCTGATATTGACGCAATTTCACTTCAAATTGATCAGAATGGAGATCTAAACGCTTTTATCTTAATTGGCGTTTATATTGGCTGGATTCTATAAGCAGAAAAAAGCGTCTGAAGACGATGGGTCGATTTAATTTGATGTTGGCTTGCTTCAAAAGTAGTTCTGAGGGCACGTATTGTAAAGTTTAGAACTTCCCGAGTTTAGAAAGCCAATTTGATTAGATATATAATCTTTGCGGTGACTAGAGAAGCAAACATTCAACTGAAAAAAAATTCAACCTCTGAGGGCGGGAAGAGAGAGACCCTGGGAACAAGGTTGTGTAAAATTCCGGCTCGTGAGGTCTGGTTTCTAGCGCTGGCAGAAGTCATTGAGTCGTGTTTTTAGGCAAGACACTTGTCTTTCACAGCGCCCTTCGCGGCCATTTTGAATTTTTAACTTGCGGTCTGCTGATGATAGGTCTAGAACCGGAACATTACGGGGACTGGGAAGGCCGAGAAAATTTGGAAATTCTCTGGACATATGATCACGTGACGAGCCATTTTGAAGATAGCTCGGTCCCAGACCTCGTACCAGCTGACAGCGTATTTAAAATTTAAAATGGCTGCCTAATAACAAGACAGAGCACAGAAATGTCGGTTCTTCTTTTGTGTTATTTTTAGTGTTCAATCTGCTCGTCACGTTCATGTTCGCGTGCCATAATTTCACCCAAAACAACAAAATTAAAATTTAATGACTTAGAACTTCCTCAATTCAGATGAGGATTCCTATTTCCTGTTTTTCTGTTTTCGCCACGTAATGATGACTTACTCGTAACAGGATTTCAGATAAGTTGTCGTTTAACAAATTTATGATCCATTCGGTTCATCATGGGAAATATAGCCTCTCACTAATGATAAAAATTAACCTTATTTTACGCCTGCTTAGTGCTTAGTACAATTCAGCAACATTGACTTGACTTATGCCATAAACCTAAGGGGGGTATATGGCCGGATTCAGCAACATTACCAAATCGTAATTAACGTTCAAAAATTATTTCGTTACAACATCCGCTAGATGTGGGTGCACAGAACTCTGAAGACGTGTTAACTTCAACCATCGCCCGTAATAAAATTGTGAAACTGCACCTTTTAATTATTTATGTACCATTATCTAAAAGGTTTTACCCAATCATGATGCAGAGCGTTAGAAAAACAATAGATATTATGTCCGGTTCTGTTGCTCAAATTTGTTAACAAGAAGCTTCTGGCTAACATATATGACATTGGTTTCTAGGGACTGGTGCTAAAATGCGCCGTTTTGTGGTTGTGGGTTGTGTTAGTTTTCTCTCGATTTTTCTTGTCTAAATAGAACGAGAACTTGCCATTTAAGTACTTTTTCTGTCAATTTCAAACATTTCGACTAACTTTCAAGACAGGAATAATATTCCTCTTTGTTTCTTCTGGAAATTAAAATCCGCGCCTACTTTTTTGTGGGAAGTGCCCTAAAACAACTGTGTTTTATAATCACTAATCTGGCCGCCATCTTGTCGCGTAATATAATTTTCCGGTTTATTTTCCATTATACAGACAACTCAAAGGCCGTCAATTTTGCATAACTTGAAGGCAATTTTTCTTTATACTAGTTCCCTAATAAAATAATTCTATCTCGTCGCCTTTCATTGACATGAAATGCCCCGAAGCGCCGATTTTATTTACCAAAATGGCCGCCATCTCGTCGCGGACCGCAATTCATTAGTGTAATTGCTGTTTTTCTAGCATTTTCTCCGCTAACAGTTCATTAAAATTTCTCGTCAAAATAATGTTTTCCCAAACTTTTCTTCCGCTTTTATAGTGATTAAAACCCTGTGAACCCTTTGAGTCATGTTTTCCAATGTGGTTGCCATTTTGCAATCGTCACGTATCGCAACCAATTTTTAACAACTTCCTTAGAGGAAATTTTATTGTCCTTTGATGGAGAACTCACGAGATAGGTAACGAGTTTCCTTGAATCTTGTAGCATTGATGAAAGAGGAAATAACTAAGTTAATTTCGTGAATGCTGATTATCTTTTCGCGAGGCTAAGTCCCCCGCCACACACTAAATACCGCGCTTTGTCAGCCAATCAGAATGCAAGAATTATTTGAGCTATTTTGCCTATTAAACAAACATCTCTTGTAAGAATGTTGCGATGGCATAGCTACGCGCGTAAAAAGGGAAAAAGTTCAGCGCTCTGAGAGTTCAAATAAACGTACAGGAATCGTTGTTTGCCAAGCAAAGTAACTGAAAAGAAATCTCCGCTCGATTCAATTCTATGCTATTTTATCCCATCAGCGCTCTTACTCGAATAAAGTGAGCTTACTAAACAAATACCGAGCTCGAGATTACAACGGCAACGAGAACGCCGCCAAACTAAAAACTGTATGATTAGTTCATAAGCTCCGCCCGTACGTTGTACATCTTGCTACATGTCCGCTTAATTTCAGTTCTCTGCAAAACAATGACGCAAAATAACCAAATTACATATTCAACTGGAGCTAGTTCGTCAAGGGAGAGATATTATAATTAGATCTAGATAATCTGAAGATTTTTAACTAAAATACACCGCATTTATTTTTCACTTAGCGTTGTCCTCGGCGGCGGCGTCGTAACCGCTTAAGCTCCCTAATACCAAAACAACGTTTTTCTTAACTATCAGTTTTCCGTAATCAATCCTGCTAATCGATTGCAGTAATCTCATTTGGTCTTCAAAAGTAAATACCACAGTCCTAATCCGACCGAAGACAAACAAACTTTTACTAGGGATCGATTCAACGAGAAAAATATAATTTTTTGACTATAACTGAACCAGGAATAAACAGCTGATTAGCTGCATATAGATAAAATAAACTTTACGGAAATTAAACTGCATGAAATTTGAATTTCAGGCTTCCATGATAATGATTTTTAGGTCGCTCGGCCAAAAACGTAAGTGTCCGACTTGCTTGACTGAAGTCGGACTTGGAATGCGAGTACCTTGTGGGCCATTTTTGGTAAGCAAAACTGGCGATGCGGGATGAACCGAACGCGGAGTTAAGGTGCCAAAGTTGACGCTAATCAAGTTCACAGGGTCTTCTCCGCCAACTCGCGAATAACCTGGTTTTGCATACTTTAATTGGCCGCGCAGCAAAGCTGGCTGGCTTATTGTTGTTGTTATTTTCAATTTCAAGACTTAAAATAAAAAAAACGTTAGCATGGTTTCAACTCGCATGCACTGTTTCAAATCCTTTTGCGTTATAGGCATTGTCCGTATCACTAAATAGGCAAGTAGACTGGGAACGAGGAAGATTGAGAAAGCTTCCAGCAGCTTCAATTAACAAGAAGATAGCGTCAAAGTTATACTACCAAAATTCCCATAACCGACATGGAAAGAAATCTCTTGAAATTGAGAATAATAATATTCCCAACTGTGTTCGACGTTTGCTTTTCGTCCGTTTACCGAAGAGTTTATCGATTCCTTGCAAACTAGCTACTTAAGCACAAATACAGGAAGCTTATTGATGTATCTTTGACTCCACACTTTGGCAACATGTCAAATAATTTTCCAAACGTTTCGATAATTACTTCCTGCAAATAGTGTCTTCGATCTATCTTGTGAAAATATCGAACGCAACTGCACGTACGATATCAAACTTGACGCACGCCATTCCGTGCCGCGTTCATGCTCGTCAGAGGGGCAAACACTCCTTTTTGAATTTTCGTCAGCCAAAATCAATACACAGAATGTATACGCAGTAGTATTTTTTTATTTTTAATACTTTGTACAGACTTCCCGCCTTCGTTTAATCATTTTATCAAAGTAAATTGGGGCTCAAAGCCGAAAACTTTAACATTTTTACACGAATAATATGTTTAAGTATGAACAATCTATTTTCCTACCTCGATGAAGAATATGTGTTTATTACAATCTGATTGCAATAAATTTATATAACATTTTCAAGAATATAGTTTTAAAAGAAAAATTGATATAAGGAAATGTCGATTTTGTGAATTTTTTCTTTTTTGATTACTTTAATATATAGTTTTTACCAAAAAACCAATGTCTAAAATATTGTTTAACGTCTATGCTTTTTCTCTTTATACTTATACCTCCCTCCAACTGCTTCCGACTTTAATCCTATTCAATTTTACCAGCTTAATCAACATATATTTGCAAACAACGCTGTTTCCCTGAAAGATGTGTACGGCGTTCGCTCGATCGACTTTTCATTCTAATCACTCCCGCAGTAAAGTCAAATACGCGCTTATTTCTCGGTGTATCGTTTTTTGTGTACGTTGCACGGTATTCAAAACCGTTTTAACCAAAGAGTTGGTCTCAATTGGCCTCGAGCAAATCTTGCAAGTGTTTTTGGTTTGAATTCCTCTTCAAAGCAGATGCATTTCGAAGAGTAGACGCCTTGTTACAAGAAGCTCTCGGTAGCCCCGTAGACTAATGCCTGCGTCGTTCAAAATGTACCTCTCCATTTCTTCACAAATAGCGTGCCTTCTGCAGCGTACGGGCAATATTTCCTTCTCGGTGTCGAGCCCTTCATCTTCATCGATTGCAGCTGCGTTGAATTTTGCCGCCTCTCGCGAGCCTTTGTAGCGATTTATGGCAAACTCATCGAAGTCTTCCGCAGACGCTCGCGTGTTTTCTTCGTGAGATTTCGACGACAAGGCACGCGACTCGTCATTTTCCTCTTGCGTCGCGAGTTTTTTGTACCTTCGCGAGCGCATGCTGAACCGACGCGAAACGCAGCCGTGAATCCTTCGATTTTCCGCTTCTCTGGTTCTCATCGTGTCTCTCTGCGCAAAAAACCAAGCGTTTAGGCCTTGCAACTCTTTATTCCTAATGAATGGAATCAGGAAGTTGAAGCGCTTTGACTACTTGCCCAGGAGAACGACTGAAATTGCGAGGATCGCCGTGTCTTTATTTTTGACGGCTTGCCATTGGAAAACGCGTCAAAATCTGACAGGTTTGCATAGTAATCAAACAAAGGGCGCCAACAATGGATACACCTGCTGCTAAAACCGAATATTATTTAAATAAAAAAAAAGGTTTTCTTCCAATTTTCACAAACAACCGTAAAAAATTAAAATCGGCCGAGTGCAAAACTGCTATCAAAATAAGTTCTTTCTTATCCTCAAAAGAAGCAAAATAAATTTTAACGAGATTAATTTTTTTACAAACGCAAAACCTCATTAGCTCGTCCCTGCGTGTAAGAAGAAACTGCTATAAATATTATTTACATTTCGCGCCTTGTGAACACATTTTAGAATTCAAAAACATTTCAAATTAAGGTCTTTGAGGTGTCGAATGGCAAAACCGCTTTTAAAACTTGACAGGTTTTTAAAAGCTAAAATGTGTGCATTGGGGAAAGGTCCATTTTCTCTTCAATGGAGTAATTGAATATTTTTTGTTTGAAATTCGATCGTGTTCTTATTCAAACTCGCCTCAATTTTGTTGGTGTAATGTCGATTGCAATGATTCAAGCAATGGCTAATTGCCTCGGCCCTCGTACTGTTTACGGCTTATAAAATTAATAAATTTCCAGGTAGCTTGATGAATCGCTAAATTCTCCATATTAAGATGTAAATAATATTGCGAATCTGTAAATAAAAATTATTATATTTCAAGGTGCGTTATGAAAAACGCTACTTGGAAAATTGACTGGAATGAAATCAACTCCATAAAGTTATCGACATCATGTTGCAAATTTTTAAAAACAATCTAAAACATAGTGCAATTTGGTCGACATTTTTAAGGGAAATACTGCATGTAGCTATGGGAACTTTTGTCCAGCATTGACGTTGCCATAGTTACCGTCTCTTTTCGGTGACGATGCTGAAAACGTCGTTTCTTTCTCTTGACTTTAGGTAGCTTTCGTACATTTTGGAAATTTGAAAACGTCATTCGCTATATATGCACAGATTATATATATATAGTTAATTACTGTTCAAAAAGCCTAAAAAATAAAGGTATAGTCCCTCTTTTGATCACACAGAGCCCCGAATTGCTTTAAAGCTAATTAATATGCTAGTTGTCGCTAAATAATTTTATGGTTGACTTCGTAATCAATTCTTTTTGCATGTCCAATAGAATTTGTCAGTTTTGCCTCATTTACCTTTGACTAGAAACACCGAAAAGCCGTTTTAAGTCGCATATCTAAGTTAATGATCTGTTTGACAAATCATGCAATTGCTTGTCAGAATCATCCTCGTCTGATTTTGAAGGGGGCTATGACTTTCGCAATAAACCAGATAAAGGAAGCTTTGGCGTCGGTAAAACCTCCATAATCGAACGGCTGCCTACGCGAGTATAGACCACCTGCGTTACTGATATCTAGCGAACCATTTCTAAAATAAAATCCTTATATCAAATTGATCTTTCTTGGAATGGGCTTCATGTTTATAATATTTTGAACATTTGAGACTGGGCTAATTACTTTGATAAAATAATCTATTTGCTCATCAAATGCGCAGTCCCGTCTTTCCGTTTTTTGATCTCACCGGTAACTTCTAAACAAAGCAGAATATTATTCGGAGTGCTTTGTGAATGTTGATTTTTCCGTAGACAAGTGGTCTAGAATCGAAATGAATATATCGTCGAAAATTAGTGCTTTAAATCTATATGGTTGTAAAATTTATTTGCATGTGAAGATGATCTCATTGCGCCAGATTTAGGACGCGCTTGTTTGTAGATGAAGCAAGACATAATTTCTCGAAGGTAAAGGCTGGTTTTCACTAGCTAGCAACGGAGTCGGAGTCACAATTAGCAACCGAGTCTGAGTCGTATTCCGATTCCGCTAATGACTCTGTCTGTCGTTTATGTTCCAGTAAAAACTAGATCGACGAAGGCGCAAGTAAAAGCGGAAGAACAAACCAATCAAAATGCTAGTTCTCATTTAAGGCCCTCCGAGTCCTACCATTTTGCTTGCGACTCTAGATCATATACGATGGAGTCATAAGCGGAATCTGAAGTTCTTTACTACAACGTCGGTTTGATTTTCACGAGATCGCAACGCTCGATCTGGGTTCCAATTACGACTCCGGCTCCGAAAATGAAAATTTCGTAGTACATTAAGACAATACTTTTTGCCAGATTTTCTTTATTCTCATCATCTGACAATGTATTCGTATTGAAAGAAGAAAATGGTAGTTCATTACGTTGTTTGATCACATACAGTAGAACCTCTTGACAGTGTGAATTAAGAAACCGTGAACATTTTAAAGGGACTGTGTCATGTCTGAGTTAAGGACAAAACCATAGCTTCATTTAGACCAAATATGAAACCCGGACGTTATAATTTAAAGTTACAAGCAAACAAGATTAACTTTGAAAATCCGTTTCAATCTTCTTCACTTTTAGCCATCCGTACCTTCTTTTGTATTTTCTGTGTTATTGAGATGTTGCTTTACTGTTTTAAGCATTTTTTGTATATTTTACAGAATTTGTTGGCCATCTCCTAAGCCTAAATTTGTTTAAAATCCGTGATACAGTTCCTTTAATTTATCTTGAATATGTACATTTCTGCAGATAACCATCGAATGGCAGCTCAAACTGCAGGAAATAAAAACAAATGGACAGCAGTGGAGCCAAATGGTTCAGTCATTTTTACGCATAATTAGACAATTATTTTCTTTTCTATCGCTTTCGTAGTATAATAAAAGTGATCACGGTATTCGTATTCCCACTGTGTTAAGGACACGAAGGGGGCAGAGATGAGTGTCCGTATTATGGAGGTAGCAAGTTAACTGTCATCAATAGAGCGGTTTTCACTTGAGTGTCGAAAGTCATTCGCGTTTTCTTTGATTTTGCACTACCACGCTCAGTGATTGGTTTAAAATGTCGCGCCACTTTCTTAACCAATCAGAAGTGAAACCAAAACCAATTGGGACTCGCTCACACACGTTTTCCCGCCCTTCGTGTCGGCTACAAGTATTTACTTCGGGTGGTAACTGTGGCGATACAGTTGTTTGCTTTGTTTCTAAAACAAATTGCAATTTTCGCGAGTGTTAAGCCACACAAAAAGGTAAGGAGTTGAGCTACACGAGGCACGAATTCTGACTCTCTAAAATAGTCACCGGGAGTTGCTGGAAGTGCCCGCATTATAATCGAAGAGGATAAAAGTCACAAATCCCCCACCCCATTATTGCAACAGATAAGTGCTAGCATTTCCTTCAAACTGATAAAGCTTTAAGTACTACTCGATGCATCTTTGCTTTTGACAAAACTTTGTAAGTCGCTGAAATAAACATAGTATTTCAATCGATTATCGACTACTCTTACTCGATATCTGTTGTTTTTCGGCAGGCAACGGAGATGTCCTTAGTCTCAAGAGTCTACAGTTGATAACAACAAAGTTGCCACCTCGCATTACAGTAAATTCACTTCTTTCAGAATTTCTGACACAACCAAATATTTTCTCATTTTTCGCAAGCTGACGCCAGATTGGTTTGTTAATTCCCTTTCAATGTTGTCGCATACGGCGGTGCGGCGTTGGGAAAGCTTTGCTATCGCCATTTCATTGTTCTTCCAGCTAGGGACCCTGCAAACCTCGCTATGGACCGACGTCAAGTTTTTGTTTTGAACTGTTTTTATCTGTTGGGGATCTTTTTTGACTTCCATGTCACCGTCACAAGGGAGTTGGCAGTAACGGAAACCTTGTTTCTTCTTATATACAGCGTTTGTATATCGTGGCCTTTTTCCTCCCGAGGAGTGATTTAAGTGTTTTTGGCTGGAACTATTGCTGCAATGGACACCTTCAGTCTTCAATTCCAGGCTTTCTTGTTGCACTGTTTCGGCGCGCAGTGGTTTACTGACTGCTGAAGAAGGATTCTGTTTTTCGTGGCCATAATGTCGTTTGTTGCTTTGGACGCTTTTGGACCTGAATTTCTGAACTTCTGAAGAAGGCTCCTGGGTTCCATGGGAAGGATCTGTGACAAAATGGAAGCAGCTGTTAGGATTGAAATCCAAGTCCTTTGATTGAACGATTTCTATGTCTTCTGGTTTCCTGACTTCTGAAGAGGGGTCTTGGGCCCCTTGGTAAGAACCTTTGGTACAATGGAAGCTTTCAGGCTTCAATTCCAAATTTTTCGGTTGAAAATTTCTTGTGTGTCGTGGTTTTCTGACTTCAAAAGAACAATTCGAGTTTTGATCACGACAACTTTTGCTGTCAAAGTTTATGCCTTTCAGCTTGGATTCCAGTTGTTCCTTTGGAAGCGTTTCTGTATCAGCTGGTTTTCTGACTTCTGAAGAAGGATTGTGGTCCTCGAAAGAACTTTTGCTGTGAAGAAAACCTTCGGGCCTGAATTCCAAGTTTTCTTGTTGAACTGTTTTGGAGTGCCGTGTTGTTCTGACTTCCGAAGAAACATCCTGGTTTTCAACGCGAGAAACTTCGATTTCAAGGAAACCTTCAGACTTTAGTTCCAAGACTTTTTGCTGAGCTGTCATCGAGTGTGAAGATTTTCTGACTTCCGAAGAAGAATTCATTTTTTCGTGGCAAGAGCTATTGCTGTCAAGGAAACCCTTGGGCTTGGATGGCAATTTTTCCTTGTGGATTGGTTTCGTGTTGGCAAGTTGTCTGTCTTCCAGGGAAGAATAAGAGGTTTCGTGGCAAGAACTTTTGCTGTCAAGCAAACCTTTGGGCTTGGATGGTAATTGTTCCTTGTGGGTTGGCTTCTTGTTGGCAAGTTTTCTATCTTCAAAAGAAGAATATGAGTTTTCGTGGCAAGGACCATTACCTTCAAGGATACCTTTAGGTTTGGCTTCCAACTGTACCTTCTTTACTGTTTTTGTGTCTATTGGATTTAGGACTTCGGACGTGGAATTCTGATTTTCCTTGCAAGGACGTTTTCTGTGGTGGAATTCTTCTAAGGTATTTTGTTGAACTCTGCTTCCTTGTTGCGGTATTTTGACTTTCATACGAGAATCCACTTTTTGGTCGCCAGAAATGTTGCTGAATTGGAAGAATTCATTGTTGACTTCCAATTTGTCTTTTTCTGGTGTTTTGGTTTCCACTAGAGGATCAAATTCCTTGTCGTCATCACATATTTGTCTGTATCGAAAGCCATCGAGATTGAATTTCCTCTGGAGATAGCGAACTGCAGAATGACAGTCGAATGCGCCCTTCAACAACTGCACTTTAGAAATCATGGCGAAAACCACGAAGATCGGCGCGTTCCTGGAAAGAAAAAGAAAGGCACTTCAGTTCATCCCGATATACAAACTGATCAAGTGAAACCCATCACAAAATAATGTCGGTATAATATTGATAAAGTACCTTTACCAAGTACCTTTGCTTGGGTTCGCTGGATTATGCTGTAAATTTTAAAACGTCGTTCCAAAATTGCATGTGCTTTAGTCTACAATTCTGAAATGACCGCCCAAATATTTATCTTCTCTAAGCTATAGTTTTACTAAAAATTTCAGCACTTGCGGCTATCAACGAAATATATGCCAAATCATACAGACTAACATTCAATTCAAGTCCTATATAGATGTTTAAAGAAAGCAAACTTTAAACTCCAACATTATTATTTGACGCTTAGCTAATTTTCAATTCAGGGACAGCAATCGAAGCACAACGTCTGATGATTTACATTTTTGATAGTATGATAGTATGAATTTATCGCTACTTAATAATAAGCTCCCAAATCTCTCTCTCAGAATGGCTCATATTTGGATATGACTTTTTCGATTAAAAGCCCCTATTGTGGAGCTGGTTTTGTATTTTACCGTGTTAGAAGGTGCCTTGAGCGACAGAAAAACTTGCTTTGGGCCTTATATCGTTAAGTTTAGGGACAGTTTTCTATGTGGTGTTTTTTCATGCACCAAAAAATTCAGTCACAGTATCACGTCCAAATAGAAACCCAAAGGTTTTGAAACGCAAATTTCCATCCAAACATACGCCCTAGTAAATAAGCCCACCCCTAAAATAATCCTACCTAAAAGGGACGTTGAGCAAATATAAGCCCAGGGCTCTTTTTCGGATTTAACGGTATTCGTTATAAAGCGTGAAGCTTTACTTTTTAAAATAATAAAAATATCTGGAGGGGAACTAAATCATTGGCAAGGTTGACATGAGCTATCGTGTGAATGCAGCTTGGTCTCCCCCTGGCTCCCACCACTCGACAAAAAAAAAGAGTGAAAATAAACTTCATCAAGCAATAGCCGCTTCACGCCGATTTTCTACCGGTGGACAGTCAGTAAACAACCACGAAATCACCTTCATAAAACTCATAAATTTAAACAAAGCCGGTCAGCGTTTGTGAGAGAGAGAAAGATGATACATTTAACTTTCGAGAACTAATGCGCTTGAACAGAATGCCATGAAAAGATGCCATGAATTTTTCGAATCATAGTTAATTTAAAAGTTATTTTTTTTGTTTTTTCCACCGTTACTATCTTGTTTTTGTTGTCTTTTGTCAGCCGATCATTTTTCGGTATTTTATCTTACTTTCGTTTTAGTTGTTTTTACCGTTTTTGTTAGTTTTTCTAGCCCCTGATAAAGGTTAGGTTTCTCTAACCGGGTTATATTTGGGACAAATTAAAGAATCAGAAAGAAAATAATTTAAGCTGTTTCTTCAGCCTTGCATTTTATTTTATGAAGTTTCAGTAAGTCCTCATCGCAGATCCTGATTGATACATCTGGCTGCAATTTGGTCTTTTTTGTTGAAGTGTTCTTTGGTTGGTTGACATTTCGACCTGGTCTCCGTGATTTTTTATAATGGAGCCTGTATAATGATTGGAAATGAAATCGGGGTTTAGAACTGTCCCGTTAGAATTTACTAGATTAATTGAGTCCCCAAAACTGATCCATCTTGTCATCAAGGCTGATGCACTGTCTTACGCCGAAAGGTGTTCAATTCCAAAATTTGACAGTGTATAGAAGTCAAACGAAAAACAAAAGGGAAATTAGGTTTATAATTTACATCACTCATCAATGTGCAAAGTTGTATTCAGAATTCATGCCGGTTAATTGAAAGTTTGCAGCCTTAAATGGCCGTTTGGGAAACGGTTATACCAGAGTGATATAACGGGCCGTTACTAGTCCCCATTTTATTTACACTGTAATACTGACTATCCTGTTATCATGCTAGCGTTAAACGAAATTAAAGGAGTAGAACCTAATACAAGCTATTCCGAACTGAAGTGAGAGAATTAAATTTACCATTCTGAGTTATACAAGAAAAAAAAGAATTTTTATCACATTATTTTATGCGCTTTAAAGATCGCAATTATTTGCAACATTTCCCTTGATTGTGCGCGCGAAATTTTGCTTCCAAGAAAGAAATTTTTCACAAACCTACTTAATTTCGTTTGGCGAATGCGAAAGTTGTCGGTCCACCGACAACTTTCGACAAACTTGTAAGCAACTGTTACTGCACCCCAAAAAGTTTGTACCGATATTTACTATACGTTCCTTTTGTTTCGCAGAACGGCGATAAATTATATGTGAATTTTCGCGTGATTAAAGTTATCTCATCTCCCATTTGATTACTTTTTTTCTGCACATAGCTTGGTTTAGGGAGGAAATAAATACATTTGTTCCACTTACCGTGGGCAGGGCATACTTTGCCGAGTAGTCTTTGAAGAATTTGAAGCCGAAACTTTGCCTTAACCGAGAAATGAGCTTTCAAGCGCTCGAAACCATGGCCTCAGTCACCTGTTTTGGCAGCAAAGTTTATCTTGGCTATTTAGCATTAGCGACTTCTCAGTTTTCATTAAACAGGCTGTTCGACAGCTGCTTCATTAGACAAAAGTAGAATCGATTTGAATCATAAAAGCATCAATAAATTTCGCTCAATCACCTGACATTATTACCTAAACTGATGTCAAAAGATGCGTTTCGTTTGTTTTGGCAACAAATGATGCAAATGGTGGAAAATATACTTCAATTAGAAACAAATTTGACATCTCTTGAAAGGATGTTTTTTATGAGTATCTCCTTCCTTCCATAGAGTGTATATTCGTAAAAGTTTAATGAGTGAGAGATTGACTATTTTCGCTTTATGTCAACTTATCATTATATATATATTGTAGTACTGATTGCATTATTGCCATAAAAAAACTCGTCTGATCTGCCCAAGAAGCTGTGCTTTAAAGATCAACACCGAGAGCTTAATGAAACCATTTAAAATATACAGTTGTTATATATATATAAAAAAATTTAATGTTTACTTCTAGGAACAATTCAGCAGCTTCGTTTTCATTGAACATTAAGTCTTTTTGGGTGATCTTTCTTTTCCTTCAAACAGAAAACATACAGATATCAGCATCAAACTTTTCAGTTTTTTTTTAAATAACATATACTCATATATATTTGAATCACCAAGCATTTTTGAACAAGCACCAGGAAGAATCAAGAAAATAAGAGGATACGGTGTCGGGGAAAAATAAATTTTTATATTGTTCAGTTGAATATTTATCCGTGTCAGTGTGTTACGTTTTCAACGTTATCCCCTCGGTTGCGAGTTGCGCTTATGAAATGAAAGCAAAAGACACGAAGAGACGGTATACAGATCTACAGCATCAGCAGCAAATAGATTTGCATTTGACTTAATCGCTTAAGTTTTCAATGCCTATTCAGAAAGTTAAGACGGATTAAGCAACTACGTATATTTATGTTTTAACCGATATCAATCAAATAAATAATATTTGCCAAACGGCATTTAATTTGACGCTTGGTGCAAGTTAGATGACATAATGTTTCTTTCAATCACATATCTGAATAATTATTATCATAAATCGATCATTGTTATAAATACAATTGAGAATATGGCTCCTGGGATTTTTTTTTTTTTTTCATTTTCAGACAAACGGCGAGGGATCGCCGATCGAAATTGTTATTTTTTAAAAAAATGGCAATACGCCCCCGTCTTATTTTTGTCCAAAAGACTTTTTTGGTGAGCGTTAATTCGTGTGGGTTTACCTTTGGGTTTGAATTTTGCGTTTCAAAAAATGGTCGGTCTTATATTCGGAAAATACTAAGCATCTGAAAAATTTAACGCAACAAAACACCGGTACCAAGCAGGTTCTGCAATCATTAGCAAACGGATGAAAATCAAAAGTCTTTGAAAATCAAAAGCCTTTGTCGTAATGACACAAAATTAGCCCTCGGCATTATATTAGGGAAGGCGTATAATTGGAAGGGTTTTGGTCCCAATTTTTGGGTTGATTCTGGGATGCGTTTTCCACTGGAACTGTGCTGTAATATTTGAAATCGTTCTTCGACAGTTGACGCATGTACAGACTGTACTTGACACATGTACTTGACACATGTACAGACTGCGAACCTTTTTTTACATCAAATCACAATTACATTGTACATTCTAATCGTGGACCCGACAACAAAGCAGGAAGAGGAGCGAGAGAGAGGAGGAGCGCAAGAAAGAACAACAGAAACCGACAGCAAGAACAGACGAAGAGAAGCGCCAAGGGAGGACAGGACGGGGAGCGAACGTCGTCGAGAACGGAGCGGGAGGCGCGGGGGAGGGGGAAACAAACGCCCGAAATCAGGGTCCAAGTAAGTGCGAGAAGACGTGGATTGTGGTAGGCAGAAGAGACAAGTCGCCAAGCTTACGTTGGACATTTTCGAACTCACGAATGAATTAATTAGTTCTATTTAACAAGTTGACTAAGAACACAAGTTTTCTATGAGCGAATAGCAAGGAGGCGGGACCGAGTTGACTATCGCTTATAGAAAACGTCGGCGAGTTGCCCAGTTGGTACACTATAAGGTGTTAACAATCTCAAGTATCGGCAATGCGTGGGTGATCGTGTTTTATACCATGCCATGAAAATACAACCAATCAGAATATAGAAAAGCCGTTGTATATTCTATGGTATTCAACCCAACCTTCCCATCGTATACTGCGATCTTTTTACCCGGCGAAATTTAGTTGGTGTAGTTAGTGCATGGTATAAAATAGTTATGTAACACTTTCTTGTCACTTTCATTTTCTTCGTATGCGTTCACACGCGCCTAAAGGCTCGTGTGTAATGTAAAACCCGAAAATACAAATGATTCGTGGGATATTCCATGGTATACCACTCGAAAGCGTTGCATAACTACGGGGGGGGGGGGGGGGGGGGAGAGAGGGGGGGGGGGAGGGGGGGGGGGGGGGGGGGGAGGGGGGAAGGTAGTATGTAACAGGGAATAGACATGCAGCAATGAGTGAGCCGAATACGCTGAACACATATGAGCCCGGTTTACAGGACTAGCCCAGTTACCGAGATCTCGCCTCGCTTATTTTTCCTTTGTAAAAAATCCATGTGTTCATATTAGAAGGCGGGCCAGCCCGGTTACCGAGACCACGGTCGTACAAACCGAGATCTCGGCAACCAGGATGAAAATTTTCCCATATTAACACTCCAGCCCGGTTACCGCGAAAACAACTTCATTTTCGGAACTGGGCGGTCAAAATGGCATAATCTTGCCTTGTATACATTTCCACTTTAGAAGTATGTGAATTTGCTTTATTAGTAAAGTTGCAAGTGTCGATAAAGCTTCGAAAGTCAGTTGCGAACGATGCAACTTTATGTGTCGTCATTTTGGTTTTGTCTCTTGAATTTCATCCCAGTCAATAGGGCTGAAATTTCCCATATGGACAGACGACAAAATTAATCCCGGTAACCGTGACAGCCCGTTTGCCGGGCTCTTATAAAGAGGCCTTCCCATTTAAAAATAGGCTTATTCATTTATGGTTAACTGAGCTGGTCATAGCTAAAAGGCGAGATAAAATGGATGATAAAGAATTCGTTTTCACAAATAAATTCTTGCCGCCAGGTTTTTGAGACGTCGTTAAAATACCGGCTTTTTCACTTATTTGTGAAACAACTGCACAAGCTTAATTTATTCTTAAAACTTAAAACTCTCTAAAAAGAATTGCTGTAGACGAAAACCCTTAAGTCTAAATCGGTTCAAATGTCGTCCTATATAGCCTAAACCTTTTTTCCTTTGACAGTGGAAGCTATAAAGGATCTTTTCAGTTGTTGAACGTATCTAAAGCCGAAAAACTATCAATCTTTGCAAATACTGTATTTGTACTCTTCACCTATGGGCCCGGTTGGTCATGTGGTCGTATATACCAGGCCTGGAATAATCGCTTATTAGCCCTTGTCCTCTTAGAAGCTCACTACGATATCGGTTTGCGCTTAGCCTTTTGACTTACCTGCTGGATAAACTGTCTTGTTTCGTTTACGCTGTACCGTACTGATCTATGACTAACTGAACAAACTGAGAATTCTGTCCGTTTGCAGAGTTTTCACCGCTAAAACGTATGACTTTCAACAGCTGTGACGTATGCAGATCACGTAGTTTGGACAATTATACGTTCTAGCTCTTTCTAATTCGTGTTTTAATTAGAGGCTTAGAATACTATTTTATATTTAATAGTGAAGAAGGAAGTCGAAATTCAATTGGAGCAGACGTTGGTTGATATGGACTCGAAAAATCTAGAATACCTGGTGTCAAAGAGATCATCATACCACATCAAAGGATAAATTTACTTTAAATTCATATGTAGCTTGAAAATCCATACTCTAGAGCTAGTACAAAAACATGACATCAACTTATCGAGAGCCGAGTGCAGCATAAACAAATTTAGTGCTAAGTTAAAAGTCGTTAGACAAAATTATTAATGATGTTGGCAGTGACTATTCAAGCATACGCAATTAAAACATATCATATAGGAAATAAAGACGGTAAATGAAAAGAAAAAACGATGAGACAGTGATAATGATCGCTCCAAAGTACGGTTTTATTGCTTTTTTTCACAGGATGACAGGCACGTCTCTCGTACATGTACCGAGGACTCTATGTACACGATAGCATCTATGCTTGGTAATCGCATGTACTACGTTTGCCTCGAAGGGCGGTTTGTGAAGTTTATCAGTTATATAACTGCACAACTATTCGGATGGACATCTTTAGAAACATAAATCCGTCAAATTAAATCTGCGTAGTTTGGTCCAATTAAGCTAGTCCGGACCAAGCTTACGTCACGTCAGATCTGGCCCACCAATCAGCAAATAGATCGGCACCTGCTAGCTTTACGTCTCTTTGAGATCCTCTACGAGATCTACTAGCTGTTTGCTTTGGCCGGAACCACACATTTCCTCAACAAAAAACGCCCCTAGGTATTACTGAAAACTCACCAGAAATTGGCTCATCGGGGGCTCCTGAAGAAACCATTATTACGCAACAGTGAGAGTAATACCCTAAGACTTAAAATTGAAATGTGGTTAAAAATGAACTAAGATGTATTATAAGCATCTTTTAGCTGTCGCCTTAGCCATTCCATTTTTACAGCACTGCCACAGCTGAAAGACAAAATCCCGGTTGCAGTGCAGAAACTGTGACTGTGTGCACACCTGGTGTTAACTTTCGTGTCAGAACATCAACTTGGGTCCTCCTTTGTCCTTTATTCTCTTGAATTATTCTTGCATCATTTTGGGCCCCATCCAGCCACAATGTTCCCATTCCACCAAAGGAGTTATGCGTTGTAACAGCCAACTCCCTCTTAAAGGTTCCATTATAGTCACCTTTATTCTCCGGAGTTGGAACGATGAATTTCATTTTCAACATTGCTCCAGTTTGGATAGCTTTTAGGCATCTTAGACGATCGCGTCGAATGGGCCAGTGGCTAATGTTTGCGAACTGGAAACCTGTCGCTTCGGTAAACTCGAGATCGGGAAGAGTATTGCGCAACTTTTGATCATAATCCGGTGTCAGAAGTGTCCAGCATAATGGTTTAGGAGTTGCAGGATCATCGAATATTGGTTGTGCCAAAGCAGGCAGAACATCATGTTGTTCACTTTGTAAAGTACGATTTCTCAACAAGATCATCTCCTGTGAAATGGTTTGCTCAAAGACTCCTTTAACGTATGAAATCAGCAGTGCAGACATCTGTGCATGTCCTAAGAGGCTTGGATGATAACCGTCGGAACTGAACAACTTTTTCAAATCCAATTTCTTGCCATTTTCTTGAGAGCATATCACGTTTCTCCAACGTAAGGACGTTAATTTGTAATGCTGGGCAATGGAAAGTCCTCCTTCATCTTCGGAGTCAGGACAGTCTTGACCAACGGCAGTCTTGTAGTAATTACCCGCGAAGAAATTGACAAGTATCAGCGCTGGATTCGATGGAAGGCTCAGTATTATCCTGATCAACTGTTCCAGTGGTTTTGCTGGTGCGAATTCTCTTCCGGTGTATCTTTTGTAGTCATTGGCTGCAAGCTCCCATATGACGATGTCCGGAAGGGACCTCATGTAATTTTTGATGCAATAAGAAAAATATTCGGAATCGGTACCCCCAATAGCAACAGCACTGATCTTAAGCTGCGACGCAGTAATGGGTGTCACTGTGTTGTTCCACCAGTCGCTGAAGGCCTTATGGTAAACGCCTTCGACATTTCCGCGGTCCTTCTCAAGCCCACCCCCAGCCGAGATCGATCCACCAACGACAAGTACATTTAGATCAGTGCCAGCAAGAGCCTTCTTAAAGACCCTCTTCAGCCTTTGGGCTGACCCTAGATTGGCTATTCCAGAACGCAACATGCTGGGAGTGATACCCATTTGGTCAAACGATCTTTGGTAGTAAATCCAACTACTCATGAAATCTCGAGATAATGATATTTCTAACGACTTGAGCTCGTCTCTATAGAGCATATTCAGATCATCATTTTCACTTTTCGATGTAACGTTTTCTTTGTTAGAGGATTCGTTCGCGATTTTTAAGGATGGTCGGAGTTGAACTTGGTTGTGGATGGTTGCATTTGTGGTCACATTCTTATATTGTGACTGGACGTTGACTACTGTTTTATTTGCACTGGAGACAGTGAGATTTGAGGAAGAATTCTTTGCTTTTTCCACCATAACAGGTATGCCTTTATGCACAGCTGGCCGTGAGGAATTGCGACTGCGATTTTTCATAAGGTCTCTCAGCGACTTTGGTGATACCACAATTATAACTCTGTTCTTTAGATCAGTAACGTTTTCCTTTTTGGAGGCTTCGGACGCAAGGACTGTTTCTGGTGGAGGTTTGGGTGCACTTGAAAAAGATTCGCTTTCCGATGGAGTGGGTGTGGTTCTGTTTAGTTCATTAGATGGTGCTGTTACGCCAGAACTTACCAAAGTTATAAAATCCTCCAAGTATTTAGTCAGTGATTCTTCTTTTGAACCATTTATACCCTGTTTTGGAAGGACAAACTCGGTATGATTTGCATCACCCCTTGCAAGAGGAATCGAACTGAATTGCTTCGTCTTGATCCCAACGGATTCCATACTTGTAGTCGTTGTTTTATTGTCAAGCTGAATAGTTTGGCCTTTTAAGGCGTTGTTATCATTTTGCGACTCAGTTTGATTGTCAACATTGGAATGCAGCCGTTTACGAAGATCCGTTTCATTCCCAAAGTAGCTCATGAGCACTTGATGAGACGACTGACCATCATGGTTAGACGGTGATGAATCTGAAGTATCTCTGAGCTGCATAGAACCGGTGCTGCGAAGTCGAGAAGCCAGTCTTTGATTTACAAAGTTGACGCTTCCGTTATTTTCCTCAAGAGGTCCGTTTACCAATTTTTCAGTGTCACTTCCATTAGCACCCTCCTTGTAAGGCATCTTGTTTTGCAAGTTGCTTGAGTTTGGAGCAATAGATAAAGTTTGGTTTTCCACCTGAATACTCCTAACGTTGCCTACAACGTCTTTACTGTTCTCAAGACGTACAGCAAAAATCTTTCGACTGGAAGCACCTGGAAGCACTGAAACACTGGAAGCAGTATCCTCGTTTGGTTTATAGGGGAGGTAGTCTGCATTCATATGACCGCCTACATTGCCCCAATTTCCTGCTTTTCCATCACCTTTTAGGTCCTTGAAAAACATTCCTTTGTCTCTACCAATTCCTTTTTGATCGCTTTCTCTGCCAACAAACAACGAAGGAAATCTAGAAACTTGTTTCATCATCTGTTGTGTATCTTTGAATGCTGGATTGTTTCTATAGCTGGTACTTTGTGCAGGGGAGGAGATTCCCTGGGTCTGCCCATGTAGATCTGTTAGCTTTTCCTTAAGACTTTGATATTCTTTAGACCAGCTGTCTAAAGAATGGTTTCCTATGTTTACTTGCAAAGGGACTCCTAGTTTAGACACAACACGGACGATTTTCATTTGCTGTTGATTCTGTTCATTGTCCTGGCTTGTAATAAACGGGTTTTGGCCATGTTCAGGTTGCCTGCCATTATATGGTGTTATATTTTCGCTGTTGTATCTTTGCTTTGAAGGCTTGTCTATTCTTTGCGTCGCAGGCTTGTCTATCTGATACAGAGAACCATCTTTAGTACCTAGTTCCCAGGGAAACGTCGAGCTACCTTGGCGAGAGCCACTAAATTGACCTGCACTGTTTTCCTGGACCGACTGTTTATTTGGCGGTGATCCGTATGCATATTTTGACTCAGCGTGTGGCTTTCTTTGGGAGGTAAATCTGTCCTGGAACAAAACCGTTTTATTTGTACCTAAATCCCATGGAAACGTCGAGTTACCCTGGCGAAAGCGACTGAATTGACTTGCGCTGTTTTCCTGGACCAAATGTTCATTAGATGGTGATCCGTATGTTTTTTCTGACTCAGCGGGTGGCTTCCTTTGAGAGGTATATCTGTCCTGGAACAAAACCGTTTCATTTCCATCCCTTACTTTTCCAAAAGGTTCCGAAGACGCAGGCTCTTCTTCAATTATAGTAACATCATCTTGCGCACCAGTTGTGCTTTGTGGACCTCTTTGAGCGGGTAAATTAGACTCATTTGTGCTCATGCTATTCATGTAAAACTGGTCAGCTTTTACAGCCTCGGGACGATAATTTACATTCTGCTCACTCGAATGGACTTTACTGCTGACAAAGTCATTAGTTGGCCTTTTTACTCCTACGCTACCAGGCGGACCACTGTTGCTGTTAACTTCATTTTCACTTTCTGATGGAGGGGGAAATGACACTCCAATGTTTGGGCTCTGATCTCCTTCGTCCTGCTGATCAGTTTTGTTCGCGTTAGCATTAATGTGCCATGGCTTTATATGCAAGTCATTGCTGTTATCGTTGTCTATTTTAAACGCGGTCTCGTTACTTTGATTGCTAAACGAAAATAAACTGTTACTCGCTGGTTTAGGTTTAAACATGCCATTCTGATTGTACCAGTGCAATTTGACTTTGGAAACATCATGTTGTAGGTTGTCAAAATGTGTAGATGGAGACGGAATCGGCGGATGATCACCTTCAGTGGGCGTTCCCTCCGGTCCCTCCTCGGCGCTACCCGTCAGAAACAATTTCTGTCCATTATCCTTTGTATGAATAGGCTCAGTTTCCTTCGTCGTGTTATGGTAATATGTTTGAGTATTCGATCCATCAAACATTTTTAGCGTATTTTCTAGATAACTGAGAGCATGGCTGGGACGGGTAACGTTCCTGCTTTCTGGCAAAGGTTCTGGCAGAGGCAAATTTGTTGGGGCATAAGTTTCGTTTGCAGCTTCTTCATTTTGTGTAGCCTCATTGCTCTGGGCAATTTGTTGTTGATAAGTGAAGTTTCTCTGAACTTGTTGGATTGCGTCCCATACAGGTTTACTGAGTATAGGGCGTGTTTCTTCATTTGAATTGTCGTCTTCATTGTCCTCAATGACGGTAACATCATCAGGCGGACGGTTTTGACTGTTTTTACCATCTTCTTTGTTTTGGTCTATGATTTCAACGTCGTTTCCTTTGTTGTCGCTGTAGGACGATGGAGGTTGCTTAAGGGCTAACCCACCTTGTGCTTGAGGCATCCCCGCACTTGTACCCTGGTTTAGCCTGGAATCCGCCTTTGTCAGCGCACCAAGAACATCGTCCACTTCCTTGCCTAGTAATTGAGATTCTTCGTTTGCTCCTTCACTTATACTATTTTCTACACTGGTGTATTCATTTTTAGCTTCATCTGAACTAAGGGTGCTGTACGAATCTGTGTCTTTCCCATCAATATTGTCAATGACGGTGACATAATTGTTGCTGAAACCGTTTTGATCTCTGTTGTCCGAATTGTCATTAGCAGTGACTTCTTGGTATCGAGGGCTTTCAAACTGATCTTGTTTTGCACCAGTGTCTTGATTGTCCTCGAGGAATTCAATTTCTTGACGTGGTTTCACTTTTATGCGTTTGCGAAGCACTTCTTTGAAACGCTCAATTTCCTTTTTGTGAAGTGAACTGCGAGGTCTTGGCTTTCGATCAACAAACCCAACGCCATGGTTACTCGTCAGCGGATTACTTGTTCTTGCACTATGGTCCCTCTTGATGTTTTCTTGCGTTATTTTAAACCTTCTGTCTCTTGATACAAAAGTAGTTTGATGAGCAATTTTTCGTCGCTCTTTGCTCCAATCCTCTCGATTGATTGTCCATTTTTTCACTGCATGTTTCAGTAACGGAAGGTTTCCCAAAAGTCTTTTCTTCAGAGGTGAGATCTTCCGGCGTTGTTTCAACTTAGTTGTATATATTTCATCTCTGTCGTTGTAGTGGCTACTTCCACGACTCAGTGATATTAACACGTTCAGCGTTATAAGAAACGCAAAGCAGGTGATATAGACTTCTCTCATTGTTGTTTGTTTATGAAAACTGTTTGCTTTGGTGATGCCATTGTGGTCCAAGTAAAGCTAGCGTAGAAGAATAATTCAACGAGGTTCTAAGGGTTGATCAAGCTCCATGTTTCTGTGGAAAAAGAAATGGAAATTTATCAAACCATCCAGTTTGTAAAAACAATGATTTGAACCCTTCCAAAATAAGATTGAAGACAAAACATTGACAAAACAAATTTACAATATGTTTACAAACAAAACCATTTCCTTTACTGAAAGCGATTTCTGCAGCATATAGCTATTCAAACTCAAAGAGCAGCTGATTTTATCCCCTGAAAAAATTAGATCCTGATTGGATAGAATATCTTAATTAATTGTAAAAGTTGTGTTGGTCAGTTTTATTCACTGGATAAGGTTCACGATCTGTTCGTGTGACCGTAGCCAATTGGGCGAGAGGGGAAGAGGGGGCACAATAGAGAGGTTAAGCATGACGTTAACGGCAGACGGCAAACGGCAAATATAACTTCTGATTTTGGGTTCTTTTCTTCTAATTCGTGAATAAAGCACACAAAAATGGAATATTGTCTTCTACTATTCATTGCAAATACAAATAATTTCACTCTACTATTTACACAACTGAAGAGAGACGGCAAAAGTTTCATTTTTGCCGTTTGCCGTAAACGTCATGCTTAACCTCTCTTATTTTGAAAGAAGACAAGCTACGAGCCACAATGAGCGAACAAGCAAGCGATGACTTGTTTGTACTCATTTAATGAGCCATATAATGCGCCAATTCAAGTGAGTGACCCAAAACGTTTTTTCCACACAATGAAATGGTCCGTCGTGCGCTAGCAGGTAGTACAACAGGTACCACGACTGTTTTAAAGTAACTCCAAGTAGACATAACGAATGAAAGAAGCAATAATTATTGTTTTGTCTATTTCGCTTGGGTACCTTCCTTCCCTCTTGCCACAGCTTAACAGAACGGTGCGGGCGATATTTTGCACTAACTCTGCCAAAAAATGCATTTTTAATTGTTAGCACGAGGTAAAACGCGCTGCTTGGGAAATACCACACGGCTTTGTTATCAAAACTTAATCTACGTTCTAGTTCTTGCAGACCATGCAATTTGAAATCGTAGACAAAACAATGGCCTCCTAGGTCTGTTACGTTCTTCAATCAACAACGCACTTTTTCAGACCCGTAGCGATAAAGAAATAATTATACTTGTAGACACAACATACCTGATTGGCTTAAGGCAGGACACCGTTCAGTCAAAGAGACCGGCTCGAAACCACAATCATGTCAATGGTGGCACAATTTGTGTTGTTGCTCCGTCGATTGTAAGTTTATAATCGTTGATCCAGCTCCATTATAGGAAAATTTCTTTGACTTTCAGTGTCAATTTGCTTTAGCGTCGAGTTTTTACACACAAAAAAGTTCAAATCAATTTTGAAGTAGATCACGTCAGTTCTATTGATAAATACAATTTCTGTCAAAATTTGCGCAAAAACGCACAAGTGGTCACGTGGGAAAAGGAAAGATTCCGATTGGTTTCTTAGCTCCTTGGAGAAAAGCTTCAGTTGTTGAGTCCCGTTGCCTGCTCTTTAATCCGGAAAGCGAATTTCGTCACGTTGCTTGGCGGATCCGCCAGGACTTCGAGTATTAATTGAAATCATTTCTAATAGTATATTAGAAATGATTCCAAAGATAATTACTAACATCTCTAGTGGTAGAAAATAACAATATTACTCAATTTCCTGATGGATTTCGTCTTAATTTCTCCAAGCCCATTTGTACTCCTTGATGGTAAAAGGGTCTGTGAGAGTGAAGTGTTTTGCCCCTGTACGCAACACAGTGACTCCGGCCAGAGCTCGAACCCGCAGTCAACTCGAGCGAAACGCGCGAAAAAATTTTCACTTATAAAGGACAGTAAAAAGCAGGCACCATTTCCTAGAATAACTGTTTTAGCTTCTTCCGTCTGCCAATCATATAGCACCATACAGAAAAAGAAAAGTGGTTTCCAAGATAATCTAAACAAGGCAACCTACAAGGTAATTATTGAGAACTCTTTGTGGCCATTGCAATGTAGGTAGAAGCACGAAAACAATTCACGAAAGTTGTATTAAAAAGCCGCATGTCATCGTGGTGGCGGGGGAAGGGGGGGGGTGCCCTAGATCTCTCCCTACACAGGAAGGTGAACTTGAGTATATACTAGTTATCCAACCGCCCTTACTCAAATTATAAATTTGTTGCAGAGGCAGGGGGACTCAATAAGGCCAAGACTTGCTAAGGGTTCATTCAGCCGTGAGATAATTCTTCTAATTAACAACACGATCTTTGGTTTACCAAAATACTTTAATCTTCCTTTGTGCAAGTCAAAACCTGAACATTAAGAATCAACTAAACACTGTTTATTTCATAAGAATATCAACATAATTAGATGATGCATTACAATCCAACAGACTTTTTACATGGAACAACTTATAAAATTAATGCAGGTCGAGTGAAATTTGCCTTAAAACCCAAACTTAGAGCTAGAATTTAGTTCTAAGGCTAATTTATTAGAAGGGTATCCAGTTGCAGTTAGAACTGCCATATGTGTCCAAATCGTCTTAAAACAGAAAAATCAGTAAAATGGCAAAATCCATTCTTTAGTTGGCAGAATGATTGCATTAGTCAGGTTGAATACTTGAAATTTACCACATGCACTCTATACTAATAAAAATCTCCTTTTTAGGCAAATTGCCTCAGTCTTTTTGGTTATAACATGGAGGTTCTCAGATCATGGGAATATGGTTAACACAGTGCATACCAAGAAAACAAATTCCTTTTAGATTCCTTGTTCCATTTTTTACTGGTAACAGTTTGTTTAGTTTCACCCATTTGGCAGATTTACGGTGTGCTCAAAAGAGAAAGGGGGTAAAAATGGGACCTCTCTTGCTAAAAACTAGAATGTGGGAATGAAGTGTGAGGTGGGGGAACAATTTTTTTTTTCAGGCATGCATTCAGCAATAAAGGAGGATGCCCTTGCCTGAGATCCACCACTGATAATAAGTTTTTGACAATAAGTTTTTCATATGGATAAAAAGAGGCTCTAAGGAACTTTACATAACAACTAACATGAATTTATTTGAAAGATACAAGTTCAAAAGTGTGAATACCAATCAGGGGCGTAGCCAGCTTTTTGAAGAGTTGTAGGCGTGGTCAATCGGCCCGTAAGTGTTCCTTTTTGAGGGGGTAGGGGCGGATGAGGTACGCCGAGGAAGGTTTTTTTTTATCAAGACTCGAAAATGATTTCTACTTCACTTTCTGTTGATGTTATGTGTATTTTACAGCACATAAATTATAACATTTTATAGGAAGGAATTGAGCCAGTGTTCACTCATTCCAAAATAAACGCACTTGTCTTTTCTGGCGCATGCAATTGTACGTTTGTCTGTCACCTGGCTAGTCTAGAAGGTTCCCGAGTTTGCCGTTGCTAGACGAGCCTTGATCTCATCGTGAAAGAGTAGTTGCAAAATATATCATGCTAAGGTTCGTTACAACTCGCTTTCTATTTCACCTTGAAAGCATTTCAGCCTGAATTTTGTGTTATCTTACATTTAAAAATACAAGGAGGTTGAAAAAATTGTAGGCCAGGGCCTATGGGCCTATAGGCTCGCTACGCCCCTGCCAATATAAAAATTCTGAAAGAAAAGGCATCTTGCAATACATTTCAAACACAACTACTTCAAATTCATCATCTAGTGATGATTATCAGTTCTTATTCCCCCCCCCCCCCTTTACAATGTAGTACAACTGCAAAGGTCTGTATTAAGTGAATGTCAACAACTGGGGGAGGGTGGGAGTAACATTTGTGCAAGGCATGTGAACGTCTGTAAAAAATAGTATACCCTTCAAATTGGGAGTATCTTGTCAATTTCCTAGCTGACTGTAGCTGAATAGCTTTGAGAATAAACTTTCTTTCATTCATAATTCTTTCACCTTAGATATGTATGTATGGAGTCCAGAAAGATAAGTTGCATGCTGAATTAGAATGAAATAAGCTTATATAACACTCTTTGTATCAAAAAGAAACTCCTATAAGTAAAAACTGTACAAAAAAAAATTGGTTGAACATGGCCCTCCATTACCCTCAATTACCAGCTGCTATTTGAATTTCCAGACTGGACTCAAGGACAGACTTGAGAGATACATGTAGGGGCTCAGTGTAAAAACGGGCAGTAGTGATTTTTGGCTAAAATTAAACACCCCAAAAAAAAACAACTCTGATTTGCCAAAAAAAAAAAAAAAACAATTTGATGCGAGTTGAGCTTTTCTGGTGTCATTGTTCTGACAAGCGTTTTATCAAAAAACTCCTAAAGACACTGCCAGGATGAAGCAAGTTTTTTAGCATATGTCATATCTCATAAACAAAAGAGAAACTAGTGAAAACAAATACAGGACAATGTTTGACACACATTAACAAACCTGCATGTGAAATTTGGAGCTGTTTTGGTGATGTTTAATATTATAGCCAAAAATCACTACAGAACCGCTCTTTTCCCACCGACCCCTTCAAATGAAGTGTAACCCTCCATGGGGGTAGAGAAAGAAAGAGCTTTCTGAACCGACTTTCCACCTTCAGCTAACAAGGCTTATTCCTGTTCTACCAGCTCACATTTATCTAAAACCTCTCTTGGTATTCTTATGGAAGTCACTGTGTAGACCGTATGATCATCTGAAATACTCGAACAATGTTCCCATTTGTTCTTATCAACATCATAAACCTGCAGGGCAAAATTGTAGGGCCTTCCTTGCTCTGAAGAGGAGCATGCTATTGCAAATACCTTCCCTTTAAAACAAACAGCACTGGAAATAATTTGCGGTGCACCCATACATTCAATCTTACTCCAAGTGTTTGTAGATGGGTCATACATTTCAGTAAGATTTGCATGTGTAAATCCTATCCTTTGAGTACCGGTAATTCCTCCAAATAGGAACACCCTACCTCTAACAACTGCACCACAAGCACTGACTCTCTTTTCAAAGATTGAAGCAATTGTTTTCCAGCAGTTAGCTTCAGTGTCCAACCTTTCAACCACATCCAGGGATGTGGTGCCCTCTGAACAGCCCCCTATTGCATACAAAGAGTTTCTGTCAGCCACAGCACATACACCGTATCTTGCAATGCTCATGGCTGCTACCTCTTGCCACAGGTTTGTATCAGGATTGTATCTATGCACACGGTCAGTTTGAGGTTCAGTTTTACTCCTACCACCAACCACATACAAAAAACCTTGAAAACTAACAACTGCTGGATGGCTGCATGTATTTGCCCCTGCAAAAGACTTAACAGGGGTCCAAGAGTCAACTAATGGGTCATATCGCTCCATTGTACAATCACCTGTTGCATTTACTCCAGTGGCATATAATTTGCCGTGACAAGTGCTCATGACAGACCCAGTGGGTGGTCGCCTGGATAACGTTTCTGTCATATCAGTCATCTTGTACCAGTTGTTCGCTGAAGGAATAAAACAAAGCGTTTTCTTATTTTTCATTCCACAGGCAACAATGGCATCTTCATATGTCTTAAGACAACTTCTTGGTGGCTGTGCAAAATAACACTCCTCTGAACCATATGAAAGCCCTTTCATGACATCTAGTACATGTGCTGTGCACGTTGCACTGTTTTTCACCAAGGGATGCGGTAGAATGACATTGAAAATGTAGCTGCGTGAAACGTAAACAAGACGAACGTGATGAAACAACTCAAGAAAGCTCTGATGTTTTCTATTCTCATCTCTTTCCATCCACTTCACAATCACTTGGAAAACTTCTTCCTCTCCTTTCAGGATGATGTCATCACTTAAAATCCACTCCTCCACTTGTGTCACGCTCAAATTCAGAAAATCGTTAGATTGCGTGACATCGATGAAATTTGCGAAAGTAAAATCCCTCGCACTTTTCTGCAATTCAGGACACTGATACCTCTCGGCGAAATAATAGGCCTTGATACAGTCTGAAGAAGACAAATTTTGTGAAATGAACTTACTTGAAAGCTCTTTCAGGCTTGGGACGATTAAAAAATCAGCTATTTGCAGCAAATCGAATGCATTGTGTTCATTGATATCAACATGTCCTGTGTACAGATACTCCAACACTTCTGGCATCACAGCTTTGCTCGTCTCTTCCAATCGGATCACTCCTTCTTTCTTTTCTTTCATGTCGCTTTTGAGAGCGTTGAAAAAGAACGGACTTGCTGCACATAACACGATTCTGTGAGCTTTCAAACGAGCTTGATCGTCACCGGAGCCAACATCTAGAATCACATCGCAGAACTGTTCGTTCCTTCGCTGAATATCGAGGCGTTTCATCATTTCCACACAAAACTGTTCCTTGTCAGTCTCTGTGATAGGTTCTGATGACAAATCTATAAACATGATGCACAACTACCAGAAAAAGGCAGAAATCGAGAGAGTTAACAAGAGAGTCTTTTGCGCGTTTTTCCTCTGGAACGAACGCGAAGGACTGGTGCGATTATTTTCACAGGTGTCCGCTGTGCGAATAAAAGTGAAATTCGGCTCAAGCGCACTGTGGCGATGTAGTCGTCGTTTTTTTAGGCCTGGTTTTCGGGTTTGCCTCGGTGTAAGAACCTGTGATATTTTTCTTTTTTTTTGGAGCTTTTTTTTTCCTGCTTTGTATTGTTTTTGACGTTCTTTGTTGCTTTATTCGTTCTTTGTTTTACGTCACCGGTGAGTTTCACAGGTTCTTACACCGAGGATGAGCCTGGTTTTCACTAGCGACGCAAGCACAAGCGCAAGAATAACAGCTCTTATTTCACTACCGTGAAAACGGCTTCGACTCAAGCAAAAGCGCAGGCGCATTGCAGTTTTATGGAGGTATTGTGCTCGTGCTTGCGGCAAGCCATATGAGGATGAATTGTTTTTCTCTTCGCTTAATTACTCCTTGCATCCTGCGCCGTGCACTCTAGGAAAAGACGATTTCAACTCTAAGTTGGTTATGAGCGAGGTTTCTCGAAAGATAGACCTCTCAATCGAGCCGACTAAAGTCAGCACTTCCGTTACGCTCGAGAATACAGGCGATTTATCTACTTGGCATTTTCATCTTGCTATCGAGCCATCTCTTGTGGATAAACTTGCATCGATTGGGTGCCTTCCTTCCCTCTTGCCACAGCTTTACAGAACGATGCAGGTGAAGTCTTGTAATAGATCTTCCGAAAAAATGCGGTTTTAACTGTCAACACGAGATGAAACCTTCTGCTTGGGAAATACCGCACGGCATTTTTGGACCTTGAGGGTGGGCGCTTATTCGAGGTGGGCGCTTATTTGAGGCTGGGCACTTATTAAATTTTCAGTATTTTCAGCAAATAGTTTATTTTGCAAGAAAAAAATGTATAATAACTAAACATGAAGGTGTACGAAAGCTGAATTTTAAATGTTCATTGAAAGTTTCTGTAAAAAAAAACTAAAAAAACTCGGTCTTCAACTTCAACAATAATCATTGTGCCCTCATTTTAGGGGTGTGGGGGTGGGCGCTTATTTACTTTTCATACCTACAGGGTGGGCGCTTTTTCGAGGTGGGCGTATATCTACATCTTGTTCTTGCAGACCATGCAACTTGAAATCGTAGACAAAACGGTGGCCCCCTAGGTCTTAGTTGCGTTTTTCTTTTCAATCAATAATTTTAATAAAGCCACGCGGGATGTTGGGAGAACACGAGAAAAGCTTGTAAATCGCGAGCCGTCAGGCGGTAAACCAATCACAGCGGCTGAAGAATAAATCACAGGTTCAGCTCCACACACAAAATCCACAAATCGACGCGACAAAAACGTTTAAAAGTTCTTTTAAAGCTATGAAAGTCATAAGAAGGAAAGGAAAAAGACAAACTGTCACGGTATAAAATGTATTCAACGATTTTAAAGTTCTTTGACGTGGAAATCTAGCAAATTGTGGCCGGAGTCATTTACCGCGAAAGTAAAAGCAAGTAAATAAAGACTGCACGAAAACTTTGCAAGTTTACAAACTTCACAGACTGACGAAGGTATTGAGAATAAAGGTTAGTTCCACAAACACTTCTTTAGAAATTTGTTCTGAATTTATTTATTCCGTATTCCTTTGTTTTCGCCGAATAACGAACTTGAGATAAAGCGGAATGAAGCGGAATCGTGAATCATGAATCATAGCTGTAAATGAATTCTTCCATCGATATTGAACGCTTGTGAATATAGAATGTAACAAAAATTAAACTGATGGGTCATTTTTCTAAATTTCTTAACAAATATGTTCCATAAATGGCCTGAAATCACATTTCTGAGCATCTTATTTTCAAAATTTCCTGGGGGACCACGTCCCCAGACCCCCCTATAGGAAAGCAATGGATACACGACTGTACCTTTGGCTTCACATCTTCATCCCGTTAATACTAACTTTACAGTGATCAAGTATGTTACCCACAGTTAATATTTAGAAATAATTTGATGACTGAAAATATTTTACATCGGCTTCCGGCATATTTCCGTGCCAGGAGAGTCTCCACTTCGGAAGGAGGCTCTGTTAGCAGGGAATCGGAATGCGCAACCAGCCTGTAAGTGAATAAATTTTGAAAGCTGGGTGAAAAGAATGAAAATGAATCATGAATATTGAATAAAATTTATAAATGAATCATGAATCATCGAGGTAAAATAAGACAGGAATCATGAATATCCAAAGTCCAATGATTCCGCTTCCACCCCCGAAACTCAGTGTGAGTTTCTGCCATCAAAATAATTCTAGTTCATCGCGACAAATTCGATCAGTTTTATTTCCTTTTTAATAACATTTCCGAGTTAATGTTGAATGTAACCATATTTTTCCAGTCCAGTGAAAGCGGACCTGTTTATTCTGTTACTTCTCACTCAGTCAGTGTTTGTCTCTGCGTTTTGTTTGTTTTTTCTCTACTAAGTGCCTTTGCTCAACTGTTGTGGGCGGGAAAATTCAATTTTGTGATCCCGTTTGTGATCCACCCTCAGTAAATTTTCATAATGATCATTTACGATAATCATATATCCCGCCGTTTTAACCAGGCATAACTAATCGATGACATCAATGACATCAATGAAATCAATGAATAATCAATAGGTAATCGATAGGTAATCAGTTGATTAGTCATTGATTATTGCCGATGATCAATGAGTAATCGATGACTAATCGATAGGCCACAAAATTTTTGGTTATCGATTAGTCATCGATTGCATCGATTTGTCATTGATTGCATTGATTAGTCATTGATTTCATTCATTACTCATCGATATCATCTCATTCCGGTGCGTGATGGTAACTGCTTATGCAGGCTATTTCCCTATAAAGCCGAAGCAGTTTCACTTTGCTTACAAACATCAAGCGAACAAAATTTATAACCACGTAGTCGATTCTTGTCAGCGCACTTGTTAGTTTTATTTTCAGACTGGTTGGTTCCTGTTCAGTTGATTTGTTATATTGGACAAAGAGTTGGGCTAAGTGAAATATTGCACAATTAAGAATCATCTCTTTTTGTGTTTAGCACTACACGTCTCGACATGCCGGCAGGTTATTTTTTGACCTTTTATGAAGGAGTAATTTTGTCAACAAGAACGCCAGTTATGAAGAAAATTATGCCTAACATAGTTAAAAAAATCACAAACGAAAAAAATGGTACACGAAACAAATAAAGTGTCTTTTGTGCGCAGTATAATAGTCGATGAGTAATCGATAACATCAATAGGTAATCAATCACATCAATGAGTAAACGATAGGCCACAAAATTTTTGGGCTTCGATTAGTCATCGATTACTCATTGATCATCGCCAATAATCAATAGTAGTAATGTACTACACTCTGAGGCAAATTTGCCTTAGAGATGTAGTACATCACTACTGCCCGCCGACTGGAACAAATATGGGGACAAAAATGGATTCAAATATTGGAATCAAATATTGGAATCAAAACTGAAATTCAAGCCATGGAAAATCAAAACTGAAATTCAAACCCTAGAAAACCAAGCCTGTAAAACCAAGCCTGTAAAACCAAGCCTAACTCAACCCTAGGTTCAAAATAAAAAAAAACTTCTTATACTCTTTTTTAAACTTTTTTTATACTGCGTTCGAATGGGATTGTCTTATATGGGTCCACTTGCTACCCAGACTGTACTCTTTTTTACATTGCTCACAAAACCATCGTGTATTTCGCATATAACGGGCTTTTGTGCGCCTTATAGCTTTCATTTTGTCTTCTTTGGTAAACCATCTCTGGTATCGGGCATTAACAATATTATCATTCCAAAACATCAATTGTTATATATTAATAACACAATATATTAATTTCTTATATCATTAATAGTGCGTTTAAACAAGCCTTGATATCATAACTGAAATATCAATCTGGAAAAACAAGCGAAGCCGAGTTTTATGCTGTTTTTATTATCATGGTAAATCTCTTGTACTGAATATCTGTTGTGAATTGTCTTCTAAAACGATTATGATTTTTGTTATTTTTGAATTCATTTTTTCTTTTTCAAGGTCGGATAATACACTGTTTAAATCATTGTAAATGTTACATAGGTATTTGCTTGTTTCATTTTCTTCATTTAATAATTTTGTTAATGGCTTGCAATGTCCATCTTCCTTTAGTTTTTTATCTAAATATACTAAAGTGTCTAAATTTTCATATACCAAATCTCCGAGTTTTGATAATTCTTTTAATGTTACGATATACTTCAGTCTGTTTATTGCGTCATCAGACATATTTTTGAATGTATTTGCTTTGAAACATATTTTCTTTAAATTTTCCATGTTTATTTTCATGTTTGTCATTTATCTATATATATAGTGTATGTTTTTATTTTTATGCGTTTTTTCATGAATCTCTTATACTCTTTTTTAAAAATCTTGCATCTTAGTGCGTTTAAATATGTTGTAAATCCTTGATTGGTATCCAACTATTAAATTCATCACTATAACCTTTCCACTTCACTAAAGCTTGTTTCTTCTTATAGTTCCGCCGAATTACTTTATCAATACGAAATACTTCTTGTTTTGCTTTCAATAGTTCGGACTCGTAAAAGCTACCTTGTATTTCTTCATTATTCAAATCTTTTAATTTATAAGTTATTGGATTAGTGTATTGGATCTTATCAACGATGAATATCTCTTCTGACCAATTAGGAGTATAGCCTTTGTCGAACACCTTTCGTTTATATTTAGATATTCGGACCTTATCACCAACCTTAAATTTGGGTATTGCTGATAATGGCTCCATATCACCGTATAGGTTAAGATATACAATTCCTTGATTTTTTTCCTTTGAAGCTTCTGTTGGTGTCATCTTTATTGAACTGTGTTTTGTATTATTGTATTCTTTTACCAGTATGGGTAGCATTTCAAGATACTGTGTGTTACCTTGAATAGTAAACTGTTTGTACATTTTATTTTTCAAAGTTCTATTAAATCTCTCAATAACAACAGCTTTACCTTCATTAAAAGTGGAATACATCTTAATATCATTTTGCTTTAGCCATTCCTTGAATGTTTTGTTATAAAATTCAGATCCCTGATCGACCCAGAGAAATTCAGGTTTACGTTTGTCATTAATGACAATATTGTTGAATGCGTTAGTTATTGATGTACCTTTCTTATCTTTCAATTGTATAGCCCAAGCGAATTTACTGAATACGTCAATTATAGTCAATAGATATTTATAACCTTTATTCCATTTTGAAAGTTTATCCATAAAAACTAAATCAGCAGACCATATGTCGTCAATTCCATTTGATATTACTCTTCTAGTTTTAAATTTTCGTCTGATTGGTTTATGTAACTCATCGGCTAATTGTTGAGACCAATCATTTTTACTCAACGCCGTTTTCCGTTTTTTGGCTTTTTAACACCGAGCCCTATTTTAGCCTTGGTTGCAATTACATTACGAGCGACAGTATGACCCCATTGACGTTGAGAATAAGGGGTAGAGTCGAGCTCTTGGATCATTTTTTGGTCAGCTTTATGCTTGCAACTTAGTTGTTTAGATTTTGCTTTATTTCCACAAACGCTGTATGCAATATCATGCCTCATCGCTATTTCATCCGTTCTGCCTGTCGGTTTTTGAAATATTTGAAGTATTTCACCTGTATTTGGATCATATTTCACTTGTTTTTCGAGAGGATTATAAGGACCCAAAAAGGCATAGCCATGGGGTACCCAGCCGGCTTTTGGTTTTGGCAATTTCCCAATCAATTTATGTATATCAAACACCCCTCTGTAACAGGCCTGGTGACATCTGATTTTCCACCAGGTTTTTAACCAAAATCGACCAGGGAAGTCAAATATCCACCAGGTTGATTACTTTTTTTCACCAGGTAAGGGTGATGATATAAGTCCTTTTAAGCATTCGCGTTATATGGCAAACGGGCCGTTTTGCGATCGCCGAGCGTTCTTCGTTCTATTACCACCACTAGATCCGCAATGTAATTGTCACAATGAGCCAATGAGTTATCATACTATTGACACTGTCAATACGCACTTGGACGTGAATCAGTCGCCGGGGTTGTATTCCTGAAATCTTCTGCAATTCTAGCACGTTGTTGTCGATCAGAGTATCATACACGGCACGCAATGCATGCAGAAGCGACCGTCTATTATATAAGGCGATGGACTGACGTTATCGCCTTAAAATGATTCCTCTAGATGCATGTTACTTTTCCAGTTCTTAGCAGGCCTATACGCATGATTTAAAACGACGGTTCTTCGGAGCGCCAAAGATCTGAAACGTGAACGCCGAAGATGTAACCTACTGGGGATCCAGAGGGCATGCCTCCCCTGGAAACTTTGAAAATTATACATGCAGAAATAACATTTCGTGAGTTTTGAAGGGAGTTTCATATGTAACTAGGCAGCTTAAAGTAAACTTAAAAAACACCATTATTTCTCGAACTTTTCAGTTAATACCAAAGCTCCGTATTTTTGTCCAGACAAAAACATATGCGAAAACTGAAACTGTGTATGCAATATTAATTCATAAACAACTATTTAAGAGTTCATATTTTTATACGGAAATTGATAACATAAACTAAAACCACTGTCAATCATCCATATTTGCAAAGAGTTTGAATTTACTGATATTAAAAGGCTAAAAGCTGAGCGTGATTCTATGCAGGTCGAAGAAAAACAGGCAAACCTGATGTTATGATCAAAAGCCATCTAGGGGGGTCAGGGGGTTTGCTCCCCCTGGGAAATTTTTATATTTGGGCCTTCTGAAATGGCTAGAAATTCATTTAAAAATGTTCATTTGGAGAAATTTATCAGTTTATACACTGATAAATTTAAAGTTAGTTAATAAATAAGATGCCCCACCCCCTACGTGTAGTTCAAAAATTACATAACCCACCCCTTTTCGAGGGCTCAAAAACCGTTGACCCACCCCCACCCCACCAGTCCCTAAATTTAAACGGTCCGTTTACCGTTAATGTTGCAAAATGTTCAAAATTCCGGCCCTTATTCGTTTTTCCATTTTCAGAAGGTCAAAGAATAAAGACGTCAAAATAGGAAAATCGTTTGCTTATATATTTTACAGGTCGAATAAATTGTCTCTTTTTCGGATTAAGCGAGCAAGGAAAAATACGTTATGATGACTGCAGTCCTCCAGCAAGGCATCAATAATTTCATGCAGGTGAAAGCTACGCAAAGTAATATTTAGACAGTACTTACAATTTGAGGCAGCTTAATTAAAATTTACCGTAATACGCCACTTGAATGATCTTGTATGTACTTGAATCGAACTTGAATAACTTTCGTATTTTTTGCATAACATTCTGTCGGCGGGCTACAATGCTTTAAACACGACATTTTATGCATCAAACGCCTCCCAAACTGTTGCCTGCGTGGCCGGCGTTCAAAGGGGAACGCCGGCCACGCAGGCTACCCAAACTGCTCAAGGCTGCTAAAGCGACGGGAAAAAAGCCCCTCAATACTCACCAAGAATTATGTCGGTTAAGCTGATAATCCTCTGCGTAGTTATTCGATAAAATGTTGTAGAAAGCTGGATCAAAAATACTTCTACACATTTATTTTGAGCCGCGCGGGCTGTTCAAATCGCTCTGAATTATTCACAAGTTCGTATTACATACAGAAAAGGATACAGATCTGTTTTTTCTTCATGACAGCAGACGTGCATGACAGCAGAACAAGCGACAAAAACAATAGAAAAAAAGTTAACAATTACTTTTTGCTATATTTACATCAAGTTATAGCTAAATAATAAATAATATTTTTGCCGCGCGTCGTTTTCTTTTGTTTATAAAGATTTTGGCTGATTTTTCCTGACCAGGTTAACACAATTCTTCACCAGGGAGAAATAAAATTGACCAGGGATTTTTTAGAAAACCACCAGGTACCAGGGAGGTCAAATTTCCACCAGGGAGGGCAAAATAACCCACCAGGTCGGGTTTCACCAGGTCTGTTACAGAGGGGTGTTATCAAGAGCGCCTCCTTTAATAAATTTGCTTTTTTTCTTCCTGCATATTTGACAAACTGATTTTTCCATAAGCCGACCATTTTTAGCTTTTACCTTTTTAGAGTTTAATGATTTGGTTTGTTTTTTACACGATAGACAATACGATTGGCACATTATATATATTGATTAGATATTTAATCGCAATAATGATTTATCCATTTTCCATTTTTATACTCACTGAAATTGCATTTTGGGTCGAGATTTTCATTTTTATATGCACCAGCAGGCTTCCAAAAATTAGATGTCTGAATTCCGCTTTTTTTATTAAATATACCTTTAGCAAAGTCACCGCGCCAATATTTTTTAAATAGATCTTTATCGGATCCCGTAACTGCCATGATACCCGATGCTAAGTCTTGAGCCTGTTGAAACCCTGGAATCTTTTCGCCGACCTTTTTGTTAATCGTTTCACCTACTCCACGCCCCTTTTTCTCACTAACAAAACGGGTTTTAGTGATACCACAAGAAACGCATTTCGATTTGAGTATTAAACGATTGTTTTTTGTTCTCATATATTTTTCAGAATTAGGAACTGAATTAGTTTTTTTATTTTTTCACGTACACAATACGATTTAGTCATTGTATATATATTACGTTACATATTTTTGAAATAATGTTGAATGAATTTTTCATTATTCATTGTGTCATATATGTCAAACACTTCTAATAAATTATAATACGAATTCCCCTTATTCATTTCGTTGAGAAAGTATAAAGAGAAGTATCCGCATGTGGTTGTATTTATATTCTGTATCTGATTGTTTTGATGTATCAATGTTAAATTCTTCTTTTTTGCGTGATCGACTATTTCTTGAAATGGATTCATACCAAAACTATCAAAATAATTGATTACCTTATCTTTTACATAAGTTGCAACCCAATGGCTACCGCTCATATAAGATGGTTCAAGATTGTAAATAAATAATGCTTGTCTATGGTTATGTGGTACTCTTTCATCCCTTGACAAAACATCACTGATTGGGATGCTTAAATATCTGCACCATTTTATTAGATCAAAATTACTCATCGGTATATTCTTATGGAATGTTGGCTTTCTTACTTTCTTTTTGGTTTTAAGATCTTTTTTTTTTTTGGAAGCACCAATCCGCCTTTAAGAAATTTATCATATTCAGCCCACGAACCAATAATTGGAGGACTCCTATAAGATAATGCATCTCTTTTAGTCGGTAGTTTGATTTTACCACCGTTTTTTGATCTTTGTTTCCTAATGATTTGTGGTGAATAATAAGGGTATTCTATTTGCATTCCTGTCCCTCCTTGAGGGGGAGTGACTTGAATTCCTTTTCCAATCACTTTTCGCATTTTACTTATTTGTGTTTTAGATAAACTCAATGTAATGCCTTTACCCTCACTTTTTACTTTATTATGCCGTGTTATTTGTCTTTTTGTAAGGTATAACTCAGTATTACCCTTCTTTTTGATCTGATGCTTATCAATCAATAAACTCACTTCACTTGAATTTTTGATTGCTCTGGCTAGCTTTTTCATTTGGCCTTCTGTTAAAGGAATATATGTTGAAATATATTTTGTGCTCATAGTCTTGCTCTATATATAATAGTGTTAGATTAAATATTACATAAAAATAAGTTCATTCCCAATTTTGTCAATTACAATTTTTTCTTCATAAAGAACTACAGCGTATATCATATAATCGTCAGTAGCTTGTACATTCAATCTGTAATGAAACAATAACTGTTTTGGATCATCAGTAACCGATTCCTTATGATTTCTTAAATCGAAATAGATAACAGGAAATAATTCAGAATAATTTTGTAAATTTAACTGAGTTCCTGTATTGTAGTCGTTGGTTCTGAATGCATATTCTTGAATGTCATTATATAATCTTGGTTTAAAATCACAATCATACTCTAGTTCTGGAGTAAAATATGAATTCCCAAGTTGCAATCGACAGGTAGATAGTGTACATGCATTATCACCCGCATTTATTTTAAAAGTATCAAAAATAAAGGGATTTTCTAATTCATTATTTGACTTGTTTCTTTGCAGATATACAAAAACATGTTTTGCATTTTTAATAGCTGGTGTAATTTGATATATCCCAGAAATAGCAGTTGTTGGTGATGAATGTTTAATAAATTCTCTTAAATATGTCCATTTTGTTGCTGTTAAAAAACTACTATTCACTAATTTTTGTCCTGCTGATGTAAAGTTCAAACGTGGTAACCATAACTGAAAATCTAGAACCACATATCGTGTTTCAGCACCCCCAACTCTGTAAATAAATTCTCTATCATCATTTAGTGTTATGTTTAGTTCGATTTGCATAGGTGGTATCATTTTATCTCGTAGTTCTTGAAAAATGGAAAACCTATTCAACGGAATACACGCATATACGTCTTTTGATTGTGCGCACAATTCACCTCTTTTAATTGCTCCTACTTTTGGGGCTGTTGTCAAATTTCCCACTAATACAGCTCTATCGTCGAGATACCAATTGAAATTGGTAGCTACTGTACGGCTATAGTCATCAGAAAATTCAAGCAATCCTTTTATGAAACAGATTTTATGCAGGTCATTACCATCGTAAGGTTTTTTACCTCCTGAAGTTATCATAATGTGATTTATAATACTGGAACTATCATTTATCGTTGACGTTAGCACAGGTGTTTCTAGAGCATTGACCGCAATGTTCGATGCTGCCATCAGCCTTTTTCTCAAGTTTATATTTCACGATAAAATACCCATTATACCAATCAAACCAACTAGACCTATCAGTCATATTGAATATATACCCTGTTTTTTCCTGATATAGCCCATTTGCAGGTCGAATAATGGGTGTTTGCAGATTGAATCGGAGATAATCAACTTTTTCAACATTTTCTATGCTTCTGAAACTCATTTATATTATTAGATTATATAATTTACTTCAATTGTGCTAATCGTTTCAAAATAAGATCCCCAGCTTTTTCACTTCTATTTAACACGGTTTTTAAACTTTTCTTTTGTACTTTGATTATTGGTGATTTATTGATATCTTTTATCATTTTTTTAGAATATTGTCCGATATTTGATAAATCATTAGTTATTAAACCTGATCCTTTATGGCGATATTGATATAAACCTTTTTTAGGGTTATAAAATTTTGACCATTCGTATACTCGATTCATTTTATATTATTAGTTTAGATTAATTCACCTCTTTGATAACGATATGAAACGCCGTATCGATTTCATTTAAATCAATGGGACGATTATACGAATCGGTTATATATATTCGGATTGAATCAATGCTATTTTTATTAATTGGAGAAAATTTCAATCTTCTCGGTTGAAGAGTGAAAGGAAATGACCTACGAATTCCTTGTGCTATAATACTAAAACAAAATAAAACGTCTCTTGATTCATCTGTCAAGGATCTTTTAGTCAAATCGCAATGAATACATATCATATCAACGCTCCTTGTTAAATCAGGTATTTTGTCACTTATATTACTCCCTGAAGTTAAAATTTTCTTTTCAAAACTCAGAATCAAATTAAAGTCTGATACAGATAGATCTAATTCATAATTTTGCTTTATGGTTATTATTGTTCTAAATAATGATAAATCAAACGTAACTGAAAATGGATAATCATCACCATCTTTACCAGTTGTATTTTTTAAAAAAGTATCAATGTCTGTATATGAAAACATTCCATTAGGAAATTCAATATTTTTAAAACTTGTATCACTACCAACGGTTTTTCGATATCTTATTTTATTGTTACCGAATGAGGCTGAAAGGTTATACCACGAATATGTCATACTGATTATTTCGTCTAGTGCCATTTCATAATTTTTATTTGGATCTAGGAATAGAGGCTGGTCAAGATAAATTGTAAAATCATGTGCTTTCTGATTATAATTATTGGCTTGTCTTTTCGCCCTGAATGAACTAAGTATTAAATGCTTTTCCATAATATATATTTAAATTAGATAAAATAGTTGTTATAAATTTTTTCATATAGACGATTTGTAATTCTTTTCACTCTTAACAGTTCATCCAATATTGTAATACCTTGGTTTTTTAATTCATAACTCGTATTCCCAGCGTTAATGCTTCCGCAAATTATATCCAATTTTTTAATAAGTTTTTCAGGGTCTCTGTAATAAATAGCCTTATAATTATGGGCTAGACCACTTCCATACCATTCATCGTCTTCTCTATCAGAATCAGGCGCTGTCTCCCTCCTAATACCCTCTATCTTATCAAATAATGCTTTTTCTATAGCTGGTTTTTTCTTATATTTAGTTTTATGGGGGGTCTTTTTTAATTTTTTTGATTTTTCCTGTAAATCCGAAGCTGAGAAAGGAACTTTGTTGTATTCCATTCTTTGCTTTTTTTGTCTAGTCAGTAACAGCTGATCTTCGATTCTATCAATTTTTTTTGTAAAATCTTCGGATAGTCCCGACAGCTCATCATATGACTTTCCTTCATATTTACCTGATTTGATAAAATTTTCACCACTTTTTGAGAGCTTCCCTAATAAAACGTTGACGCGACGCCTTTCTTCAGCTAGATTTTTGCGTTCATTATCTAATTTCTTTTGATCAGCCTTTTTGAAAGAGCTAGGTGTCCATTCTTTTCTCTTCCGTGTTGTTGATGGCTCAAAATCAGACATTTCACCTTCATCTTCTGTTTCATCTTCATCAATTGGTGGTGGTGGTTCAAAATTGGGCATTTCATCTTCATCAATTGGTGGTGGTGGTTCGAAATTGGGCATTTCATCACCCTCATCAATTGGTGGTGGTGGTTCAAAATTGGGCATTTATATTCATCAATTGGTGGGGTGGGAAAGAGGGATTTCATCACCCTCTCTTACCCCTTTATTTTCCAACTTTTTAGTTGCTTCAATTTGTGTGTCGAGACGAGATGTTACTGGTTTAAACATTTTTATGAATTTGATTTGTCCTAATTCATCTTGCAATTTTGAAGACATTATTTGATTATTAATATTCTTGATTTGATTCTCAACTTCCTCTTTTTGGTCAGCAATTTTTTGCCAAGCTAATAGACTCATTTATATATATATTAGTGTAGATTATTATCGGTCTTCCAGAAGTCTTTCATCAGTCTTTCATTAGTCTTCCAGAAGTCTTTCATCAGTCTTTCATCAGTCTTTCATTAGTCTTTCAGGCGTCTTTCATTAGTCTTTCAGGCGTCTTTCATATTATATAACTAAATAATATAAATGAAGATACCAAATTTAGACAGAAAATCATCAAATAAGCCCGAAAGAAAGTTATGCGATTTTATAAGCGAAGATTATAGAATGGTCGTAGTGGGAAGTAGCAATTGCGGTAAATCAAACCTAATGATGTTCATGTTGAGAAAACCGCTTGTCTTTTATGATAAAATATTTATTTTTACCCCTAATCAGCATCAAGATAAAATTCAAGATCTTATAAAGTTGATGCAGGAAATATCTGGTTTTGTAGGTTATGATGTGCTCGAAGTTGGTGGTGAAGATGATATAAAAAATACAAATGAGTATCAAGATGATAACAGAAAAGTTGTTATTTTTGACGATATGATGATTTCAAACAATAAAATTCAAGATAAAATAGCTAACCATTTTACTGATGGTCGACATCATAAGATTAGCCCTATATATCTGAGTCAAAGCTACTATGATGTTCCGCAAAAAATTCGGTTAAATTGCTCTCATATGATTCTATATCCACCCACGACAAAAAATAACCTCCAGATGATTGCTAGAGAAAATCTGATATCGCCGAATTTGTTTGATAAACTCAAAAAATATGAGTTTTTATTTCTTGACAAACAAAAAAATACCGTAAAAAAGAATTTCGACGAATCTATATTATAATCTAATATATTAACATAGATGGGTTACATTAATGACGAAAATGATTTTATATCAACTAAATATTCTCAAAGTGCAAAACCTGCAATTGGTTTTAAATTGACTAGCCATGGTAACTATTATATGGACAAAAAGAAAATATTCGGGTTAAAGACACAAGATGACGTTGCAGTGGATGCTGATTATGATTCATATGCAAAAGACTTGGGTAGTGCTATTAATAAGAGATATATTAATCAATTTTGTTTAAAAAAAAATAGAGATGAAACTACTTTTGATTGTGTTGGACTTTCACTTCAGAACACTGAAGCTTACTATGATGGGTTGTATAACGACTTATCAATACCGAATGTTGAATACGTAAAATTAGAAGACAATAAAGTCAAAGCAGAACTCAATAACAAACTCGCTGATAAAGCCGACCTTAGTACCAATAATGAACAAACGTTTAACAGCATTTTAAATGTACCTAATTTCGATCAAGGTTATAGCAATATGTCTAACGTGATGAATAAAGAATATATTGACTCCAGAGACGCGCTTAAAGCCGATAAAACATATGCCGACAATACATATTTGAAAAAAATCACTGGTACAGCTATGGCTAAAAGCATTCAAACAAAGGCTGATAAACAATACGTTGACAGCAAATTTGCAAACAAGTCTATAACTACAGCCCTAGCTTATAACCTTCATACTAAGCTTGATATCAACGGTAGTAAAAAAATGTTAGCTGATCTCGATATGAATGGCCATACCATTAATAATTTAAAAGAGCCGAAAAAGAATGCAGATGCTGTAAATAAATTGTATGTTGACAGTTCACATATTACCTCTATTGATAAAGGAAACGTTTTCAATAATATAATGATTGACAGTAATAATCAACTTAGTGAAGAGAATGATATAAAGTTAGGCAGTTTAATCGATCATCCGAATTCATACCATAAGATCAATACGAAAGTTGTAGACAGTAAGCTGGTACTTGACAGCAATAAAGGCTACTACTCAAGCAGATTAGGTATCAATGTATATAGTTTACCAATCAATCGATACACAATGGTTTTCGAGCTATTTTTTCCAGCTGAAATAGATCATGATAGTCTAGATATCGATATTGTATCATCAATCGACAACATCGACAAATCAACTACGCGAGTTTATGATGGATATAGTCGAACAATAGCACAAATTAATAAATATCAGCAACATCCTAATAATTATCTCTATGTTGATATCGTTTTAAAGATGAAATCAGGGAACGCATATGTCCCAAAATTACAAACATATATCGTGATTTATGGAATAAAAGGTTATCAGAGTAACGTTGATCCTAGGATATACGATCAGCTATATTATGTTGAAAATGATAGAATAGCTTTCAATGCATCAATTGATATGAAAACAAAGACTATTTATGGTATTAAACCAGCTACTACTAATGACCAAGCTGTTAATTATGAACAGTTAAAAAATTTTCGGGACAATTTGAAGTCTGATCTTGAATTAAAAATGGATAATAAAAGAAACATCAGCTATTACCATAAAATTTTCGAGTATTTTTATGATCTAACGGATCCATCTGAATTCATCATGTCAGATAGTAACGGTGCTGTAGTGTCTGGATTAAATGGCAATCTTGTCTTTAATCCCACAAAATTGTTAGAAGATTTTGATCCAAAAAACGGCTTTATGAGTGGTTTCGAAATTAATTTAAATGAAAATGTCACTGGATCCGATGACTGGACTATATATATGGCATTTAAATATGACTATAAGACCGGTGATAATAAAAGAATTAAAATAAACTTCGATAATGGGAGTAGTTTTCATTACCCATGGTTGAAAATAGAGTCTAATCAGTTATCACTCGATTATGATTTAGATGTATCTTATGAGGAAATTAGAGCTGCTTATATAGGTAAATATTTGAATCTCTGGTATACTAAAATAGGGAGTCAATTTCGGATCGGTATTTGTAACAACGGTATTAGTCTCGATAAAATTTTCTCGGGGTATACGCTGAACGCATCTAGCCTCCAAATTTCTTCAGGTTACTATATACAAAGAATCGGTTTTAGTAAAAATACATACCCGATAATTGGGCCATAAAGAGTATCATAAAATTCAATTTTTAGATAAAACAAAGGGTGTATTCTTCGAATAAATTATCTAACTCCAACGATTTTATCTAATTAAATTATATGAAAACAGTGAAATTGGTTAGCAATATTATTGATTCTATTGAGAGATTAATTCAAAACATAAGGAAGCTGTATTACACAATAAAGAACAAGCGCAATGGTAAAATGACAAAATGATAAAACAAAAAAATCATATATAACTAATATATATGACTGAACATCGAAAATGCATATTTACATGGAACCATATATCAAGCGAACTTACTGAAGAACAAATTATAGAATTGAAAGCTTATTATCAAACATATCATCGAAAATGTTGGGCTTACAAGCAGGCTGTTAAACGTTTCAAAAAATGGAAATTACTAGGTAACTCTTTGTCTATTCTCTTTGCATCCGGCTCCCTTTCATCAAGTATTGCTACAGGAGGTGTTAGTTTGGTTGCAATTAGTACAATAGCGCTTTTAATACAAGGCTGGATGCATCACCAAAATCTCGATTTAAAAATTCAAAATAGTACATATGCATATCAGAGCTACCAGCATTTACTCAACTCAATTAAAAACACGATGAGATGCGGTGATTTCAATCCGTCTAGCGTCATAATTTCAATGAAGAACATTGACGATTATGTGACGGATACCGGTCCGATAATCGACAAGTACCTACGAAAATATGATAAGAAATTTATTGGATGATCCGATTTATTTCGCCAAAATTTAATGACAAAATCTCATTCCAATACAATCGATAATAGGCTAACGTTTTCTTGCTTGTGCTAATTTTGATAAATTCACAAGGTAGATTCATCATCAAAAAAAGCTGTTTAATTATGAATTTGGTTGATATGAGTCTTTTTCTACCTTTGTTTACAACAGGAATAGCGCCGGATTCGATAATATCAAACACTTTATAAATTCGATTCCTTTGATCACGAGTCAATTGTACCCTATTTTTAATAGCATAAACTATTTAGAACATTCTCAATGTGATACTTCCGATGATATACCGATTTTCGGCGTATTCTATACATATTTTCATAAAAATCAATGTACTCACTGACATAATCATAACTATGAACCAAACCGCAATTTAGACAGACATCCATACCATTTATATTTTCTATATCCTGCTTACTACAGCATGGCTCAGCATCCTTGTTACCTTCTATCAATAGTTGATCGCATAAAGGGCATATAGGTTCTTTTAAAATTTTTAATTCATAGTGGATTTCAGAATTACAAACCATTATATATATATAACACACATAACTTCACGGCACAGCTGTTTTTGGCAGTAAATTTTAGAGTAAACTTTTTGAGTAAACTTTTTGAGTAAACTTTTGTGAAAAATTTTATGTAAACTTTTGAGAAAACTTTTTGAGTAAAATTTGTTGAAATATGATTGGTCAATAGAAATCACGTCATTAAAAACATTGTGGAACCATCTTTTACTCATTAATCATTTATAACTTATGGCTAAAACCGTAAACTGAATAATTATGTATTTAATGTTGATCCTTACGAGGCCTTCCACGTGTCTTTTCTGGTTTTTAGGTATACACTCTAAACGTACATGATTTTTGTCTTCATTTGATATGTCTGAAGATAGCATTTTAATAATACAAATATTTGTTTTAAGGATGCTCTGAATACAATACATTTTATTAATGAAGGCTATATCATTCGAGCTTTGATCAGATTCTAAAAGGTGTTTGATATTTAATGTTATATCAGTCATTCTATATATATATTAAAGAAAATAATTATCTGTTTATATCTAAACGCACTATATTAATATAATGACAAGTTATGTAACCATATATTGTATAAGACCAATTGTCGTTACACAGTATGTCATTATATTGTAATCGTTGTTGATGACAACCAATAATATTTTATTAACTGGTTATTTTTAAACGCACAATATATTTATAGTAAAAGATATAAAGAAATATCATTTATAGTATAAATAAAGAGAAAATGGGAGGAAATTTAAAGTATGATAACGACGCTGATAGAATAAAAGCTATCAAAAATTCAAAGACTAAGTATATGTTAAATAAACGATGGAAATGCGATATATGTGATTACGATAGTTCATTAGCAGCTAAATGGACACATTTGAAGTCAAAAAAACATATCAAAAATGCTGTTATCAAAGCTGGAATAGAAGATGATGATAGATTTGAAATAATTGATAATAACAATACACTATAAAACACTTTCATGCACTTTAACAATGACTAAATATATAAATATATCTAGTTATTCAAAAACATGAAATTAAAAAAATAAAAAAAAATAATTTTACTATAAGACACTTAAAGAAATAATAATTTCATATAGTATAGAAAATGGAAAAAAAAAATTTTAAAAACCCGCTAAAAACTCAAGATATGATCTCATCAGTACTCACATCTAAAAACGCTATTAAAAATAATATCTCTAATTATAATATGGAACAAAATACCATTGATCATAACAATAAACAATTTTTTATAAATAGTGTTGATAACACTCTTGGTGCTACTTCGGATGGAGATATACTCAATATTCCAAAAATGAAAGTAGTAAAACCGGCTATTGATAAAGATGGATATCCTTATATATATATCGCAGAAAAAGACTATGATAACCCTTATAATCTCAAGAAAAAGATATTAGTGAAAGACTTTATATTTAGAACATTTTATAACGAAATTCCTGATGATAAAGTCGTTGTAAATGAAAATGGTGACAAAAATAATAACAGTATTGGTAATTTAGTGTTGATTGATAGCATCACAAAGGCTGAACCCAAACTCGTAACCAAACCAAAACCCCAAAACAAACCAATAGTTGAACCAATAAAGAAACCAACAAACAAACCCAAACCCAAACCAAAAACTAAAACAATAAGCTTTATCAAAAAATTATCCAATGATTACCTAGCTGATGCTAAAAAAATGGGCTTTTCATGGATGGATTTGGTGAAAAAGAGTAGCAGACAAGCAGTGATTAACAAAGTACATAAATATCGAAACGATAAGACTTTGGATAAGGCTATACGGGACAAAAACGACAGTATAATACGTGATGCACAACTCAGTCAAATGGAAGATTCAATTAGAGAAGCTCACTTTAAACAGATGATGAACAAAATTAAACAACAACACAAGAAGCTGATTAGCAGTCAAAATCCAATTTCAAGAACTAAACTCACAAATGAATTTAATTTCGATGACAGCATTTATGATACAACATCCAATGACCAGCCTCTATTTAAAATAACTGAAATTGGAAATACCGAAAATAAAAAATTCAATGCTTACACTAATGAGTTCAAAATAAATGTACGTAAAAATGCTATAAGCAATAAAAATGAAATTTTTAGTGTTTTTGAAAAAATAGTTGAAATGGCAATAAAGAAAAGACAGTTAAAAGGTAATGACAGACTCAGATTGGTAATTTTAAATGATGAATTAAATAATCCTATATCAACAAAAATGATAAAAATTTCTGATTTCAAGTTAAATCAACTCTCAGACATAATCAATACTTTAGAATATAAAGAGATAGATTTAGAAAATTGCATAATAATTATTCAATCTGTCAAAATACCCAGTGGTAAAGGAAGATTATATTTATCAATACAAACAGTGAATAGAAAGCAATGTATTATCACCATAAAAAACACCGACTCAATATGCCTTGCTAGGGCCATTGTAACAGCTTATGCTAATTTACACCCTGAGAATTACACCACAACTCAGTTGAAAGATGGGTTCAATAAAAGCAGAAAACTACAAGAAATTCAAGCCAAAGAACTTCATAATAATGCTAATGTTGAAATTAACGATTATGGAAATTCTTTAGAAGATGTAAATAGCTTTGCATCACATTTAGATATTGAGATTAACATTATCGATTCTGAGCAGTTTAATGAAATCATATATACAGCTAATAATGGTAAAATTAACAAAATTTATTTATACAAAACACGGAATCATTTTGATGTCATAAAATCAATGACAGCTTTTCTAAATGTAGCATATTACTGTCATAGTTGCAAAAAAGCTTATACAAGACGTGATAAACATAAATGCCCCCAAAAATGCCTTTCTTGCTTTAAATATTTCCCAGACGGTAATAAATGCAATGGTAAAGACGTTACCTGTAAACACTGCAATCGTGTTTTTCATGGTAAAAGTTGCTTTAAAAACCATACAAGAAATCGATCGAAAAAAGATGATGATGATTCAGTGTGTAGCAGTGTAGCAAAATGTTTAAAATGCAATCAAATCATCCTTAAACCATATATTAAAATACATAAATGTGGTTACAAAATGTGTAATAATTGTAATAGCTATTGTGAAAGCAAACATAAATGTTTCATGAAAAAGATCAAGTGTAAGGGTGGAAATTGCATCAAAGATAACAAAAATCCTTGCAGATTAAATAAAAACATAAAACGAAAAGATTATTGCTACTCATGTAGAACGTATAATGAAAAATATTTATTTTTCGATTTCGAATGTACACAAAACACTGGAACACATGAAGTTAATTTAGCTATCGGCCATGATTTCAATGGTAATGAATCAATCTTCAATGATATTAATAGTTTTTGTAGTGGTATTCTTAATGAAAAATATAAAGGATACACACTTCTGGCTCACAATTCCAAAGGGTACGACTCCCATTTTATTCTTAAATGGTGTATTGATAATGGTTTTAAACCTTACTGTATTTACAATGGTGCAAAAATTATGATGATGGAAATTCCACAATTAAGAATCAAGATAATCGACAGCTTAAATTTTATTCAGCAACCATTATCATCGTTTCCTAAAACGTTTGGTTTAAACGAGCTGAAAAAAGGATATTTCCCACATTATTTCAACAAAATTTGTAATCAAAACTATATAGGAAAAATACCTTCTAAAAAGCATTATGGGTATAATCAAATGAAAACCCATGATAGACAAAAATTTTTACAATGGTATAATGATCGTGTTAATGAAAATTATGTTTTCGATTTCAAAAAAGAATTAATTGAATACTGTAGGTCAGATGTTGATATATTAAGAAGATGTATGTTAAAATTCAGACAAGATTTCATAAACCAAGAAAATATTGATCCACTAAAATACATCACAATAGCCGGTGTTTGTATGGCTATTTATAGAGGGAATTATATGCCTAAAAATACCATAGCTGTGATTGATAATGTTGTTCAAACAGAAAACCATAGTGCAGTTAGTATTGCATGGCTTGATTACATAAGTAATAAAAATAAAATTAAAATTCAACATGCCTTGGAAGGTGGTGAAAAAGTTATCAAATGCAACAATAACAAATTAAAAGTAGATGGTTTTTGTGCATCTACAAATACTATTTATGAATTTCAAGGTTGTTTCTGGCATGGTTGTCCACATTGTTACAAACCTGATGTAATCAATAATAAGAATCAATGTGATATGGGTACTTTATATAATAAAACACAAGTTAAAAATAACAAAATAACAACTGCTGGTTACAATCTCACTGAAATGTGGGAATGTAAATTAAAAAATGATAAATGTTTCCAAAAATATTATAAAAATGATTGGAATAGAGAAGTGGTTGGCCCACTAAACCCGAGAGATGCTTTCTTTGGTGGTCGAACAAATGCTACAAAGCTACTTTATAAATTCAAAGATGATGAATACGGAAAATACGTAGATTTTTGCTCCTTATATCCCACTGTCCAGTTCTATAAAAAATACCCCATTGGACACCCTATAAAAATTATATCACCAGAAAAATACGATAAAAAATGGTATGGACTAATAAAATGTAAAATTTTACCACCAAAAGGGTTATATCATCCTGTTTTACCAGTGAAAATCCAATGTGAAAAAGCTGAAAAGCTAATGTTCCCTCTGTGTATATCATGTGCAAAAACAAAGCAACAAGAAAGATGCCAACATAATGAAAATGAACGATCATTCATAGGCACATGGACAACCGATGAAGTCAACAAAGCCATTGAAAAAGGGTATAGAATTACAAAAATATATGAAGTTTGGCATTTTGAAAACTCATCCGACGATCTATTCAAGGGATATATAAAAAAATTTATGAAACTCAAACTTGAATCAACGAAATATAATTTTAAAAATAACAATGACGAGATGAATTTCAGAAATAAAGTCAAAAAGAATTTAGATATTGATTTAGGTGAATTAAATGAAAATTCAGGTTTACGAGCCATTGCAAAAATGTGTTTAAACTCACTTTGGGGGAAATTTGGTCAACGAAATAACATGAATCAGTGCAAATACGTAACTGATATAAATGAATTTTACCAAGTAGTTCTAGATGACACAATAGATAATTTAAACATGAATTTCATAAATGAAGAAATGGTGCAAATGAGCTACACTTACAAAGATCAGTTTGTTGATAACAGCTATAATACGAATATATATGTAGCATGTTTTACGACTAGCAGTGCACGGTTAATGTTGTATGAAAAACTTGACTATTTGGATAAACAGGTATTATATTTTGATACAGATAGTATTGTGTATATTGAATCCCAGAATGGTAAGACAATAGAAACAGGCGATATGCTAGGCGATTTAACAGATGAGTTAGGGGGTGAAGCTATAAATAATACATTCGTTTCTGGAGGTCCAAAGAATTACAGTTTCACATATGGAAATAATAAACAGAAATGTGTTATTAAAGGTTTCAGGTTAAACCATGAAAATTCCCAGATACTGAATCACGCAAATATGATTAAAATTGTAAAGAACGAAATCAAAGAACTCACATTAGTAAATGAAAATAAAATAACTAGACAGAATAAACAAATTGTAAACAAATATGAAGAAAAGGTATACACCTTTGGATATGACAAGCGCGCAATAAAATACATATCGGATAGCTGTATAGAAACATATCCTTATGGATATTAAAGACAAACTCATCTGTTTATCCTAGGTTATAATCTTAGGTTTTGATTTTCATTATGTCAACGAGGTTTGTTTTTAAACGCACTAAGATGCAAGATTTTTAAAAAAGAGTATAAGAGATTCATGAAAAAACGCATAAAAATAAAAACATACACTATATATATAGATAAATGACAAACATGAAAATAAACATGGAAAATTTAAAGAAAATATGTTTCAAAGCAAATACATTCAAAAATATGTCTGATGACGCAATAAACAGACTGAAGTATATCGTAACATTAAAAGAATTATCAAAACTCGGAGATTTGGTATATGAAAATTTAGACACTTTAGTATATTTAGATAAAAAACTAAAGGAAGATGGACATTGCAAGCCATTAACAAAATTATTAAATGAAGAAAATGAAACAAGCAAATACCTATGTAACATTTACAATGATTTAAACAGTGTATTATCCGACCTTGAAAAAGAAAAAATGAATTCAAAAATAACAAAAATCATAATCGTTTTAGAAGACAATTCACAACAGATATTCAGTACAAGAGATTTACCATGATAATAAAAACAGCATAAAACTCGGCTTCGCTTGTTTTTCCAGATTGATATTTCAGTTATGATATCAAGGCTTGTTTAAACGCACTATTAATGATATAAGAAATTAATATATTGTGTTATTAATATATAACAATTGATGTTTTGGAATGATAATATTGTTAATGCCCGATACCAGAGATGGTTTACCAAAGAAGACAAAATGAAAGCTATAAGGCGCACAAAAGCCCGTTATATGCGAAATACACGATGGTTTTGTGAGCAATGTAAAAAAGAGTACAGTCTGGGTAGCAAGTGGACCCATATAAGACAATCCCATTCGAACGCAGTATAAAAAAAGTTTAAAAAAGAGTATAAGAAGTTTTTTTTTATTTTGAACCTAGGGTTGAGTTAGGCTTGGTTTTACAGGCTTGGTTTTACAGGCTTGGTTTTCTAGGGTTTGAATTTCAGTTTTGATTTTCCATGGCTTGAATTTCAGTTTTGATTCCAATATTTGATTCCAATATTTGAATCCATTTTTGTCCCCATATTTGTTCCAGTCGGCGGGCAGTAGTGATGTACTACATCTCTAAGGCAAATTTGCCTCAGAGTGTAGTACATTACTACTATCAATGACTAATCAACTGATTACTCATCGATTACTTATTGATTACCAATTGATGTCATTGATCATCGATTAGTTATGCCTGGTTTTAACCATAAGATAGAACAAAATAATACATTAAACTAACGTTAATTCTTCGTTCTGATGATTATCAGAAGCGGGACTTTACCGGTACAATTATACATAGGTTTTTGACCAATCAGAGCGCGCGAAGTATCTGAGTTATTTTATAAATGTAGATACAACATACCTCATTGTCTTTAATAAGAATCAGATGCCAATGGTAGCACAATTTGGGCTGTTGCTCCGTCGACTGTTAGTTCAGAAATGATGATCTAGATCCATTATAGGAAAGTTTCATCGACTTTCAGTTTTAATTTGCTTTAGAGTTGAGTTTTTACACATAAAAAGTTGAAATTTCTGTCAAAATTTGCGCAAAAACTCATAAGTGGTCACGTGTTGATAGGGAAGATTCTGATTGGTTGCTTCGCTCCTTGGAGAAAAGCTTCACTTGTTGAGTCCGGACCGAGCTGAAGGCTCTTAACTTCATTAAGTTGCAGCTTTGTTGTTTTATTTTAAGCTAAAACATGGACTAATCATTTTGAGCAAAACAGTTAGACTGTGATTCAAATTATTAAACAACTCGTGATACTTTGGCGCCAAACATAAGTTACCTTATTATAATAGGAAATTAAATTATGGATTAAATTATTGTTAATTAAATTATGGCTTTTGAACCATGTTTCAAGGTCCAGGAGACTGGGCAAGATGGCGGCAGGGTAAGACGTGCACATGGTGCTCCTTCAAAAGTGATGCCGTTGGAGGTGTAATTTCATGTCCGCAAAAAGAAAAGGTAGACCAACTTCGTTGTCTGACAGTGCAGCCTCGCCGGAGGAAAAAAGATCCTGTCGTGAAAGCAGTGTAAGCGAAATAAGAAGCGAAATGAGCGCCAACGATCCTGAGACGCTCTCGGCAGTCGAATTACTTTCAAAGAAAATGGACACCGTCCTTTCAAAGCTTCAAAAGCTAGATAATATTGAAAGCAGACTCGATAACCTGTTCAAGGCTGTATCTAACATAGAGGATGCCGTTGCCAATCTTGACAAGGAGGTTCATAACCTGAAGGAGAAGATGAAAAACACCAACAAGACAGTGAAGGAGCTTGAGGAAAGTGTTGACTTTAACGATGAAGAAATTGCCAATTTGAAACGCGATGTTAAAGCGGCGCAGAAGAAAGCGGACGATTTAGGCAAAGAACTTCTTTACCAAGAACACTACAGTAGAAGAGAAAACCTAATGTTTATTGGAATCGAAGAACATAATACTACGGAACAAGACGAACAAGGCACTCGTCACGAGGTGGAGAATACAAAGGAGATTATTTACAAGTTCATGGAAGACGAGCTTCAGATCAGCAACCCACGCGACAAGATTGAATTTCAAAGAATTCATCGAGTTGGAAAACCTAAAGACGACGGTCCTCGTCCAGTAATCGCAAGATTTTTGCGCTATTCTGACCGCGAATTAGTCCTCCGCCAAGCCAGAAAAACATTAAAGGATAAAGATTTCAACGTATTTGAGGACATTCCGAAAGAATTGTACGAACTAAGAAAATCCCAAAATAAGAAATTTAAGGATGCTAAGGCTAGAGGATGCAGTGTATATTTCAGCAAGAGATTCCCTGATAAACTCTATGTAAATGGAAAGTTTATTCCGAGTAATGCACCATTGTAATAATTTATTTGCTTTTCTTTCTGTTTTCGGCTCTTTATTGTACAACTTGGCACACTATATGCTAATCACCTTTTCCCGCTTTTAAACGCATAAATTTTTCTATATCACAAAAACTTAATTAATACGTAGTTAACATCACAAAGAAGGAGCACAACACAACATCAGGAATGTTATTCACAGTAGGTGTAGGAACGCCCATACAATTCGCTTTGGGGCAGTCGGTAAGTAGGATAAATTCAGTCTTCTTTGTGTGTTTGTGTTGTAATTATGCATGTTGCTACATTCTCAGCTTAATTCTCAGTTTCATTTGTTTTGCTACGCTATTAAATAATCATTCGCTAAGCCTATTCAGGATAAAACCATAGTCGCACAATAGGAGAAGTTAATTTTAAGATAATGTCACTCAATGCTCGAGGGATTCGAGACCTCCAGAAACGCAAATCAATTTTTACGTGGATAGAAAAACAGAAAAGTGACATAACGTTTCTTCAAGAAACCTATAGTACACCAGAAATCCTTAGTGATTGGAAATTCCAATGGCGTGGAGAAATGATCTATAGTCACGGTTCGAATCATAGCAGTGGAGTGCTCGTCCTCATTAACGAACAGCTACAGTTCGAATTAAAAAATGCCGTAATAGACGATAACGGCCGTTACATTTTATTAGAGATGACCATCCAAGACTCTCCATTTCTTTTGTTAAATTTATATGCGCCTACAAAACTCAACGAACAAGTAGCCTTTTTCGAAGAAATCCTTTCTATTATTCAAACCACCAGCTTTGACACAGAATGTAGAATTATCATTGGTGGAGATTTCAATGTTCATCTAGATGCTGCTCTTGATAACTCTGGAGGAAAAATTGAAACGAAATCTACTGTTAAAAATATTCATGATATAATGCTTGAGTATAACCTAATTGATATATGGCGAGTTCATAATCCAGATAAAAAGCAGTTTACTTGGAGGCAAAAAACGCCGATTATTCAGCGACGCATTGACTTTTGGCTCATAAGTGATGAACTACAAGACGACATTCAAAAAGCAGACATCGTCCCAGCTATCAGAACCGACCATGCAGCAATCAGCTTGTCCCTCAATAGCCTAAAAGACCAACCATTTGGACCATCTTATTGGAAATTTAATTCAAGCCTTCTTGATGACGATACTTACATACAGCTTATTAACTCTGAATATCCAAATTGGATTATGGAATTTTCTGAAGTTAATGACCCAAGAGTTTTATGGGATTTAATTAAATACAGGATCAGACAAATTACTCTCCAATATAGCAAAACTATCGCCAAAAATCGAAAAGCACGGTTACAGAGAGCGGAAGAAACCCTAAAACAATGCGAGGAAATTTACAACAACAATCCATCAGAAGATAATATTATAAAGTTGGACGAAGCAAGGAGTGTGTATGAAGCATTGTATGATTATATTATTCAAGGTAAAATAATCAGATCAAGAGTGAACTGGTATGAACAAGGGGAAAAAAATTCAAAATACTTCTTAAATCTTGAAACCAACAAAACCGGAAAAACATCGATTCGTCGGCTATTTAATTCAGATGGAAAAATAATTTTAAATTCAAAATTCATTATGAAAGAACTTGAGGATTATTACACATCTCTCTACAGAAACCAGGATTCAAGCGATGGTGACCGATTTATTCCAGATTTCACCAACAGCGTTCACATTCCTAAACTAAGCGATGATCAGAAAAATCTTTGTGAAGGAATTTTGTCAAACACTGAGTGTTTTAACGCACTATCTAAATTCCCAAATGGAAAAACACCTGGAAATGACGGCTTAACACCAGAATTTTACAAAAAGTTCTGGAATCTTCTTGGCCAACTTATGACCGATTCCTTGAATTTTTCTTACCTACACGGCGAATTGTCTAATTCACAAAAACAAGCAATAATAAGACTTATTGAGAAGAAAGGAAAGGATAGACGTTATATAAAAAACTGGCGGCCTATCTCTTTATTAAATGTTGACACTAAAATAGCTTCGAAAGCATTAGCATTGCGATTAGAAAAAGTATTGCCTTTTATTATAAACGGGGACCAATATGCTTATGTCAAAGGCAGAACTATTTTCGATGCGGTCCGGTCAATCGAAGACATCATGGAATACACGAGAATTAACCAGATACCTGGGTTAATGGTGGCAATTGACTTTGAAAAAGCATTCGATTCTATAAGCTGGAATTTTTTGCTAAAAGCATTAAAATCGTTTAATCTTGGTGAATCTTTTGTTAAATGGATCTCTGTTTTTTATTCTAATATATCCAGTTGTGTCACAAACAATGGTTTTTCGACGCCATTGTTCAATGTTGAAAGAGGTGTTAGACAAGGAGACCCGTTGTCACCGTATCTGTTCATCATAGTGTTGGAACTACTATTAATTAAAATAAGAAGTGATCCTCGTATTAAAGGAATTAAAATTGGTAATATAGAGGTAAAACTTGCAGCCTTTGCTGATGACTTGACAACATTTGTACACAACAAAGCCTCCATAGAACATTTGTTCAGTACACTGGGACTATTCGAAAAATGTTCAGGCTTGAAATTAAACAAAGACAAAACGGAGGCCTACTGGCTCGGGAGTAGCCATAATTGTAAACAAAACTTGGGTATAGAAACTGTTAATGAACCAATGAAGATTCTGGGAATTTATTTTACGTATAATTCTCGCCTAAAACATGAACTTAATTTTGAAGCAATACTTAAATCTTTAAAGAAAACCTTGAATGGTTGGCAATGGCGAAATCTAACTGTGTTCGGCAAGATTCAAATCATTAAAACATTCGCAATGCCAAAACTCATGTACCGTGCTTCCGTATTAAATCTAGACAAAGATTTTTTGAAAAAGGTTAATTCTGTGATGTTTAATTTTTTATGGAACGGAAAAGATAAAATCAAACGCTTAGCTCTGATCAGCGATTATAAAGATGGCGGTCTGAAAATGCCTCACGTGGAGTCTGCAATCAAAACTCAGAGAATCATTTGCCTAAAGAAGTATACTGAGAACTATCATAGCCCTTGGAAACTTATTCTATCAAGGATTCTCAAAGATCACGGCGAGAAATTCCTTCTTCATTGTAATTATAATGGTGCTGATCTACCTAAACACCTTCCTAAATTTTATCGCGAGTGTTTTGAGACCTGGGCGACAGTCAATACTAAAGAAATGTCCTCCCGAGACGTCATCATGGATCAAATACTATGGAACAATCAATTTCTGCGTATTGGGGGCAAACCTCAATTTTGCAAAAAATCATATATGGCTGGAATTGTAAAGATAAAAGATATCCTTCTCCCGAACGGCAAATTAAAAACTTGGAATTTCTTTAGAGAAAAAGGGCTGAATTTTAACAATTATTTCTTAATCCTTGGTCTGTCAAAAGCACTTCCAGACGCATGGAGAGTCTTGATAAACTCGAAAAATCCACAACCCCCTGATGCGCAAGAGCAGAGCACCACCACAAGTTTGGATTTAACTCAGTTTGTGCTCAATTGTAATAATGAAGAAATTAAGCTCAGTGAACTCACGAGCAAAAGACTGTACTGGATTCTGATAGGGAACATACACGTCCATCCTACTGCAAGATTAAAATACAACTCTTTATTTGATGATCAAAATCTTGACTGGAATCAAATTTATTTAACGCCACAAAAAGTGACTTTAGACATTAAAACAAGAATGTTTCAATTTAAAATTCTTAATCGTATAATATATACTAACAAATTGTTGAATAAAATGAGGCTAATAGATACCTCGTTATGTACGTTTTGTGGAGAGTACGAAGAATCTCTCGAGCATTTGTTTTTACACTGCAAATTTACCATAGATTTCTGGACGCATACTACTAACTGGTTAAATAAATTAAATATTACCATTTCTAGGCTAAATGACAGCGAAATTCTGCTAGGTATTACAAAAGAAAGTCCTCATTGGACTCTTCTCAATCATATTCTCATTGCTGGTAAGCAAGTAATCCACGCTAATCGGCTCAGGAAAACAAAACCACTCCTACCTCAGTTAATAGCTAAACTTAAATATATTGAACACATTGAATATTGTATCGCTAAGAAAAGGGACAGGCTTAAATTTCACCTACAGAAATGGGAAATACTTAAGTTTTCTTGAGAAATTATTGTATCTTTAAATAAGTCCTTTTACTTAATCTTCATAAATAGTGCATAATTAGTGTCAAATAGAAGTAGCTTAGCAATCAATCAAAACTTTTGTTAAATAGGAGTAGCGCTTTACGTTAGCGACAATAGTATTGTTTTTTTTTTCATGTTTGTAGTGTATGCAATGTTAGAATCGTCTTTGTAAGTAATTGTCAGTAATTGTATTGTAATGTAGTGTGCATGAATCAGTAAGAGCAATAAAAAAAAAAAAAAAAAAAAAAAAATGTTTCAAGGTCCATAACTTCGTCTCTGTTCATTCTAAAAGCATCAAACTTAGTCAATTAACCAATCTCACTGTCATCTTTCACCTGGTGGAGACTTAGTGGTGTCGGATTTGAAACTCTCCTCAGTCCCCTGCGCAACTTCGGAATGGCAGCTCATCCTCGGTGTACAGTGGCGTAGCCAGGGGAGGGTTCCAGGGGTTCCGGAACCCCCCCCCCCCTTCGGGATATCGCAATAGCTAATTCAAGAGAAAAAATATTATTAGAACCCCCCTTTAATTCGGCCAGGTTAGAAAAATGAAATTTTTGAGAAGATAAAATGAAATCTATAAAGTATCACCTTGTGTTTACAATTTCAAAATTTTGTGTATACAAGCCTGCGTTGTACGTGGGATCCAGCCCCTTTGGTGGCCTCGTTTTCAAATCTGCACACAACATGCACATAGTTGCAGAGGTGGAGCTTGCCTGTTGGCGGCGGAAATGGCTAAGTGCGGATCAAGACCTACCAAACAGTGCAGTTCAGGCCTTCGCAGAATGTGACAGCGATTTTTATCCACATGTGCACAAGTTGCTGCGCATCTTGTGTACGTTGCCAATTACTTCTGCAGAATGTGAGGGATCATTCAGCACATTGCGCAGACTAAAGACATACCTACGGGCTACAATGACCAGCGAGCGAGAGTCAGGACTTGCTCTTATGAACATACATTACAACAGACAAATTGACATTAGTGCAACAGTCGACATTTTTGCACGGAAGCATCCACGGCGCCTACTTCTGGCTGATATACTAGCTGACTAGTGAGTGACGGTACGGCGGAAGTGAATGGTACGCCAAAAAACTTACCTGGTAGGCGGGATTTTGAGCTTCCCTTCTTTGAAATACTAGCTTCAATTGACACTAAAATTGTTAAAAAATTTATGCTCAGAATCAAGGAGATGCCATTTCTGGGGACCGCAAATTTGAAAATTTCCCGGGGGGGGGCATGCCCCCGGACACCCCCTAGAGGAGGAGCGCCTCCGGCGCTCGGTTTTACGTTCACAATTACAATTCACATTTAGAACCCCCCTATACAAAAATCCTGGCTACGCCTCTGGTGTAAAAACCTGTGAAACATCAGTGACGTAAAACAAAGAACGAACAAGACAACACAGAACCTTGAAACAATATAGAACAGGAAAACAATAGCTCCAAAACAAAGAAAAATTTCACAGGTTTTTACACCGAGGTAAACCCGGAATGGCCAATAACATGGAGGTTCTCAGATCAGATCAAAGGGCACTTTGAGCCAGCTCATTCTTCTGCCTCTTTCGGGGGGGGGGGGTGGGAAGGGTAGGGTTTGGGAGTGGTGGTGGTTAATGGAAATGTACTGGTACAGTTCACTTAAGTCAAGTACAGTCCCGTGTAAAGTCAAAATCAGATACGCATGTGAAAAGAAATGAAATCACAATTTCACAACTTCTAAAAATGGTGCAACGTGAATCAAGTTGCCGAGCTGTTTAGACCTTAGGGACCCTAAACGTATTTTCACGTATTTTAACACGCGCTGACACAAGCGATCAAATCCATTGAGGCAGCCGGAAGTAATTTTACATGGCCCCATTCCCCGCTACGTAAAAGTCCACAAGCAGTTATTTAAAAAAGAAATAGTATTTCGTTTCCGGATCGCGGTACGATAAGCATAATAAAAATATAAATAATAGGAAGAGAAGATTCTAGGTCGAGAATCAGTATTACGCGGGGAGGAATTGCGAAACAGTCAAGTTTTTTGCATGCATGCACATTCCTTTACCCGTCCGTGCCAGAAAAAACGAGACATCCGAAGACATCCAGTCTTGTTTGCTCTTCTTAGCGCTATTATTGATGGAAAATGTAAAGTCAACAACAACATAGACAGAAAAGCTAGAATGTTTACATAACAATTAAACACGGAAAGGGCTTTCACAATATTTTTCACCAATACATCGCTTCTTGACAAATATAATTTCGATATTTTAAGAACATGTTTTTACTGCTAAAACGTGTGGAGATTGTGGTTACGAGCTTTCTTCTGGTTGGATAGTGTGTAAATAGTTCATATCTTCCACGAAGCTCAGATACACATGTGAAAAGAAATGAAATGAATATTTGTTACCGTTTTAAATTACTGAATTGCGTTTTGAATAACCTTTCTGTCAGCACGCATCTACCGGGCAGTGACAATCATTGTTCATGGATTTAGCAGCGAATGAAATTTGAGAGAAAGCTAAAGATGCGCACGAACACGTCGTGTAAAACGGATGACGTGAGTCACGGGAAATGAGATTACTACAAAGAGAGTTGACGTGGCTTTATTTTTGGTTCATTGTACACATAGAGAAATGCGTGCGGGTGAACATCAACTGCGTAACGTCATAAGTTAATTTTTGAATGGCTCTTTATCGTTTTACTTGGACGTGTCCAGGGTTCTTAGAAAGAGGAAATTCAATAAAAACTATACATTTGATACATTTTCGTTCTCGGAAATATTAGCTGTCAAGCTACTCTAAATTCGAGTTTAAATAAAGTTTTATTAGGGCCGAATCGCACTAGCGGACAAATTTTGTAACAATTGATTGATTTCATCATTAACGTGTCACTTGTCACAGAAAACAAGTGCGATAGCGTTTTTTGAGACCTAGAAGTTGTCTAACATTTCAGGAAAACAAAGAAGCAGTTGTCTTATGATTGGTCCGCGTTGCACGCGCGATAGATGTTGTCAAACAATTGCAAAAACAAGTGCGAACGACTTGTTGGACAAGGGCAAATTTTGTCAAAACGGACAAATCATCAAAGGGGCCGAAGTCCTGCCTCAAGGCAGGACTTTTCATGACAAGTCGCATTCCCATGCCCCTCGTAATGCTAGATAACAATACGTTGTTGATTGGCTATTGTGTTTGGCCCAAATTGCACCGAAAAACAACACGCACTCAAAAGTTGTTGGGATAGTATGCACCGTGATGTGGCTCTCACTATCGTAATCCAGCCGCAAAATCTTTTCGCGAGAGGCAAAGCATATTTATAAGTGAAGTGTTTCGGCCAAATGTTAGAATGAGAAAAGAAAAAGTTATCTTGAGACGACTCATTATTCTACTGCATGAGAACGCGTACTTTAAATGCAAATTGTTTTAGATTTTTTTACCGCGTTGTACTGCATATTTGATGTTTGCCCAAGACGGCCGTGCTGAGAAATGTACAGGGATGGCAGAAGCACGTGCAGAGCTATTGTACTAATAATTACACCTTTTGTTTTCTTCAAAATGTCTCTGACTTGTCGCGACAATTTTTTTTTGTAAAAAATGTTATGACATTTAAAACTTGTCCGTTAGTGCGATTCGGCCCTTATTATTATTATTTCGGCGACGTGCGCAGATCGTGCATTTCTAAAAAAGAGAGTTGACGTAACTTTAGGTTTATTTTTGGTTCATTGTGCACGTACAGAAATGCGTGCAGGGACGCGTGCGGGTGAACATCAGCTGCGTCACGTCACTAGCCAAAACCAACTCTACTTCAAACATACCAAAAAAATTCCATTGATTCCATATTTTAGATCGCTCTTTATACTTTCTGTTGGACACAGACAGATTGGGCCATGGGGTCAGGGCCGAGGACATGTTGAGGGGTCTCAGAAAAGAAAAAAAAAATGAAAATATACATTTGATAATTTTTTGTAATAACGACACGTGCGGGTTGTAGTCGTAGTTGACGTAGCTTTAGTTTTGGTTCATTGTAGACCAGTAGTTCCGAAATTGTCATTTGATGTTAATTTATTTATTACACTATACAATGATTTCACTTCTTTTCACATTTGCATCTGAGCTTCACTGAAGTTATTTTTGGCGTTACTAAGGGGGCAGGGGTAGCATATAAAATTACTTCCGTTCTACCAGTAGTTCCGAAATTGTCATTTGATGTTAATTTATTTATTACACTATACAATGATTTCACTTCTTTTCACATTTGCATCTGAGCTTCACTGAAGTTATTTTTGGCGTTACTAAGGGGGCAGGGGTAGCATATAAAATTACTTCCGTTCTACAACTTCCGTCCACACAATTTTTGTACACGCAGACTTCCGTCAACATATGTATCACTTCCGGTCCACACAATTTTTGTACACGCAGACTTCCGTCAACATCTGTATCACTTCCGGTCCACACAATTTTTGTACACGCAGACTTCCGTCGACATCTGTATCACTTCCGGTCCATACAATTTTTGTACACGCAGACTTCCGTCAACATCTGTTTCACTTCCGGTCCACACAATTTTTGTACACGCAGACTTCCGTCAACATCTGTATCACTTCCGGTCCACACAATTTTTGTACACGCAGACTTCCGTCAACATTTGTATCACTCTATTACTCATTCTGGAGAATGAGCTAAAAACGAATTCCTTGTTCCATTTCCCTCCACTGGTATCAGTTTGTTTAGTTTCACCCATTCAACCACAACAAGCAATCCCTAAAACAGACTGGTGGTAGATTCAGGGGTGCTCGAAGAAGAAAGGGAGTAAAAATAAGACCTCTCTTGCTAAAAAAAACGGGCATTAAAGGCGCTATGGCACACAAGTCAAGGCAATTTCGGCACTGACCAACTGGTCATAGAATTAACTGAAATATCACAATTATAACAGCTTAAAACTGTAGAAGAATTCAAAATGGAACACACAAAGGCCAAAAAGCGGCATGGATGGGCAAAATTTGAGAAGATTAAAATGGACTGTGTTTGCCGACTTTTTTCAAGTTTTTAAACACAATTTGTATGAAAGTGTCATTTACAATACTTAAAAATCATCCTTGTTTGTTATGTGGCTGTGATTTTTCCAATAAAAGACTTTTGCTTTGTCAACTTGAAGGTTAGAGCTCTTAATTAACAAAAATAAATAAACTTACTTAAAATACTGTGACCTAGCCCCTTTAAGTGTGAGGTTGGGGGCAATTACTTTTTCCATAAGTGCATTTGGCAATAAAGAGTGGTACCCCTTCCCTAGATCAACCACTGACATTAAGGTTTAAAATTTATCTATTCATATGGATAAAGAGGCTCTAAGGAACTTTACATAACAACTAACATACATTTATTTCAAAGATATGAGTTTAAAAGTGTGAACACCAATACAAAAACTCTGAAAGAAGCGGCAGCTTGGAATACAATCATTTCAAACAAAACTACTTCAAATTCACCATCTAGTGATGATTATTAGTTCTTATTTTCCCAGGCGCCCTTTACCATGTAGTACAACTACAAAGTTCTGTATTATGTGAGTATTAACATTGGCTGGGGGAGGGTGGGAGTAACATTTGTGCAAGGCATGTGAATGTCTGTAAAAAATAGTATACCCTTCAAAATAGAAGTATCTTGACAATTTCCTAGCTGACTGTAGCTGACTAGCTTTGAAAAAAAAAAACTTTCTTTCATTCATTTACCATAGTTTCCTGGTTATAAGGCGCAATGGGTTATAAGACGCAGCCCAAACTTGGCAACTTTGTCATGCTAAAATTCCAAATTGAAATTTTTTTTAAACACTCAGCTATAAGATGCACCCCAATTTTGGCAAAAACTTCCCAGGAAAAAAACCCAGTTATTCCTTGAAAAAACCATGCGCCTTATAACCAAGAAACTATGGTACTAAATTCTTTCTCCTTAGATATGTATAAACCTATATGGAGTTCAGAAAGATAAGTTGCATGCTAAATTAGAATTGAAATAAGCTTATAACACTCTTTGTAACAAAAAGAAACTCCTGTAGGTAATAACTATAAAAAACCTTGGTTGAACAAGGCCCTCCATTGCCCTAAATTACCAGCTCTTATTCAGATTCAAGAATGGATCGACTCAAGGCCAGTCTCGAGAGATGATGGTGAGGGGTTTGGTGGAAAAAAGCGGTAGTGATTTTTGGCACCAAAACAACTCTGATTTGCCAAAAATATAGGACAAAGTTTGACATATAAACAAACCTGCATATGAAATTTGGAGCTGTTTTGGCGATGTTCAATACCTTTGCCAAAAATCGCTACTGCTCTTTTCCCACCTTTAGCTAAAAAGGCTTATTCCTGTTCTACCAGTTCACATTTATCTAAAACATCTCTTGGTATTCTTAAGGAAGCCACTGTGTACACGTTATGATCAGTTGAAATACTTGGATAATTTTCCCATTCATTCTTATCAACATCATAAACGTGCAAGGCATAATTATTGTCGGGCCAACTTTGCTCTGAAGAGGAGCATGCTATCACATATACCTTCCCTTTGAAACTAACAGCACTGGAAATAATTTGTGGTGCACCCATAGAGTCAATCTTACTCCAAGTGTCCGTAGATGGGTCATACATTTCAGCAACATTTGCATCTGTTAATCCCATCCTTTGAGTACCGGTAATTCCTCCAAATAGGAACACCCTTCCTCTAACAACTGCCCCACAAGCACACATCCTCTTTTCAAGGATTGACGCAATTGTTTCCCAGCAGTTAGTTTCAGTGTCCAACCTTTCAACCACATCCAGAGGTGTGCCCTTTACACCTCCCCCTATTACATACAAAGAGTTTTTGTCTGCCACAGCACATACACCGTATCTTGCAAAGCTAATGGGTGCTACCTCTTGCCACAGGTTTGTATCAGGATTGTACCTATGCACACAGTCAGTATGAACTCCAGTGTTACCCCTACCACCAATCACATACAAAAAACCTTGAAAACTAACAACTGCTGTGTGGCTGTACAATTTCTCCCCTGCAAAAGACTTAACAGCGGCCCAGGAGTCAACTAGTGGGTCATATCGCTCAACTGTACAATCAAATGTAACATTTACTCCAGTGGCATACAATTTGCTGTGACAAGTGCTCATATAAACTCCACGGGGTGGTCGCCAAGTTAACGTTTCTGACAGATCAGTCATCTTGTACCAGTTGTTCTCTGAAGGAATGTAACACAGCGTTTTCTTATTTTTCATTCCACAGGCAATAATGGCATCTTCATATGTCTTCAGACAACTTCTTGGGGGCTGTGCAAAATAGCACTCCTCTGAACCATATGAAAGCCCTTTCATGACATCTAGTACATGTGCTGTGCATGTTGCACTGTTTTTCACCAAGGGATGCGGAAGAATGACATTGAAAATGTAGCTGCGTGACACATAGACAAGACGAACGTGACCAAACAACTTGAAAAAGCTTTCATGTTTTCTGTTCTCATCTCTTTCCATCCACTTCACGATCACCTGGAAAATTTCCTCCTCTTCTTTTACGATGATGTCATCACTTGAAATCCACTCCTCCACTTGTGTCACGCTCAAATCCAGAAAATCATCGGATTGCGTGACATCGATGAAATTTGCAAAAGCAAAATCTCTCGCACTTTTCTGCAATTCAGGACATTGATACCTCTCGGCGAAATAATAGGTTTTAATACAGTCTGAAGGAGACAACGCTTGTGAAATGAACTTACTTGAAAGTTCTTTCAGGCTTGGGACGATTAAAAAATCAGCCATGTGCAGCAAATCAAATGCATTGTGTTCATTGATATCAACATGTCCTGTGTACAGATACTCCAACACTTCTTCCATCACAGCTTTGCTCGTCTCTTCCAATCGGATCACTCCTTCTTTCTTTTCTTTCATGTCGCTGTTAAGAACGTTGAAAAAGAACGGACTTGCTGCACATAACACGATTCTGTGAGCTTTCAAACGAGCTTGATCGTCACCAGAGCCAACATCTAGAATCACATCGCAGAACTGTTCGTTTCTTCGCTGAATATCGAGGCGTTTCATCATATCCACACAAAACTGTTTCTTGTCCGTCTCAGTGATAGGTTCTGACGATAAATCGATAAACATGATGTACAACTACGACCAGAAATCCGTTGATATTTTTCTCTCGGGAACGAACGCGAAGGACTGGTGCGATTATTTTCGCAAGGGCCGCTGTGCGAGTAAAGAATATTCGGCTCAAGCGTTCCTTTAAGGCTGGTTCGGCTGGTTCTCTCTCTCCTCCGCAGAGGCCTCTTTCGTGGGAGAAGGCGAAAAAACACGGGGGGAGGAAGGCGAAAACACCCCCGCGGGCTTTCGTTTCGATTCTCTCCAGGCTCCGCGCGCTTACTTTTCACCTCTCCCCGTTCCTCTCCTTAATTCCTCTCCCTATTTCTATTTCCCAGCCCGAAACACGAAAGAGACCTCTGCGGAGGAGAGAGGCTGGTTCTCGTATGATCGCCCCGATCGTCCTGTTCTGTCGTTTGCAAATTTTGAGTCGATCGTAGGCGATCGAAGCGATTGGAAGCGATCAGGGGGTTCTCATATGATCGCTCCGATCGTCTGGTATATGCAAAATAGAGTTAATCAAACGTAACAAGATAACAATTCATGATCTTTTCTTTGTTCCCGCCACAGGGAGCCCAGGCTCACGCTTTGACAACTCGGTCAAAATGGCGTCGTCGAAATTATAATGATTTGTATGAAACTTTATAGGAAAAAAAATTATTGAACGAAAAGTCGAACGAAAATATAATAAACCGCTGGTAAAGTTCAGATTTTACATCATATGTTGTCTATGTGACGTTTCTTGACTGTTCTAAAGCATATAAACCTTATTTAACCGATATTTTTAATTTTAGTTTACTCTTACCTAAATTAATTCAAGGGTGAACACTTCCGACGCTCGATAAACAACACTGTTCGACAAAAATGAGCCAAAAATTGCTTTTAATTTTAACCACTCACTCCAAAACTTCGCATAGGCTGGGACATCGATGAGTAATCAATAACATAAGAACTAACATAAATAGGTACCGTATTTACTCAAATAAGCGCCGCGGCGCTTATCTAAATTTTTCGCACCTCAAGTGCGGCGCTTATTCGAGGGCGGCGCTTATTTGAGGACGGCGGTTATTTAAAATTTGAGCGCCACAAAGAATCTAGCCTTTTACAGTAATTAAAAATAGCGTCTTTTGATTGTCAGTATTTGTCTCTTGCTGAAGAAAGAAGTGGCGCTAGCTGCCCTGGCAAAGTTTGCAGCCTTCGCAACATTTACAGAATGTCCCTAGTTCGTTTTAGAGTTGCTTTGTAGAGCTGTTTTTCGTTAAAAGGAATTCCTCGAATAAGCGCTGCATCGGGACTGCGGCGCTTATTCGGGGACGGCGCTTATTAACTTTTTTGTCACAAATGCGGCGCTTATTCGAGGGCGGCACTTATTTGAGTAAATACGGTAATCAATTACATCAATGAGTAATCGATGTCATCGATGAGTAATCGTAGGCCAGCTTCGATTACGAGTCTGCCTTTTGGTCGAGGGTCGAGGATCAAGCAATTCGCGTACAGCTTACATTTTATAGGGGTTAACAAAAGCATGTTCCAGGTGTTGGATTAAACACCAGTCAAATACTCTGAACACTCACATGCACGTTTGAGGTCATCGCAGCTTGCAGAGCTGATAGAGTTTTACTACGTTTTCAAATAACCTATTAAGTGCCTGAGCTGGTCCAAGTGACGCTGTTCCAGAGGCATGGTGGGGGGGGGGGGGGGGGGGCGGAGGTCACGATCTTTGGTTTACAAAAAATCTTTAATATTTCTTTGTGCAAGTCAAAACACTGTTTTTTCACGTCAATATAATTAAATGATGCTTATTTTAATTAATTACAATCCACCGGACTTTGTACGTGGAATAACTTATAGACCTTATAAAATTAAGGCAGGTCGAGTAAAATCTGCCTAAGAATCCGAAATTACAGTAGAATTTAATTCTAAAGTTAATTTATTATAAGGGTATCCAGTTGCAGTCCGGGGGGGGGGGTACTCCCTTTATTGGCCAAGTACGGGGAGGCTCCGCCCGAAAGGGGTGCCTTTTTCAGGCTTCAGGTATATAAAAGGGTAGGGATTTCACAAGTTAAGATATACGAAAGGGTATGGAAATCTGTCATTTAGGCTTTTTAAAGGGCCTTTAATTAAAATTGAAGAAGCAGAGACCGATACAACGTAGAATGAGAGAGTTAGTCTGTACTATATTTCGGCTGCCAAACCAGCCTCCAGGTACAATAATAGTCACTTAATTAAAATATTTCGAATAGATGAATTTATGGCTGTATTATTTCAATTTAGGGTAGGGACACAAGTTAAGATATACGAAAGGGTATGGAAATCTGTCATTTAGGCTTTTTAAAGGGCCTTTAATTAAAATTGAAGAAGCAGAGACCGATACAACGTAGAATGAGAGAGTTAGTCTTGTACTATATTTCGGCTGGCCAAACCAGCCTTCTTCAGGTACAATAATAGTCACTTTAATTAAAATATTTCGAATAGATGCAATTTATGGCTGTATTATTTCAATTTATTAAGCGCTACTTGAAAATGACAAGAAAACGTCATGTTCTAAGTCTATACCATGTCTTTCAGGTATATGAAAGGGGTATTTTTTTCATTATAAAGTACACGAAAGGGGTACAATTTCTGTCAAAATGGTATATGAAAGGGTAAGGGGTAAGAGCTCGGGGTGGAGCCTCCCCGTACAAAACTTTTTTGGGCCCCCCCCGGGGGGGGGTTGCAGTTAGACTACCACGTTTTTACAAATCTTTTAACAGAACGATACATTGGCAAAATCTATTCGCTTTACTTTTAATTAGCAGACAGAATTCTTACAATTTACTGCTCTATATTAATGAAAATTGTTCTCTCTTTTTTAGGCAGAATGCCTCAGTCATTTCTGGGGTTCTTGAATCACAGAGAGTATAACACAGTGCACACCAAGAAAAGAAATTCCTTGTTCCATTTCTGCTGATATCAGTTCGTTTAGTTTCACCCATTCAACCCCGATAAGTCATCCCTTAATTAAACACGCTGGTGGCAGATTCAGGGGTGCTCAAAAGAGTAAGGAGAGAGAGAGAGGGGGGGGGGGGGGGTAAAAATGGGACCTCTCTTGCTAAAAGAAAGAGTGGGAATTAAATGTGGGGTGGAAGAGCAAATTGTTTTTTTTTTTTTCAGGAATGCATGCTTTGTATTTTTTCATTAATAAAGGGGACACCCTTCCCTAGATACACCCGGAGATACACCACTGATATCAACAATTATAATAAATAATAATAAATAATTAACTTATATTGCGCAATTATCAATTTAAAAATTTTCAATTGCGCATTACAATATAATTAAAAAATAAAAAAGCTAAAAAATTTAAATTTAAATTCACAAGCTAAAAAAGTTTAAAATGTATATAACTATAAAAAGAAATGTACAATTAAAAAGCTTTTAAAAATAAAAAGGTCTTGATGGCTTTCTTGAAACTTTGAACTGATGACATGTTTCTTATTTCACTTGGAAGCTCGTTTCATAATTTAGGGGCGGCCACATGAAAAGAGCGATCCCCAAGCGTAGCGAGTGATTTACATTGGCTATAATTAAGGCGTAAACCATGCATTATTGGAGCGCAGGTAATGTCTTCCAGCAGTTTCTCTAACGGAAATAAGTTCACTTATGTCGGCTGGAGCAAGACCATGTACGGCTTTAAAAGTAATCAACAAAATTTTAAAAACTATACGATATCTGACAGGCAGCCAGTGCAATGACTTGAGCAGAGGTGTGATGTGGCAATATCTGCTCTCCTGGAAAATCAATCGCGCGGCTGCATTTTGAACCCTTTGTAATTTTTGAAGATGGCGTTCAGGCACTCCAAAAAGGAGACTGTTACAATAGTCAAGCCGGCTTGATATAAAAGCATGAATCAGTGTTTCTGTGCATTCTTTGGTTAAGAACCTTCTTATTCTTCTAATGTTGTAGAGATGATAGAACGCGCTGCGGAACTGGTCTTGGCGATATGATCCACCATAGATAAGTTTGAGTCAAGCCAGACTCCAAGATTCTTAACAGGAGATCGCGGAGCTATATTTGCCGACTGTAATGTGCGAGATGTTTACTTTGGCAAGCTGCTGTTTTGTGCTAATCAGAAGAAACTCAGTCTTATCCTCATTCAGTAGTAGTTTATTATCATGCATCCAACTTCTGATGACCTGAATACAAAGCTCGATGGCAGCAATAGCATCTGAGTGACCCGTTTCATCTGCAGGGCTAAAGGAGATGTAAAGTTGGGTGTCATCTGCGTAGCAGTGGACAGATGGAAGATAATCTTGAATGACATCTAGTAGCGAGCTCGTATAGATGGTAAACAAGAGCGGCCCAAGACAGGAGCCTTGAGGAACCCCGCAGTTCAAATAGAAACTCTCAGACTGACACCCACGAACCGATATCCGCTGACAGCGTCCTGATAGATACGATCGGAACCACTCAAATGCCCTGCCTCCAAGTCCCGGGGGGGCCCCGGGCTCCAAGTCTCCGCTTTTTGAGTGCCGTCAGCAAGATATTGTGGTCAACTGTGTCAAAAGCAGCGCTAAGATCTAGCAGCACGAGTAGAGTTACATGCTGCTTATTCATGTTTAGGAGAATGTCGTTTTTGACTTTCAGGAGTGCAGTTTCAGTGCTACGGTTCTCCCTGTACGCCGATTGTGCTGCCTTCTCCGTAAGCTTCGATAAGAAAGCCAAACTGCTAACTGGTCTGAAGTTCTTAAATATAATATCGAGACCAGGCTTCTTGAGTAATGGGCAAACTAGCGCTTCTTTCCAACTCTCAGGAAAGTGACCAGCTTCTAATGATTTATTTACGATTGAAGTGATGACCGGAAGTAGAGCGTCGCATTTGCTGACCAAGCGGGAGGGCATGGGATCAAGTGGACAGGTCTTCAACGCCGAGTTCTGGATTAGTGATTTAAGGACGGTGCCTCCTATTGTTACTGCGCACTTGTTCTGCGCATCACGCAATGCACGAATACACTGGACGCTTGCGCTTTTGATTAATTTGCTCGCTCAAAATGACGAATTCAACTACGCGACCAAGCGCGCGACTTAACTGATCAAGAAAGATTTCTGCAGCGGCGAAATCCAGTTTATGGACATATACTAAGCCAGGTACAGCGGAAAAGCAACATTTTAGTTACCATTGACCTCTAAAAATGGCTCACATTAACAGTTAAAAACAAATCGCTACGCGCTCAAACGTAACTCGCAAACTGCCAACTTCATATGGCGTGCACGCGCGAGATGCAAATATTTTACTCGCTAGGGAGGGGAAAGAAAAAATGTAACAGACCCCAAAAACGATTCGATAGAGCTTGAAAAGAAAGTAGAACTTTTAAAAACGCGCGGTGACCTCTACTTTTTATTTTATAAAATGGAAGTGGAAAGTCGATAGAGCACATGTCTAATTTGTGATTAAGTGAAAAAAAATTAGGCCGATTTTCTGGTCGTGCCAGTGAGAGCTGTTAGAGTCAAAAATTGCTCAAACGCAATTATTTTGTTAATAAAATCGTGGATCACGCAGTTATAAAGACATTATTTGTTAGTTATTTTAAAGATTGTTATATTTAATGTTGATTTTGTTCACGAAAAACTAATTTCAAATGGAATTTGCAAGAAAATTTTATTTTATTTTACGTTTTTTTAAAACGCCACGTCAGCATTTTTTTCCAGTTTTCAAACCTAATTATCTCGAAAATTTGCGTGGCTACCCCCAGTTTTCAAACCTAATTATCTCGAAAATTTGCGTAGCTACCCCCAGTTTTCTTTTTGGATTTTAATAGCCCTTGGTAACATCTACATTTCTTGCATAGTCTTCGGCCAGGCAAAATTACTTCGTTATTAGTAGGCAAGACAGAGTATGGAAGGCAGATAACGTTGAAATTACCATAGCATTACTATTAACAGTAGTAGACTCCACGGGGACCGTAAATTTGTGATATCGGCATCAATTTGTCTCCGGATGGTATCAATCTTTGTCACAAAATATTTTCCCAGTTCGTTAGCAAAACGGTCGGGGCATGCAGGTTTGGAGGTAGCCCGTCGTCCTCAGACTGATTAAACAAGCGCTTACTAGCACGGAATAACTTACGTTGATCAAAGCTGTTTTCCTCAATAAAGTTAGTATAAAACGCCTGCCGTGCTTTGTTCATAAGATTGTTAACAGCATTTCGCTTGATTTTGAAGGCGACCAAGTCGGAATTAAGTTTCGACAACCTCCACCTTCTCTCAGCTTTCCGACGCTCTCTTTTAGCATGTCTAATTTCATCAGTGTATCATGGAACTCGCGGCCGCACAACAATGGTTCGGGTCTTCACAGGAGTATGCTTGTCCAAAGCAGCTGTTAGGGTTTTATTATGAGAAACAACAAGGTCGTCAAGATCATCTGGTGGAGATTTGCATAAATCAGACTTAGCCAGGTCATCATTCAGGGTTTCAACGTTAACTGATTTTACTTTCCTGAACAAAAGTGTCCTGGTGGAGAAAGAAGGCTTGATAGAATGAAGATGACACAACACCGAGGCGTGATCAGAAAAATAGCGATCAATTCGAGGTGTAGATCGAACAATCTGATCAGACTGGTGGGTGATCACCAAGTCCAAGGTGTGACCATGAATATGGGTGGAGCCCATCACATGCTGTTGAAGACTAAAAGACTCCAACAAATCTAAAAATTTTGAAGAGTCACTATCATCCGGCACGTCCACATGGATATTAAAGTCACCAACAACCACCAGTTGTTCCTTGCATAGAACTACGGTTATAATTCAACTGTGATTATAATTCATCAATTCATCATGCCAGTGATTGGTCTAAATGTGTCACGTGATGCAGCCAAAACTGTGGAATATCAGGTGATATCCCCCAAGTGATATTCCCCAGTTTTCAGCTTTGCGTTTTACGATGCAACCTTTAGTTTTCATACCAAGTAAATTTTACATAGAACTGAACATTTTGAACAGTCAGGCTAATGATATTTTAAAAGCAGACAAAATTACTTCGACCGTTAAAAAACTTTTGAAAAAGATCTCCCAAAAAGAGCAGCCTTGTGCAAAAATATTTGAAGAATAAACACAATAACCTCCATTTGGCTTCTAAAACATGCACTGATATTTGTCATTGGACATTATGTGTTCCTCGAAGATCACAGTTTTCCTTGAGCTTTGCTCTCGGAAAACTGTGATCTTCGTGGAACAGATGATAATGATAATGATAATGCATTTATATAGCGCATTTTCCATACGTTCAAATGCGCTTTACACGCCAGACCGGGAACACCGGGAGCTTCGTGCCCTACTCTTTGCGAATAGTGTGTGGGTTCTTTAACGTCCCCTGTTATAAGACTGAAGATACAGGAGACGAGACCTACGGTTTATCGTCCTTTTCCGAGAAGACTAGAATGTCTAACCATTTGCAGATGTAATTACAAAGGCTGCACATTCTCCTCAGTTATTTTAAGACCCTGAGTGTTGGTCCGGTCTGGGGTTCGAGCCCACGACCTCCCGCACAGCAGTCCGGCGCTCTACCAATTGAGCTAAGGACAAATATCAGTGCATGTTTTAGAAGCCAAATGGGTGTGTTTTTTGGGGGGAGACTATTGTTTATTCAAACAATCAACAATAAGTTCTTGCAATACGTTAAAAACTTTAAGTAACAACTAATACATTTACCTTATTTGAAAGGTAAGAGTTAACAGTGTGAATACCACAGTATAAAACTCTAAAAGTGACATCTGACAATACGTTTTAAACATAACTATGCGGTACTTCAAATTCATCTAGTGATGATTATCTGATTCCTCAGCCTCCCCCCTTTACAATGCAGTACAACTTCAAAAATGCTCACATTGGCTGGGGGAGGGTTGGAGTAACATAATTAATTTAAGAAGATATGTAAATGTCTGCAAAAAATACCCTCAAAATAGAAGTACAGTCAACCTCCTCAGTGAACGAACACCTCTTTAAGACGGACACCTCCATAAGACCCCAGGGGGTACTAAGAGGGGAGATCGACGTATTTTTGGGTTGAAAATTTACACCCTGGTTTTGAGTCGAGAGATCTTCATATTTAGCTCTAAAGTCTTTTAATTGAATAAATCAGTATCAGTGTATCTTATTTTGGGATAAAAATTTTTGTCCAGTATTTTTTTATTAGGCGTTTTGCGTGAAGCTCCGCGCCCCCGTATGTATACGGTACCCCCTGGGATAGACGGATGCGGTGATGTCCCTGCCTTATATTACTGTCCACCTATAGCGCTAAGACGGAAACGGACACTTTGAAATCGACTAAGTTTTATATTTTTTAGTAAAATACTTCCAAACTTCGATTCATCCTAAGGATGTGTACATACTAACCACAAACAATGACACTTTAACGGATTACTTCTTTGCTTACGTATATGGACACTAAAGATGTATTTTCTACTTACAGTATTACAGTTTGTAGAAGCTCTCAGTTTTTGCTTTAAAAAGCAAATACGGTCCTTTTTTATTTTAGTCTTGTTCAGTTAGCAAAGGTTTGGAACTCGTGGGGATTGGGTGGGCTTACATACGGAGAGGCTAATGTCCGGGGGGGGGGGGGGGGCTTATAACCAGAATTTTACCAGCTACCATTTGGATTCAAGACTGAGCTCAAGATCAGACTTAAAAGATACCGGTAGGTGTAAATGAAGCACAACCTTGACTAAAGGGGTAGAAAAAGAAAGAACTTTCTAAACTGAGTTTTCACCTTCTAACAAGCCTTATTCATGTGCTACCAGCATACATTTATCTAAAATGTCTCTTGGTATTCTTAAGGCAGCCACTGCGTACACGTTATGATCAGTTGAAATACTTGAAAAATGTTCCTATTCATTTTTATCAACATCATAAACCTGCAAGGCAAAATTATTGGAGGGCATTCCTTGCTCTGAAGAGGAGCCTATTGTCCAACATAAAACCTTCCCTTTAAAACTAACAGCACTGGAAATACATTGTGGTGCACCCACACATTCAATCTTACTCCAAGTGTTTGTAGATGGGTCATACATTTCAGTAAGTTTTGCATGTGTAATTCCCATCCAATGAGCAATTCCTCCAAATAGGAACACCTTCCCTCTGACAACTACACCACAAGCAGTGGCTTTCTTTTCAAGGATTGACGCAATTCTTTTCCAGCTGTTACTTTCAGTGTCGAACCTCTCAACCACATCAAGGATAATGCCATCTGAATAGCCCCCTATCGCATACAAAGAGTTTCTGTCAGCCACAGCACATACCCCAGATCTTGCAATGCTCATGGGTGCTACCTCTTGCCACAGGTTTGTATCAGGATTGTATCTATGCACACGGTCAGTTTGAGATTCAGTTTCATTCTTACCACCAATCACATACAGAAGTCCTTGAAAACTAACAACTGCTGGATGGCTGCAGGTATTTGCCCCTGCAAAAGACTTGACAGGGGCCCAAGAATTTACTAATGGGTCATATCGCTCCACTGTACAATCACCTGCAACATTTACTCCAGTGGCATACAATTTACCGTGACAAGTGCTCATGGCAGACCCAGTAGGTGTTCGCTTGGTTAACGTTTCCGTCATATCAGCCATCTTGAACCAGCTGTTCTCTGAAGGAATGTAACACAGTGTTTGCCTATTTTCCCTTCCACAGACAACAATGGCATCTTCATATGTCTTAAGACAACTTCTTGGCGGCTGTGCAAAATAGCACTCCTCTGAACCATATGAAAGCTCTTTGATGACATCTAGTACATGCGCTGTACATGTTGCACTGTTTTTTACCAAGGGATGTGGAAGAATGACATTGAAAATGTAGTTGCGTGACACATAGACAAGACGAACGTGACAAAACAACTTGAAAAAGCTTTCATGTTTTCTGTTCTCATCTCTTTCCATCCACTTCACGATCACTTGGAAAACTTCTTCCTCTTCTTTTATGATGATGTCATCATTTGAAATCCACTCCTCCACTTGTGTCACGCTCAAATCCAGAAAATCGTCGGATTTCGTGACATCCATGAAATTTGCAAAAGCAAAATCTCTCGCACTTTTCTGCAATTCAGGACATTGATACCCCTCGGCGAAATAATATGTTTTAATACAGTCTGAAGAAGACAAAGTTTGTGAAATGAACTTACTTGAAAGCTCTTTCAGGCTTGGGACGATTAAAAAATCAGCCACGTGCAGCAAATCAAATGCATTGTGTTCATTGATATCCACATGTCCTGTGTACAGATACTCCAACACTTCTTCCATCACAGCTTTGCTCGTCTCTTCCAATCGGATCACTCCTTCTTTCTTTTCTTTCATGTCGCTGTTAAGAACGTTGAAAAAGAACGGACTTGCTGCACATAACACGATTCTGTGAGCTTTCAAACGAGCTTGATCGTCACCGGAGCCAACTTCTAGAATCACATCACAAAACTGTTCGTTTCTTCGCTGAATATCGAGGCGTTTCATCATTTCTACACAAAACTGTTCCTTGTCAGTCTCCGTGATAGGTTCTGACGATAAATCCACAAACATGATGTACAACTACGACCAGAAATCCTGCCAGAAACGTTCATTTAAACCTTGAGATGTTAACAAGGAAGTTTTTTTCGCTGACGAGTCAAATTTCGCTTTTGCTTTTTCCTCGGGGAACGAACGCGAAGGACTGGTGCGATTATTTTCGCAGGTGTCCGCTGTGCGAATAAAAGTGAAATTCGGCTCAAGCGTTCTCCTCTTTCTTTGAACCCACTGTGGCGATTCCACGTAGTCGTCCTTTAGAATCCTCTTCCATCTGAGGATGAATCGTTTTTCTCTTCGCCTAGCGGCAGTTGCTGCTTTACTCCTTGCTTCTTGCACTCTAGGAAAAGATGATTTCAACTTGAAGTTGGTTATAAGCGAGGTTTCTCGAAAGATAGACCTCTCAACCCAGCTGACTAAAGTCAGCACTTCCGTTACGCTCGAGAATGCAGGCGATTCATCCACTGGGCATTTTCATCTTGCTATCGAACCATCTCTTGTGGATAAACTCGCATTTGTTGGAGTCACGGTGAGTTTCTCTTGGCGATCTATCTTGATACAGGAAGGGAATCTTCCATGCGTGATCGTTGTTGAAGAATCTTTTGTCTGAAAGCTGTAGTGTCCTTTCATGCCACGTACGAAACTAAAACAAATTCTATCAGTTAACTCACGTTTTTCTTCCATGGATTTTCAGGCCAAGACACCTGAAGATGAAGATTCAAGTTTAGATTTAAAACAAGTAGAAATCAATTCACACAGGTAAACATTTATATGTTATGAATTTCATTAAACAACAAACGATATTAAAGCATGAATGAATAGTAGACTCTTCAAAACTTGCGTGACTTTTCAAGTAGAGAGCCATTTAATGGCTCTATTTACGTTTCTCTAGGGATTTACCCCTCTATAAACTGGGAATTATACAAATGTAAGCTTGTACACTATAATACATACATATAATACACTGATATTTATAAATGTAGTCTTTGTTATGTGTGGCTGAATGTAATAAAATGCATAAAATTATTAATTCCGGGTTTTACGTATTGGTTTTTTTTTTTTTTTTTTTTTTGGGGATGCCATAAAGAAAACAGCCAATCATAAGTCTGGAAAGCAGTTGAACATTTGGCAGTATCCAATGTTGATGGCATGGGTTGCTCAGTTGTCATCGCCTTTTCTATCGATTTGTACAACAAATTGAGTTAAATATAAAAAATGTGCTGAGGATATTTAGGTTGTCTGCAAACTTCGACAAGGTTCACTGAAGTTGAGAAAATGATAAAATGACGTCAGAACGGTCTTCACCGAGCAATCAAAAATCTCTCAAAAATAAATGCAGACCTATAAATGTAATTAACAATCTAGATTCAATACACATGTACTGGATTTTACATGTGCAAGTACCTGTATATAAATGCTGCTGTTTTCTTTACTGGAAATTACTGGTCCAGTTTTTCTTTTTGGTTTTCATTGTTATCTTTGTATCAATAACCCCTTTTGTTAATTTCTGTTTTAGCGAGACAAAATTCTTCAAAGCAGACCTGGGATTTCGTCTTAAACCAGGTGACACAGTTGACCTAACTGTGGAGGAGGTATTTGTTCATGCCATGAGCCCCTTCCCAACCAAGATCACGCAATCAGAAAAACAATATGTCCTCTTTTCTGGCAACCACTATTACTACACACCCTACACCGTGAAAAAGCAAAGTACCACTGTTTCCTTGGCAACATCCTCTGTGGAGTCGCACAGCAAACTGAAGCCCGTCAGCTTGTCTGATAATGCCATAACATATGGACCTTACAGTGATGTCGAGGCATTCCAGGTGAACCCTATGAGAGTGCACTTTGAGAACAACACTCCTTTCCTCTCGGTAAGTAGACAGATTGTTTATACATAACTTTGGCAGTTTTAAGGTTGGTTTTCCACTGAATTAGTAACAACAAATGAAAAGTGTCCCTTTTATTGCAGAGTCCCCCCCCCCCAACCCCCCCCCTCCCCCCCCCCCTCCCAGGGATGTAGCTAAGAAAACGCTAAGCTGGCTTACCAACAAGCCCAGTTGGCTTTTCTGGCTCTGGCAGCTCTAAAAGTTTACCTAAGTCTTTGTTTTCATGTGAAATTTTAGCTGGATTTAATTTCTTTTTCAGCCGGTGAAATAAGCCAACAGCCGGCCCTTAGCGACCACCCTGCCCCCCCCCCACCCCCCCCCCCAAAAAAAAAAAAAAAAAAAAAAAAAAAACAAAGCAAGCCCCCCAAAACCAACATATAGGTGAATGGTATTATTTAGATTTTCTCTTCTGTTTTAATACATTTAAGTCCCCTGGTGCCTTTTCAGTATGCTCAGAAAGTTGTGATGGTCATTTGACGTATTACTTCTTGTATGCTTCATATTATTATGTCCATGGATTTTTACTATGTAGTGTCCTGACTTGTATTCACCTAAGCCCAAACATTTACTTTTGATTACAGGTTCTTGGTATGACTAGAACCATTGAAGTTTCGCACTGGGGCAACATTGCAGTTGAAGAAACCTATCACATGAAACATGTGGGAGCTGAGCTTCAGGTAACAGGTTGATCCCAAGTTTGATATGCAAATCTTTCTTAAAAAAAAAAAAGAAACTGTAAGTACAATGTATATGTTCTGGTGCAAAGGAAAAGCGTTTACCTGGTTATCCTTCAGGCAAGGTGCAATTGGACCCATTGTGTGCTAGCCCGAAGGCCTTTCTCATCCACCAACTGAGAAGGGCCAAAAATGTTGCTTGGCCATTGGGCAAGTGCTGGATAAATTTCAATCGTCCCGGGCTATCGACAGGACTTTTCTTGCATGCTGATCAATGTTTTCTTTTAATGTTTTATTTTGGGGCATCAAGACAAATTTTGTAGTTTAAGATCTCTTCCTTCCTATCACCTGTAGTCAATGTTGTGGGTTTATCTCACCACTTAATACCTTTTCCCACCAGGGACCTTTCTCTAGATATGATTATCAACGTACTGCAGCTCCTTCCTCCATCAAGTCTTTCAAGACTGTTCTGCCGGCTGCTGCCAGCGATGTCTACTATCGGGATGAAATTGGCAACATCTCTACCAGTAACTTGTGGTCTCAAGAGGATTCTGTTGAGTTGGAGCTGCGACCAAGGTTTCCTTTGTTTGGTGGATGGCAAACAAGGTTCTACATGGGTTACAATGTTCCTAGCTACGAATACTTGTACAACCTTGGTTAGTGGCTATTCCTTTTGTTATCAAATAGTGGTCTTGAAAATAAGTCACACTGTAGGCTTACATGCAATTGATTATTTCAAATGTTTTTACTTTTTAAGGCTGTTTAGAGGAAAGAGCAGAAACCCATAAGGGTTGAAACGTGTAACTCCCTATGATTCACATTGTACAAAGCGTTGGCACATTCGTTTCCATTAAGTACATATGTACCTTTTGGTTTTTCATATTTGGAAAATCAGGCAAAAAATTAACCAATCAAAATTGCAACATTTGGATTAAATTCAGTGCGCGCTAGCTCGCGCTCGATGGCGTATGAACAAGCTTGGTTGAATAAAATTAGATTTGGTCAAATTCTCCTGTTTTATCGTCGTTAAGTAGTCTATAGAACTGCACTTGGATACACTTAACGAATTTCTTTAGTTCCTGTAAGAAATTTACGTCATTTAGGTCGGAATCTAAGTAACTAACCGAAAAACCGAAAATGCTGTTGCTTGTCCCATTACGTGTGTAAAGCATTCGCGTACAAACTCTTCGTGTTTCCAAATATGGTACTTGGCAAAACTGAATATTCAAACGCTGTGAACGCACGTTACATGTTTCAACCCTTATGGGTTTCTGGTAAGAGTTAATGATTTACCATTGTGAAGAGAACACAGATTTTCCACTTGCCTCTGATGCCGGACAAAATCCTCTAGCTCCAGGCTTTTAGACAGAACTATCTTTGCATGCTGTTTAATCTTACAGGTACATAAATACTGTCCAGAGCTGGTAATAATAATTATTGATAGAATTGATTTATTTTATTTTATTTATTAGGAAACAGATATATTCTCAAGATGCGAGTAATAGACCACATCTATGATGAGTTTGTTGTAGATGATCTACGTATGCGAATTATTCTCCCAGAAGGATGCACGTAAGTTTCTTTTTTTTTTTCATCCAAGTGTAGCATGCCTTGTTCATGTATATTTTGATACTTTTAATTTGTGAATTTCCTCATAATTTTCTATTGAAAATAGTCCTAAACACTGAAATAACACAATAACATACTCAGATAATTTTGAAATATTAATTGTCTCCTTTCACTTTCACATTTTCTTCTTAGGAGATCACAGGCAAAACCCAAACCATACAGTCATGTACTTAACTTCTTGGTGATTACTTGCACCTGATAACTCCCCACTTTTCTTTTTTACCATAAAGCTTATGAAAGAAAATCTTCTTTTTGTAGCAACATTCAACTGAAGGCACCATTCAAGATGGAAGAGGGCAAACGTGAGCTACATTTCACTTATCTAGACACAGTTGGTCGTCCTGTGGTTGTTGCACATAAAACTAACCTTGTCGAACAGCACATACAGGACTTTGAGGTACGGGAATAAAAATGGAAAAAAAAATCAGATTATGTGTAGTGACCCAATGGGTGATGTGTGACTGCATATAACATTGTACGTAATCAAAATAAACGCATATCCCTCTTTGTGCTTGCGCTTACTCCCCCACTCCATCTGGAGCAGTTTCTTGTGATGTACATTGTAGCTGTGTATGTTTGACATGTTGTTGCTTAGTTTCAATAAATTTTGTCACATACAAGTATAGTAACATGAACCAATCTCGGAGGCTAAATGGATCTCTATACAGCTGTACCAGAACCTGACAGACTTTCTTAGGTTGAATTCTGGATGTCTCTTTAGTGTGTGTAAAGAATTAGGGGCATGAAGAGAGACATTATGTACATGTTAATGTAAAATTATGTACGTGTTAACTTTTGTACATGAAAGTGTCTCCACCTTGTGCGGGAACTGACATTACCACTAGCACACTTTGCCAAGGCTTGGATAATAGGAATTTTTTTTTAGCAGCTACATTTCAGTTGCAGTGAATGCTTAAAATTAATGTTGTAATGTTCTCTTTCAATAGCTACACTACTCTTTCAACAAGGTGCTTTTGTTACAAGAGCCTCTTCTTGTTGTCGGTGCATTCTATTTGCTTTTCATGCTTGTCATCATTTACATGAGAATGGACTTTGCTATCAGCAAGGTAAGATAACAACTTAGTTTTTTAAGTGCTACAAATTATTAATACCTTTTATTCCTTTTTTTTGTGGAGTTGCATAATTATTATTGCTAGAGGGTCTGCTAGGTTTTATAGTGTACCAGTTGGCAGATGCATACAAGGTGGGCCCCCCTAAATAATAATGTGTGGCTTCAGATTGAAATTCCCTTACAGAAAAAAAAATTCTGGTCTGGGACACACTTTTTGGCTTTGCCCTCCATAAGCTTGTTTTGAGCAATTTGTTATATTCAGGAAGAGAATCACGATAAATACATGTACCTTTAATAACACATAACTTAATGTTGTGAAATTAAAATCTTGTTAGATTTTTTTGGCAATGTTTCAGAGATTACAAGTATTTTCAGGAACAATGTAAATGGCAATTGTCCATGGAGTGATTCAAAAACTAAGTAGGGAAAGGGGCACCCTGCCTAACTTTTGATTAATTGTTATTATCACTGAGGAGAGAAATAAAGTTAACAATGCTGTTTACATTTCAGGATGAAGCCAGTGAGTCACGCATGCGTGCTGCTTGTCTGATTGAAGAGGTTCAGCGCTTGTTGGACCGTCAGAGTGGCCTGTACTCTGTGTACTCTGACACCATTCACAAGTACAAATCAAGCAAGGATGCCACTGCGTTTGCTAATGCACGCAAAAAGCTGGATGGAGATTATCGCTCCATCAGTAATCAGATCTCTCAGGTGCAGATCTCCCTTAACAAGGAGCAACCTGAGGCAGCTGAGAAGGTAAGGCTGCAACAGAGACCATTATCTTCTTAGCTTTAATCTTGGGTGCTTTCCATTTACATGTACGTGGAATTTTTGGTGAGAATTTTTCAACAAATGAAACAGTGCAAATTTTCCCTTCAAGTAAACGGAACGGAAAGAAGCTGTTCCTTTTGAAAATTCTATTTTGAACACTGCGAAGAGCCTGGGTCCAAAAAAAACAAAAACAAACAAACATGGTGATCGAGGGTGAAACTTTTCTCCTTTATCTTTCTCCTTCATGAAGCCTTGAAAAAGTTCAAGGAAAAAACCCTCGCTCTTTGAAAAGAAACATCCTCTTTCTACACTCGACAGGAATTTTGGATCAATTTGAAAAAGTTAAAATTTTAACGTTCTTTGGTTCAATTGTTGACCTTGCTCTGCAAACGGACGGTCTGGTTGTAGCAATTTCCGGTCATTCCCGAAGAAACGGGAAAAGAGGAATACCTCTGGAGGTATTACGACCAGTTTTTCCATACAAATGCAAAGCCCTCCTTGTTCCATACCCTGGCATCTCTAATCCCCTTAAAATTGATGGAACATTCAATGATGTAATGACGGTGTCTGTTTTAACTGTTTCAGCTGACAGAGCTGCAGCGTAAGGAGCATGAGAAGAAGCAGCTTCTGGACGCAGCCATTGTGATGGCTGAGAAAGTGGTGAACGGCCGTCTGAGCAAGCCAGGTTACGTGGAGGGAGAGGCTAACAACAAGGCCAAGAGGCAGAAACTGAGTGCAGAGATTGAAACCATGGCTGCAAGCCTTTAATGAAGTTACTTATGAATCCCTGTGATGTCAGAGTGATGTTAAACATTTAACCTATTTTTACCCCTTCTGAAAATGAATCACAGTCCTGTACAGAAAGCAAGTTACCCTTGCACAATAATTAACCAGAAGGACACTAGTCAAAGGCTAGTAAAATATAGGCGACGAAGGACTGATACCCAAAACAAAAGCTTTTTAAATCTACCACTGCAGTGTTAACTAACATTACTTGGTAGTTAAATAAAAAAGAGCAAAATTGACATTGGAGGTAAGGTAGTTGGCTTTGGTAGTTCATTCGATATGTGTGAGAACAGCTAGTATTTTTGTGCGAGGAAACACTCTTGTTATGATAAATACCAAGTGCATTTTGTATAAATAAACACAGCTACAGCTGCATTTCACCTAATTTCCCCAGTAGGATTGTTTTTATGTACATGTAAACCAAAGTCATAGAAAATTGCTGTAATTAAGTTCAAGCCATAACTTATACCAACAAGGAAATTTTACTTTTCATTGACTAGAATGACTATTTCTTCTTTTGTTTTGTTTGTTTTTTGATGACTTGATACTTTTTGTACAGGACTTGAATGCAAGTTTACATGTTAGACAACTTATTTTGAGTGTTGATAGGTTAAAGGTTGAGTTAAATTCTGTCACCCTGACATCACTGGGTTTACATAGTAACTGTCAAAATAGAATTTAAATAAACTTATAAATGTGTTGTGAAGAGTAGCTTTTGAATTGTGTAGGTTTTCAGTCTCATTTTATCACAGATGTTAACTTGAAGCACCACTCAGTGATAACATGGTGTTGCTGTATAGGTTCTGCCTAATAAAACTTGATATTTTAAAAAAGAATCGTGTTTACTGTTTATAAATGTTTTTGCATACCGTAAATGATCCTTTAAACGCCCATTCTCAAATAAACGCCTCCCGAGCTGCAAAGTTTGTATTAGACGCCCGCCCTCTAATAAAAGCCCCGTGTTTGATAAACGCCCCCTCCCCCCCCCCCCCACCAAGAAGAGACTCAAAAATCAAGGAAACGTTTCAGAGAGTAAAATCACGAAATTTGTTAATCTTCTTGCTTGACTCGGACATCGTCTCATGTCTATTTGACGCCTCCGCCTAGGACCTCTATAATTTGATAGACACTCTGGGCGTTTATTAGATCTTTTACGGTATTCCTTCTGTCTAGCGATAATTGAAGCTTTGAAAGAAAGTGATTTGCGTGTTATTCAGGAAAAAAAACCAAGGCACTCACAAAGCTCGAACGCATTCTTGTTTCCATAGTTTGCGATCCTGTTTGTCACCAATAAGAGTTGCGCATGATTTTTGGTGCTGACCAAAAGGCTCGCGGCCTCTTGGGAAGTCCCTACGTCCACTTTTGTCTCGTCATGCAATCTTTCCTTTCGTTGGGAGTACAAGCCAAAAATATTTTTTCCCGTTCAAAATCTTGTATATGACTCATAAAAATGAAATGGACTGCAGAACTGCAGGCCGCCGATTGGGCAGAATAATACAAGAGGGAATACAAATAAGTTTTCTGCCCAATCGGGAGGCAGCATTCAGGGAGCTGTTTGAAACTGGCCTGGTAAGACTCTTTCCCAAGGGGCACCTTTTCAACCCCTTCAACTTTTCAATGCCGAACATTTTTCCCGCAGTTTCGCGTTTTCCTCAACCCACTAACTGTTCCTGGATCTCCAAGGATGCGCCTACCTCCTCCACTTGCTGCTTCTCCAGCTTAACTTGATCGATAGGTGCATAAGCAAGATGTAACGTCTTTTAAGCCTCGTATTGTGCCCTTTTTTTTCATTTTTTTTTTCTCCAGAGACTGCAAATCCCTTCCCAATATAATACCAATTACTTCCTATAAATATAAGGCTCCGACTCCCCCTAAAAATAAACTAAGGCGTAGGGCTTTCTAGCAGGAGCAGAATTTATGGTAGATAACTTTATTATACATTTGCTGGTCTAAATGTTTAAGGTGGAGGGGAAGCTGGGTACGTGTTAGCCGGTAATAACTGCGCGGTCAAGGAGGACTGGGATCAACAGAGGCTGCGGCGCCATGTTTGATTGTGCGTCTTCTGAAAATGAACGAAGTTTTGAAAAATACTCACGTATTCGTGGAAGTTCTAAGCATGGCGAGATGTGATGCCGTGCAGCAATGGGATGAAGGTGCTTTTGAGAAAGCGTACAAGTGGGCTAGCTACTTTGAAGAGGCAAGTGTTTCGAGAATTCTTGAAGAAACAAGAACAGAATAATTCTGTCGGCAAAACAACCATGGTTTTAATTTAATAATTGTTCTATAATTAATAGCCCGCCCCGGCTCCTGTACTTTTCATGCCCCAGCGGAAGATGGAAGGGGGGGGGGGGGATATCAGGTAAGTTATTTTAGTGACGGGAAGTTTCAAAGGGCTCCAATCACTGTGATCTGAGGACTTTTTGGGGTAAGAAGTTTTGTGGTAATTTTTTTTTTTTGGTGCAAGATTTTGGTAAGGCCCATCCATCATCTAATGGGAGTTTTAAAATAACCCTCCTCCCAAGAAAAGCTTGGAATGTAACTTGTAAAAATTGCATAAACAAAGGCCCTGTTTTAATGCATGATTCCAGAATGACTTTCTTTCCGGAGTTTCCATCCCGGTGGGGGGGGGGGGGGGGGGACTCTCACATGAAAGTGACGGGTATGCTCGTCGTCTCGCTTAGGGGTATGAATTTCGGACTTTGGGTCTCGCTTAGGGTGTTCTGAGCAAAATGGCAATATTTTAAGCCGTCAGGGTCTCGTTTACAGTTGCATGCGAAGAAATATACAAATATCAGTTCTTTTTACAGAATTTTGGTATCCTTTAGGGGTCTAAAATAGCTTGAGCCATGCCCAGATTGGTCTCTTTTAGGGGTTCTTTTCAAAATTTCCGACGAGCATCCCCGTCCCTTTGATATGGGAGTCCCCCCCCCCCCGGGATTTCCATCCCCGTACATTTCTCTGTATCTCTTTACATGATACCCAGACAAAAGTCAAGTCATTCCAAAATGAGTTCATTCTGGGTTTCATTCTGAAAAATCATTCTGAAGTTTTTGTTCTGGAATGACATTCGTTCTGGAATGACAGATGAAACTGCATCTCATAAAATCGCATAGACAGAGGTCACAGATTAAACTCAGTGAAAAAAAAAATTTTCCTGTTTAGCCCAAAGAAGCAGCCTTATTGTCAAATTGTTTGTTAAAATTGCAAATGTGGCCATTTGTAGGCACAACAACATGTTTGCATGAAACATGTGCCATCTTTATTGTTTTTGATCTTATGCAAAAATCATGCATGTGAAAATGCCTTAGGTTGAGCCGGTTGACTCTTTCATGTGGATGCAGAATGAATTTCATTCCGGAACGAGTTTTGTTTTGGAATGAAAGTCATTCTGGAATCATGTAAACAGGCCCTAAACTGGGTTTTACTACACAGGTTTATCAACGGCTACAGTCAAAACCCTCACTAGCAGAGAAACTGGATAAATATCTTGCAAACTTCAATAAATCTGGACAAATATTTTTAGGAAATCTAAAACTATCCCTTGAGGTTCTTGGTAAATCAAAGACTTTACTGCAACAGTTTCTGCTTCAGAATCCACATCTGTCAGAAAAACAGTATCAAATGACACTGAAACTGTATGGCTTAAGAGCAGGAGAATCGCTGGACTGTAATAACAGTGATGATTTACTCAAGGATGCTTTACATTTGAGCCAAACAAGAACTGCGTTGTACCTGTTATTTAAAATGAGAGACAGACTCACTGAAGATATGAGAACTTCTACAGACAGAACTTTAAAAGAAACCTCCTCAATTTCTGCTCCGTCAAACATAGAGGAATTTCCAAGTTGTGTTAGTTCAGGAGACATTGCTGTTGATGTTGCTGCTCATTGTTTATTCAAACATGTTGAACATCAGTTACAGTATGGAGGTAAAGTTTTTTGTCAGGTGTACCTAAAATAGGTCTCGGCATCTGTTTTTAACAGTGTTCTTTCCAAGAGTTCCAATGAGGTGTACATTGAGTAAACAATAGGTGAATTTTAAAATATTGAAGATCCGATACCAGGATTCATTATAAGAAGATAAAAAGCATTCTCTGGTAAAATATTTTAAAAATTATTAGCTTTCGACAGCCAGACTGCTGTCTTCGACGGATAAAAATGAAGTGATAAAATGGACCTAAAAATTTGAATATGACTAGTGAATCGCATAAATTAAAAAGTTAAAAGTATGTGTAAAAGAATGTTAAATGGAATGCTAAAAGTGTATAAATTACTGTTTGTTTAAAAGAATGTTATATTGTCCTGGCAGAGGGCACGAATTGTTGTCGGCCTTGACCGTTTTTGCCATGTGCCACAATTCAAGTGTCTTTCTAATGCGATTGTTGCCCTTGTCAATTATCTCCGCGTTTTCAAAGTCGATGGCGTGATCAAGAGTCCAGGCATGTTTTGCTACATTGGAGCCTTTAGCGCATTGTTTAGTATTCCTGACATTCGCCATGTGCTAAACGATCTTTTTACAATAGGTGAACTGTTCAGAAATTACTTTTGGTTGCCCTGGCATTAGAAGATGGGGGGCCTGGGGGAGTTAAATGGAGAGCCCTGAGGTATTAGAGTTAGAGGTCACAGTCTTAATCTTGCATGTTTAATTCATGTGCATGGACAGATATAGCAGGGGCTAATGGGGCTGCAGCTCAGTTCCCCCCATTCCTTGATTTGGTTCATAAAATGTAGCAAACCGTCTTTCGAGAGTTTGTTGTGGGTATGGGGTAAGGTTGCTGTCTGACCGGTAGTTTGTGGCCCCCAATTTCTGAATTTTCTAGATCTCGTCTCTACCCCCCCCCCCCCCCTGTCACCCTGTGATAACAAAGAAATTGCCTGGGCATCTCTATGTAAAGAAATAAGATAAGATAAGATAATTTTATTTATACACAGTTTTTCCATCAGTCAATTAAGTTACTGGACTATCTACCTATCTAACTAACTACAAAAATTTAATAACAACAAATTCAAAATAACAAAAGAAAAGTCTGCTTTTCATGGAGGCCAAATTTTAACAATAATTTTACAATACAATGCCTTTAATTAAAATGATGTTTTATCTCATTATCTCTACAGATCACAACAACAAGAGAAACCTCTTGTGTGACAAACTAACTGTACTCACTGTGCAGGATAATGGACTGAACAGCATTATATCATCACTGCTCTTAACTCCCGATGATTTTCAATCCAGACAGCAAGCCCAGAATGTTACACAGTTCATTCTGGACTGGCTACTTGGTATGTATCCTGAACATGAATTTCTCATCAATTAATTGTTATTTTTGGAGTATTTCTACCTTCTCACACACCACTGGTAGCCATGCCAGGCCGACCGCCACCTGACCTTTATTACAAACTCAACAAAACCATACATGTACATCCTGTATCACAGAGAAAAATTGCAAAGCTAAATGGCAAAGCTAACAAAAAATACTGCACAAACTAAAAATCTTAGGGCGGGTGGGTGGGAAAAGGTCAGCAATGGTGGACGCAACAAAAACAACGACCCGCCAAAAGTCACATGACCCTTTCCCAGGTCCCAGCGGTGTGTGAGAAAAACATTTTCCACTTATTTCGTTTCACTCAGCCAGTGGAAAATAACACTTAATTGCCTCTCATCTAAGATCTTTAAAATAACACTTTCACTTTCCCTAAGATTCTAACAGAAATGTGACAGATATCTGATTGTAATAAGTATTAATAATAGTTGTCTCTGCTGAATCCTTAGTTTATCTACACTCAAGGCAGTGTTTTATCGCATTAATTCTCAAACACCTTGAAAGTCATCAATTGAAAAATACTCTGTTGCATGACATATTTTCAACCAACTCTCTTCTCAGTGTTTGGAAATTTGGTAAAACGCTGTCTCTCCTGTTTGTTATATAACTTGAAATTTCCCGGACACCCAAGGATTCAGTTTATAATAGGACAGTATAGAGTTTAGTAATTTGTGAATTTGTATTTTAAAATCGTTCTCATGCTTTTTGTTACTTAACTTACTGTGCAAATCTTGATCAACAGAATTCCTGTCCAAAACTAAACCTGACCCTTGTTTGATGTCCGTTGCTCCACACCTTCTTAGCAGAGTGGCATTCATGTATGCCGCCTTCTTTGAACTGTACTTATCTCATCTGTTAAGATGGGCCGAGAATATGACTCCTTATGTCTGTAGCAGTGAGAAAGATTGTCACAATTCCAAAGGAATTCAGTGGAGGTAAACGATTTTTATTACCTGAAAGGCTATGCCTGTTTTTATTTATCTTTAGCAATGCCCATACCTCCCTCCCCCCTAAGAGCAATGTGAAATCCCAGGTGTAGTGTTAAAGGGTAGTGTTAAACGAAATACGTTTTTAAGTAAAAAACGCATAATAAAGCAACATTTAGCCCTGCTCAGTACTGCTATCCGGCAGAGGGGGGCTTACATATCCGGGAGGGCTTATAATCGGATGTATTTTTTTGTTTGCAGATAAATGGGCCTATAACCGGGGGGGCTTATAGGCGGGAGGGCTTATAACCGGAATTTTACGGTAATTGACTTGGTGGAATTTCTTTAGTTAGTGGGAGGATATGGAACAGAGTTCTTGTGCAACCACATTTAACCCTCTCCCTTCCCCTCCCTCCCCCTTTTTCTCTCCTTCACCTGCCACGCAGGCTATACCTCCAAAGACCTAAATTTCTCGCTTTTCTTTGCTTAAGGTCGTGCAATATTAAATGTTGCTTTGCAAGTTAAAAGCGTTGTGCCCATTAATTCCATTGTTGCAAGTTCCAGCAACAATTATTATAAACCTTACAATGACTCCTCAAAAAAGAGTTAAACTGATCAAATTCGAAAGAGCTGAAGGTAAACTGGGAAGTGTAGACGTATATAAAACACCGTCAAAGTCCGCGGAAAGTTTTAGAAGCAAAACGTTGTGTGGATAACTGAAAACACGTCTACGCGCGTCCTGACCAATCAGAGTAGGCGAAAAGCGCGGGAAACATAGGCCAACCTGCGAACGCCGACGAATTTTCGCTACCTCTTATTGGCTGTTTGAACAGAACAATTTTCGACTGAGTGTCGTAAAACAAAAACCAAAGTCAGCACTCTGGCCAATCACAACGGAACCAGTGAACCAATCACTAACTCTAAGCGTGGGAAAACGTGTGTGAGCCGGTCACGTTTTGATTCGATTTTACTTCTGATTGTTGGGAAAGTGGTGCGTTTTTTAAACCGATCGTAAGAGTGGATGCAAAAATTACTTTCGACACTCAAGTGAAAATCACTCTATTAAGTTGGAATGTAAACGAAGCTAACACAACATCGGTTAAAACAAAGCATCCCCCTTTAACCGCGAACATAGAGGTTTTGAAGGAAACCTTTAAGACTTAGAGATGTCGTATTTATTCTTATTCACGAGTACGTCTTCGATGAGAAGTCCTTGGAAAAGGGGGGGGACTTGAATTGGGTAATGTCCATTGCTGGAAATTCCGTCGCCAACAATTCCTAAATTATGATAACCTTGTTTTGCTACGTTTCTTTGACAGGTACAAGTACCAGGAACATTCTCTCAAACTTCAAGAAAAGGAAAAGCAACATTTTACATTTACGAGTCTCGTTAATCATCTACGACGTCTAGTAACTGGTCCCGCCTCCATAGCTGACATAACAAAGAAAGAACTTCAGTGTCGTTTTGCTGAGAGAGAATCGTTAGTTAAGAGCACGGACTGCAGAAAGACCCTTGATACATTGGATTTAAATATTTGGAAAGATATATCCGCTTCTGTACCTTTTTGATACAGATTAGAGTACGGGTAGTTGTTTTCTGAACAGAAATTTTTAAAAAAATGCACTACGTTTGTGTTCGTATCATGAAAAAAAAATCCGCCGTTTTTTGCACTTTACTATTTTCCTCTTCCACTTGAAAGATGTCTGTTGAAGATGATAAATTAAATGTTTTAAACAAAGACGCCATTGAGCATTATTAAACTGCCCAGTTCAACGCGAGTCCCAAGGCGTCTCTTTTGAGAGAGCTCCTTCCCACCGACTTCCGCGTCTTATTTTATGGATTGTAGTAATTTTTTCAAAGGTGTTAGACTGGGAACGCATGCGCAAAATGCCTCCTCCCATCCACTGTCCTTGCCTTTGCTCCCCCATCCCTTCTGTTCTTGGCCGCCGCACTGCCCGGTTTCACTCCTCCCCCCGTTCCTTTCTTCTTACTCGCCGGGCTTTCTCTTCAATCCGTTCTCTTACTTGGAGACGGCCGAGTCACCCTAGAATGTGCGAGATGTTCGACTATACTAGATCTGTTAAATAGTCCTGGATTTCTCTTTTCGATTTTAACGCACATTAATCGGTTATCTGTATTGTTAGCTGTTCAGAAAGCATTATGTACAAGGGCACAAAAGCCTGCGTGGCACGCAGTGCAAAAAAAAAAAAAAAACAGAGAGACGACCAAAATTTTCACTATAACCCTGATTTCCATAAAGACAGAAAACCCCATGTATCTGCAAAAAAACAAGTGAAGCAATAAAACACGTTTTTTTGTTTAACCGGAAGTGACGTGGTTACCATGGTTACTAACTGTCGTGTAGTGCCCCTCAAAAATTTCACAAAATTTCTACCAATAACGTTACTTTCCATAATCAGAAAATCCCCTGTAACTCAATAAAACAACTGCAAAAACAAAAGTGTACATTATTCACCGGAAGTGACGTGAGTTACCATGGTAGCGGCCGTGCAGTGCTCCTTTAATTTTTCCTGCGGCTCGGCACGTGCTTTATAGAGCATGCCGGGAAATGTCAAAGGCTTGGTCGCCCAGGGTGGCGCGAAAAGAACGAAATTTTCGACAAAAAGAGAACGATTGTCAATTTATTTATTGTAGATTAGAAACCCTTGCCTTATGAAAGAAACATAAAATGCCAGATGAGGAAAAAGTGAGAACAAAACGGTTAGTATTGCTGGCTTCATTTTGTCACTGTAGGTGTCGTTTGTGTGCGAACTGGTAGTTTTACAACTAAACAAATGTTGTGTCGTGACATTTGGCCGATTTCAACTTTGCCGCCTTCGATTCAATCTTGTTTTTTCCTGCAGACGAAAGCTCGACTCCATTATCACTAAACTGCATAAGACGACCCCATTGGGAAAGGAAAGCCTAGGAGACGAAGAAAATCAGGTAAATTCTATGTTTTTTACGGTGGATGTTGCGTGAATTTTGTCGGCTTGCCTGTGTGTAATGACGATCGATTTTGTGACAATTTTCGCTTATATCTAAAAGAGGTCGGCTATTTGCATATGAAGCATGTATTAAACCCTTGCTTAATTTCACGCTTTCCCTTGCAAGAGAACTCTGTCGTTGTGACATTCTTGCTGTTGCGTTATTCACCCGGTGTGACTTTCATTTGTTTAACATTCTCTAGTATTTGTACCTGTGTACACGGGCAACACGGCGATCTTTTGAATTGCATTTTGTTCCCATTCATAATATGGAGCATGTGTTCGGTGTCAAATTGATAAAAACGGGTATACTTCTGTTATATTACTTTTTCGTTAAAGTCATTGGTGACACAAACGTTAACAGGCAGAAAATTATAATCTTTAATCTGCATTGCATTTTATTCTCTGTCAAAATTAACCAACTGTTTTTTGAGCATGGTGATACAGGTCTTAACGAGTATATGTAGTTGTAAAGAGAAGTGGCCTTTACCCCCACCAAACATTCCGTGTTGATTATAATATACTAGAAAAATAAAAACTTAGGCCCTCCCCTGTAGAGTTTTTTTTTTATCAAACTGACCGACAGACCCAAAATTAGGAAATGAATCTGATGGTAAATGGAGAAAAAAAAATTGACAGCCTTATTGTCTGGAACAAGTCAAAAATTTTTACAAATTATAAAGAAAGCTTGATCCAGACTGCAAAGCAACATTTTGTGGATTGTCTTTTAGAAGAATAATTTCGTCAAAGATCTTGAAAAAGGAATTCAACAGAATTTATTTTCTTTTTTGATTTGTCTTAGTCTACAGACAAAAATACCATAAAATTTTGGTAATAAACTTACCTGAAAATTAACATTTTGACAATTTGAGTGTCAAGTATATTTTGGTCAACTTTGTTCCTTATCAGAATCTTTTTAAAGGGGCAGGATCATGGACATTACTTCGAAAAGCCACAAGTCAAAAGAAATATTTACATTAATGGAAACCTAAAAATAATGGTCTAGTTTTGTTAAAAATGACTATAACAGTCCACTAAATGAACAAAATAGGTATTATTAAGCAATTATTGGATGAGGTTGAGCATGATTCGTGAATTTCAAAACCGAGGTCTGTGTTGTCTGCCGAAGCTGAAGGCTGAGGAGATACTCAGACACGAGGTTTTGATAATTCACTATCATGCGAAAACCGAATTCAATAATTGTTTTATTATACGTTTTCAAACAATTTGCCACCACTTTTTCTAGCGCTGGCGTAAACTTCGTCAGAACATTAGCCAAGGCGGTTTTATCTTGTGGTTCCTCCAGGTTCTTCTCCCTCAAATAATCATTCAGAATTTTTACAATTTTTTGTTGTTCTCTTGGTGTTTTAAGAATCTTTATTCTCGATCAAAACTTCCTCTTCGTAAATGGAGGCGAATTGCTCAGCCATATTTTCATAAGTTTGACAGGACTACACAGATGAGGGGCTTGGAAACTAGGGGACTTTGAACTCGACATGATAACTTAATATCTACTGCAGATATTGGGTTATCATGTCAAGTTCACATGCTACTGTATATTGACTGAATGCTCTCGACCAATCACATGTTTCAAAGTAATTCTAATATAGGTAATAACATGAGTTATACAGGCATGGTATTTCTATCAAAAATTGAAAATGTCTGGCAGACGTTTTCAAACTCTGCCCATGTGTCTTGGATAAATCGTTTAAAACTAAATACAGTTTGCTCTCCTTTGAATGATTCACTTAATATCTTCACCTTGGTGTTCTAGGTGCATATTGTGAATGAGTGGAGCTATTTAGTCATAGTTTTAGCTCCCTTATGGGCAAAAATGCTTCAATATCCCCATAATACTGCCCCTTTAATTTTTCTGTTATTTAACAACTTGCAGAAGGAAGAAGCAAAAGAAAATGTTACAGCTGATGGGAAAACTGAGTCAATTCTAGGATCATCAAGACGGTAAGATAGAAGCCTTGTAGGGAATCAAAAGGTATAAATTAGGGTCCCTTTCCTCAAGGGAGTTAAAGCTGATGATAATCTGAAATGAGTCAGTGTCTAAATACATATCACTAGCACTGCATGTCAAATTGTTTCAGCTAGTAATCAATTCTTAGAATCGTTCTTTGTTCAGTGGTGGGCTCAGAGAAGGTTCCTGGGTACGCAGGCTTCCAACTTTTTGACCAAAAAGTGAGGCCTGAAAGGCTTAGAATTTCAGTCAGGTACTTAATAATTCTGGGCCCAACCTTTTTGGTCAGAATTCTCACCTTGTATGCAAGCCTGGATCTACCAAATTGATGTTGTTGGCAAGTTTCACTGTGATTATATTCAGCTAATTCAAGAAAGGTTGTCGAAAAAAAAGACAAAATGCAAGACAAGAAAGGTTAAAGAATTTTTAAAACTCAAAGACAAGCAACAGAAAAAGGGCACAGAAAAAGGTAAAGCTACAGAAAAAGGCCCCCTGAGAGGAAAAAACAAAATCTTCACGTGCAAAAATACAAACTTGTACATTTCCCTTTGGCCAATATGCAAAATTCAAGTGAATACCCAGATCACCTTTTGGTCTTGTCCCTTGCACTTAAGTGCTTTTTTTCTGACAACCTTTCTTTAATTAGCTGTATGTACATGTATATTGTAGTTGATGCAGATTTGGTTACATTTCAGGAAATTGCACAGAGCAGTGAAACAGAAGCAGACATCAAAAGCTTCTGATGATGAAGAAGAACCCCAAGGTACACACCATGGAACAGAAATGGATGGCGAAACACATGCCAGTGAGAATGGCATGGCGGTGGACGATGAACAAGAAGTTCATTGTAATGGAGAGGGTGGTGCTAGCAATGACGTAGAATCAGAGTTTGTACCAGTGGTGAAGAAAGAACAAGGAGAAAATTACGAAAATTCCTTAGAAGGACTTCAAAAGATGCTTGGCTTTGACATCAGTGAAGAGGTTGAGAAACAAAAAGACGAAGGCACTATTAAGAAAAAGAAGCTCCTCTCTGAAAGCTCAGATGCTGATGGTAAGGCAGGATTACGTTTACTGAAAGGGAGGCATGTTGGCCTAATGGTTAGTGCGCTGGACTCTGGATCAACCAATCTGGGTTGAGCCCTGGCCAGAGTACTGCATTGTGTTCTTGGGCTAGACACTTTACTCTCATAGTATGTACCTCTCTTGACTCTACCCATGTGTAGAAATGGGTACTGGTGAATTTAATGCTGGAGGGTAACCCTGTGGTGGTCAATCATTCCCATCCAGAGGGGAGAGTAGAAATTATTCTGAGTCGCTTTATGCTGCAGAAACTGGGATAAGCTCTGACGGTATGGGCCCCATGGCTCAACGCAGACTTTACCTTTATACATATGACTTCCTGCCAGATTGAAACCCAAACCACATTGTTGGAGAGCAAATGCAAAAGTCAGGCGTGACCACCACTTTGCCATATACCTGGCACGAATTGGATAGAAAATTTTGTGGAGTTTTTTCTGTATCTCGACTAGCTCGACTTCCTTACATTAGTTATTCTTATGTTATTAGTCCTCTTTTAGTAACATTCCGTTGATCTGTAGTACTCAACTATACTCGATTCACTCTCAACCACAATAAGTCTATTAGACCATCCTCTTCTCATATCTTGATGAACCCTACCACATGATAGGTTTTCTCAACTCTACGCAACTACTAACATCACATCTTTACTCTTATCATCTCGAGTACTTTCTACTCTTATCTCTCACAATATACCACCCTTTTCCACCGACTCAACTCTACACACCCCCGACGGACCCACTGTTGTATCCCCAGCGGACACCACTTGAATCTGCTACTATTATGTACTCTACTCCCGCATCTACGTACATTACCAGCCACCACAGACCTCTTCCCTACTCTACTAACATTCTAGTCGTCTCTACGATTGTCATTGGACTGTCTCTACTCTCAACACTTCTTTCGTCTCTGCCACCACTGTACTTGCATTGACTTCCCCACACTGACCATTACTCACTTACTACCCTTCCCACTACTTGAGAGTCTACTATACTATTACGCATACTCCACTCTATCTACTCTAGTATTTACTCGAGCACTTCTGACGCTGCCCCACTCAACTCCACTCTGCATTCACTCACACTCGACCCTGACGCCTGCAACGAACCCGACCACCACCCGACGCACTCTACTCAGACTTCCACTCTTCCGACGACCGCGACTCACAGCCCACCATTACCTCAGCCTTTCTTACTACACTTCTAGGCCCACGTTTTCATTCCAACTACGCTACGGCTCTACCTTTCTTCTCTACACTTCTACGGCCCTACGCTTGACTTACACTTCTACGCCACGTTTCTCATCTCTTTACACTTCTACGCCCACGTCCCAACGACATCTAGGCCTAAGTCCTACTCACGGCCCACGCGTTTCTCTCTTACACTTCTACGGCCCTACGTCTTCTAACTTGACACTTCTAGCCCTAGTCTCTCTGTACGCCCTACGTTTCTCTCTTTACACTTCTACGGCCCTACGTTCATTCTACTTTACACTTCTACGGCACCACTTTACACTTCTACGGCCCTAGGAGACCTCGCCCACTCCGATCACTCTACGGCCACGCTCTTCGGCCGCCCAGGTAGTGGAGGAGGAGGGAGGAGAAGAGAGGGGAGGAGAGAGGGAGGGAGAGGGGGAGGGAGAGAGGGAGAAAGAGAGGAGAAGAGGGGGGAGTGGAGAGAGTGGTGGACCTGAGAGAATCCATAGGGAGGGGCGGAGAGGAGAAAACCACCAAATTGGGACACATTTGCTTTGCCATCCCATTTTCCCACAAACCTGGGATTTTATTGCAGAAGTTGATAATACACCATGAATACTGTAGAGTAAGCAGTTTGTAGAAGGTCTTACACCAGAATAAACTGGCAAAATCAAACACAAAAGTAAAGGAATTGTGGCATTGAAAATCCAAACCAATAGCTTGCTATATATTACCCAAGGCTTGAGACTAACTGTAGCCAACTGGTAGAAATGCAGTTTTTGGATAGTAGATTTTGGGCTTTCACTAGCCGAAATGGTTAGTGGAGAGCCAGGAAGTGAAGTGAACAGAAACCGCAAATTGAAATCGACTCTGAGAGAACAGAACTAACAAGTGCACTGATAACATAAATTATGTGACCTGATTTGAAAAAAACCTATACTAACGACCACAAGTTTGCATTTTATATCTGCTAAGTATCCGTTTATTATAAACGGTTGTTAGAAGCCTTAAAATCTGTCTTTTTATCTGTTTGATAAACTTAACAGACCATTTTTAATAAACTGCATGTACTATCCTTTCAAACGGAAGAGCGATCTGTTTAAATGGAAAAGAGATCTGTTTAACGGCAAATCTCATCCATTTTATAGAAAGGCCTGGTCCGTTTTATAGAAAGGCTCGGCTGTTTTATAACATAATCCTACCAAATAGAACCTTTTTTTATAGACCCGTTCAACCTTGCAAATATCAACTGGTGTTAAGCATAACATTACTGTTAGCAAAGTATTTTATTTATGAAATAATGTGGTTTAACAGAGGAGCTTTTACTTTTTGACTTGTTTAAAATACAATTTTTTGACCGCCATGTGACTGAAAGTTATATAGCTATTAAGAATACATTGTAGATCTGGTAATACTTTTAACGAAAAATGGCATCCGTTTATCTCGAACAACTTTATACCTGCCGTCACTACTTTCTCTTGCTTTCTGCTTGGCTACAAGCTGCTGGTATGGATCGTCTGCAACAGAGGATGGTACTGTTTGTTTGGTGGGAGACACTTTCTCATTGACCGGGACAGTTGATTTCTTTGCAATGGAAAGAAACAATTAGTTAGTAAACAACCCTACCTAAAGGTAGAGTTGTTTGAGTACGATCAAGTACGATCTATGAGCGGCAAGCACAAAGCCATGAGATGCACGAAATGAGTGCGCCAGCCCAAGAAAATTTACATAGATCATACTCAATCATACTTGAACAACTCTAACTTTACGTAGGCTGGGTTGTTTACTAACTATTATTGTTTCTTTCCATAGCAAAGAAATCACCTGTCCCAGTCAGCGAGAGAGTGTCTACTTCCAAAGAAACAGAACCATCCACCATAATGATTGCAGACGATCTATACCAGCAGTTTGTAGCTGAACAGAAAACAAGAGAACTACAATTGGATGTGGATCGCGCAGCAAAACGGGCTAAGCTACAGGATGAACAATCAGATACTGAAGAGGCACAGTTTAAAAACAATTCGGGAGCTAAACGGCCCGCAAACCTACAGGCTGAACTAACTGACGTTTCTGCTTTACGCCAACAACTGGAAGCCAAGACAGAGGAATGTGAGCACCTAAGCAGCAAATTGATTCAAATGGAGAGTGAAATGCGAGTACAGAAAGAGTTATGCACGGTATGTACCCTCAAATGTTGTTCACAACTTTGTCAGACTGAAGGAAAAAACGTTTTCCTAATTATAATTTTAACTTGATAATGATGACATGGCGTCATCAAAACGTCATTCTATTTTCCTATCGCTTATTTTTCTTCTCAAATGTTTCACAAAGCATTTTGTTATTCTAAAATAAAAACACTAAGAAACAAACTTCATTAACTCAAATTTTCTCATGGTGCCTGAGGTGTCAGATATTATGCAGTGCAAATATGAGAATTTTTCATGGAAGAACTGGTTTTTAAATTTCTTACATTTTTTATCATTACAATAATTCCCATTAATTATTTTACAGATGATATCTGGACTCCAGGAGTCCTTGACAGCTATTGAACAACAAATGACGTCGTCTTTTACCAGAATTGAACAGCGCCTCGACTCCTTAGAGAAGAGACCAGTTACAACCGCTGACACGGCATGTAAGGTATGTATTTTAAACTCGAGTTGCTGTGGTTTTTCTAAAAAAACCTAACTTGTGTCGCAGTACACGTATCATAGCTCAAGCAACTACTGCAAGGCATTATGATAAACATACACCCTGGTAAATAAATTATTGGTCAAAGTACAAACACAGTATAGTTTTAACGAAATACTGAACCATTGTTTCTTTTTTAGTCTCCTGATCCTGCTGATCATGACAGTGAGAATGATCCACCTACGCTCCACAATTTGCCTCTCACTCCGCTCAATGCCAGCAACCTTTCCACCACCGATACAAGCACGCCAAGGGCAACCCCGTGTGAAGACAAATCCTGTTCTCCAGCAGTGCAGGTAGATGTACATACTCCAACAGAGCAGCAACCTTCCCCCAGCACCCCAATCAGAGTTGATGAAGAACTGATAAACAACTGTGTTAAGCCTAAGAAGAAACGTGGAGTACAAGAGGTACTGGAGCAGGAAAAGGACCCTTACAAGTGCGCAATGAAACTGTTGTCGTACTTTTTCACCAAACAAGAGCTTGCAAACAGTAATACGGAAGGAACACACAACAAAACACCCCTAGACAGCACCAGGCTGAACTCTTTAAAAACTTTGGTATTTACCCAGTTTCCAATCACTTCAAACAAGGAAAAAGATAAAATGTGGAGGACTATAAAAGGGAAAATTAACTCAAAGTGTCGTGCTTGCACATATGCAGTAACTCATTTTTCGTAACTGCTGCTAGAATAAGTAAATTTGAAAGACATTTTATTGAGATTGCGTCGATGTAAATAAGATAATCAATGTAACTAGGATAAGGGAATTTGAAAGCCATTTTATTGAGTTTGTATCAAACATGTAACATTTATTTTTGTTAAATAAGTTCAGTTTTTTGTAAAATGAACTCTTTGCAGTCTTTGTCTCCCTACTTTAATACCTACCTGCAATCAGGTGTTCTTTCTTTCTCCTGCCTAGAAGAAAAAAAGGACATTTAAGTATTACATTTACAGCGAAATCCATTAAACCATGAACGCCTAAGATTATTTCTGGAATGTTTATTGTTCTATGACCAATCCGATTCGAGACGTTACTGCAACAAACCGCAACAGTAATATTAGCTAAAAGATTCCATTTGATTCGATTCTTAAATCCATAAACAATAAATACTAAAAAGAGAAAAATAATCGAATAGACACGGATAGACAGTGCGTCTGGAAGCAGAATAAAATTGGGTTTTTGACCAAAAAGTTTGCAGCTGTTTGCAAAGACAACTTTTTTTGTTTCAAACATAAGAATATTTTGGCTAACTGCTTCCGTGACATATTGGGCCAAAGAATTTTGCTGCGGTTAGCTTCACGCACTGTTCTCAGCATTGAAGTAAGGTAGAGAGAAACTTTTTGTAAAGTTTATTCAATAAAACTTTCTGGTGAAAATTATAGGGAAAAGGCTAAAACCTAGAAATGTTTGAATCTAATTGACAACACCGGATAGGCCATTTTTTTAAAAAAAAATCAAAAACTAAATTTTATTCTGCTTCCAGACACGCTGTCTAGCCATGTCTGTTTGATTATTTTTCTCTTTTCAGTACAGTCGAAGCTCTCTTAACGGACACTCTCGTAAGCGAACAGCTCTACTTATGGCCACCTTGTTTGAAACCCTGTTTTAACTCCCATACAAAATCTGTATTTTTACCTTCTCGTAAGCGGACATTCCCGTAAGCGGCAGCGAACACTTTCAGAGATTACAACTAAGCTTTTTTCTTTGTTTTTAAGCTCCGGTAAGCGGACACCCCAACAAAAATCCTAGTAGCAACCTGTGAATCTTATTTTTATCAATCAACTTCAGATCGCCGTTCGTCGCAGTGATTTTACAGTAATTACTGTACCGTATTTCAGTGTTTTTTTTTGTCGTCATCCACGTCCGGTTGCATTTCGAAACACCACTTACACACATATTAGCCTTATGTTAGCTGGGCAAGCTCCTGTAAGCGGCCATCTATCCCCTACACCTCTAATGGCCGCTTACGAGAACCATTCTTGTAAGCGGCCAGCTCCAGTTGCGGACACTTTTTTCACGTCCAGAGGGTGTCCGCTTACGAGAGCTTCAAATGTATTTACCATTTATAGTTATTCTTTGCTTCTGCATAAACTATGAAGTAGAAGAAAAATAACAATTTCAGAGGGTTTGTTAATCGGTTGTGATCTGAAGATTTATTGTAGACGAAAAAGTTGTTTTGTGATTTAAGAATCAAAACCTTTAAGCTTAAATTACTGTTGTGTTTTGTGGAGGTAGCGTCTCCAATCTAATTGGTCATAGAACAAAAAACATTCTAGAAATAATCTTAGGCGTTCATGGTTTAATGGATTTCCCTGTCAAATATTCTGAGAAATTTTGTTTTAGTTTCTTTAAGTATTAATCATAACCTTTCAAAATTGTGCATGGCCTGCAAATGAAGACATGTTTCCTCCTATCGCTTCTTGCCAAGTAAACTTTGGTGGAATAGCCATTTGGAAATCCAGGAGTGCTATGGACAGCCACTTTTCAGAGAAAATTAATATGAATAACTGTATACAGAGGTTTTTTTAGCAAATTTGAAAATCTTTAGAAAAACACCTTGCATGCTCCTCAGGCCCTCCTATGGGGACAAAGTCAGGCTTTATAAAAATTTTGGACTCCCACTTTTTAAATCCTGGCTAAAAGCCTGGTGGGGAGAAGCAACTGCCAGAAATAAATCTGCATTCGCAGGCTTACTTGTCTTTCAAAACTGCATTCGTAGGCTTACTTAGTTTCAGGACTTCGTGTTTCGAAATCAGATGAAACTGAACGCCTTACAGATCTTCATGTGAAGTTAATTTTATACAAAGCTGACTTCATGTTGCTACCCAGTTTAACAAAGCAGAATGAATTTGTTATGTCCACAACCCTGCAAGCAGTAGAATACATGTTTGATTTCTTGATGGATTTTGGGGATCACTGGGGAAAAAGTTGATTGAAACTACATTATTACTGAACTGTCTCTCTATCCGTTTGAACGGATGCAAAGTGCCTCTGTTGAAGCAAAAGGTATAGTCGTTATGAAAGACAGACTTTTGTTGGTTGCCTGTCAAGATAGCATGATGTTCTTTTGATTGTGAGTCCCATTTGTCGTAATTAGCTTTTGTCTTGGGTGGATTGGTAAAAAAAAAAGAAAAAAAATGAAAACCATGCTTGAAAGTCCTGGCTAGAAAAAAATTGGTTTTGGCTAGTGAAATCAAAGGTGTCACTAGCCACTAGGCTTGTTAGCTAGTTAGCTAGTTAGCAAAAAAGTTAGTCTCAAGCCCTGTTGATATTGGTATTGTATTGGCAAGGAACTGACTGTCCACCACTGGGAAATCATGATGTTTTGCTTCACCCTGTCCAAATTAACTGCTTAATATTATTTGTAGAATTACCAAGACGAATACAGTGCACAGCTTGCGGAAGAAATGTGAATCCTGCTCATGGGACTATCTGCACACACCCAAGCTTAAATGTCTTGATCTGCAAGGTAAGTGTTTGTGTTGAGGTTCCAATTTATCTTTGGTTTAAAATTTTTCATACCAGTTAGCTTTTTATTTTTTATTTCTGAAACAAAGGGGAATAAAAATGTAACTTGAAGAATTTTAAACCAATGATAAATTTAAACCACAACGTTTGCACATGTACATAGGAGGGGTACACATGCAGGGTTCGAATGAGCCATGGAAAACCTGGAAAGTCATGGAATTTAAATTAGGCAGGTCATTTTTTTTGTGAGGAAAAGGGTAAAAACATACCAGAAATGAAGATAAGTTTTGAAAATTTCCAAGAAACACGGTCAAATTTAAGTCATCACTAATCTCCAGAATACCAATCTGTACCTCCTCATCCACGATAACCTGCAGGCGAAGCAACAGGTGCCGACACGAGCTAGAGAGGGAGGCCCAGAAGACCGCACCCTGACCCGAGGGCCACAGGAGAGCAAGCCAGGGGGCCAGTCCCAAGGGCGAAGGAGCAGGCGCCGGGGGGAGGGGACGCCACACCCACCCCCAACCTGGAGGGGGGCTGACCCACCCCACCCCCAACGCCGCCGGCCACGAGGAGACGCCTCTCCACCAGCGGAACAGCACAGGGGGGGGGGGGAGGAAATTAGTCATGGAAAACTTTAAAAAGTCATGGAAAAGGTCATAGAAAGTCATGGAATTTCAAAAGCTCAAAAGAGTATGAACCCTGCTCTATTACTTACACTTATCAGCCAGGAATGTTTTCTGCTGTTTCCATTTTTTCACCTTTTTCTCTCTCTTTATTTAGAAATGCAGTCAGTACTACAATTCAGGGCCTTTCACTCGAGATGAATTTGGAATAGAAGAACAGTGCCGGTGGTGTGGTGATGGAGGATCACTTCTGTGCTGTGATAACTGCGAGAAGGCATTTTGTAAACCATGTATTAAACGTAACTTGGGCAAGGCAACTCTCAAGGAGATTGTAAATTCACCAGAAGACACAGAATGGTTATGCTTCTGCTGTAATTCTAAACCTTTGTCAAGACTTATAAAAGCATGCAATAGAATTATGAACATTCTGGAAGCACGGAAAGCTCAAAAGACGCTTTTTAAAACCAAAAAGGGACCTTCACTTGTGGAGACTCCTAGCCAAAAAGAACGGCGGAACAGACTTAGTAGCTTAAATGAAAATATGGGTTCTGACGGAGCATTATCACCTTGTGAAAGTCCAACGAAGAAAACTGTGACGGAGAGTGATGAAAGTGACTCTAATCTTGAGAATGACGACTCAGATCATAGCATGGACAAGAAGCCAAAGTCTAGAGCTTTTAACAGGAAACATGGTAAGAAAAATGGTTCAACAAAACAGGATGTTTTAGTGATTGACGATGACAGTGACAGTGATGATGATGTGCAAGTTGTCGCAATGGCTAAGGGTAAAGGTAAAAATAAGAAAGTACAAGCGGACAATAAAACTAAAATAAAAATCCAATTTAGTAGTAAATCTGACGGCAAAAAGGACAAAAAAGAGAGTAAAAAGGGCAAAGAGAAGAAGAAAAGAACTAGAAAAGATTCATCGAGCGATCCAGAATCTGAAGCAGAAGATAAGAAATCTAAGAATTCAAAAGCTGCAAGAAAAACGAGAAGCAAGCAAAAAGCTGTAGAGAAGAGTTCGGAGGACGATTCTGATGCTTTATCTGACTTTGTTTCTATGGTGAAAGGAAAAGGCACTCGGACTAGAAAAGACGAAAAGAAGCCGAAAAAAGGGAAAGGAAAGAAACAAGCTGTGTCAGACTCTGAAGAAGAGTCTGGAGACGAGAGCGACATTGCAAAAAGAAAGACTCGCTCAAAGAGGGCAAAGATCTCACAGAAACAAACTAGAAAACGCCCTCGTAAGGTTACTTCTTCAGAGGACGAATCCAAGTCTTCAGATGATAAATCTGACAGTGATGTACGTGTTAAGAAAAGGAAGAAGCAACAAAAGAAGCAGAACAAGAAAAAGCAAAAGGTGGCGTCTGAAAGTGATGAGGAATCTGAAGAAGAGATTGGTAGGAAGAAGAGAGGTAAATCAAGACGGAAAGCTAAAGAGGACAGCTCTGATTCAGATGATGACAAACCAAAGAAGAAACAGAAGGGAAAAGGTAAAAAGAAAGGACGAAAGAAGAAACATTACATTGAGAATGATAGTGATGAATCTGAAAAAAATGACAGCGAGGAAGAGGAGGAGGAGGAGGAGGAAGAAGTAAGTCCATCAAAACGAAAAGGGCGTAAAAAAATCCGTAAACTTATTGAAGATGGCAAGCTTGCAGAAGAAACCCAAAGAGCAAGAAGACTCGAGGAGGAGAGGCGAAAACGCCTTCTAGAAAGGACTCGTGCCAATGAGCTGGATGACATGCCAAGTGAGTCTGCTAAAGTGTCCACGCTTGTGGTTGAGTCTGACCGAGACACTAAGGAACCCATTGTTGTGGTCAAGGAGGACTTACTGCAGCATCTGAAACCTCATCAGTGTAAAGGAATCCAGTTTATGTACGACTGTGTGATTGAGTCTGTCAAATCATGGAAGAAGGACGAGCCTGGTGGAGGATGTATACTGGCGCATTGTATGGGACTCGGCAAGACACTACAGGTAATTAGCATTCTTTTCATTACACATTTTTGATGACCTGGTGTGCAATACTGTGCCGACTAGCTAACATTATCAGAGAAACTTTTTCACAAGTATTAATTTTTGTAAATCTAGCTTGAGGATCTGTCCAACCATTAAACACCACCATCAGATAACCGAAACTTTGTTTTATAATGACAAAATGTAATTCCAACAAGGAGCAGTCTTAGGTCCGGGCCAAACATTCAACTTCACATGAGTCAAACCTAATGCAAATGAGCAAAACCCATTCTTTTTGGTCATTTGCATGAGGGTTGACTCGTGAATTTTGTTGTTGGCCCAGGCCTTAGTAATTACAAATTTCAGCTGTTACAGAATTTACATTGATCTGTGTACCAACAGAACCCAGTGGTGTACATGTAGCTAAGAAAACACTAAGCAGGCTCATTTACAAGCTCAGCTAGCTTTTCTGTTTACCTGCAAAATTATCCCAAGTCTTTGTTTTCCTGTGAAATTGCAGCCAGTGATAAGCTTTCTTTCAGCCAATGAAATTAGCTTGTAGTCAGTTCTTAGCTTCATCCCTGAGATCCCCCTTATCAAGTTTTAATTTTTTTTTTTTTTTTTTTTTTTTTTTTTTTTAAAATATTTTTTTTTTTTTTTTTTTATTTTTTTTTTTTTTTTTTAAAATTTAGCATTTTGCCTCTTGAGACCTAAGCACCAAAAAAGGTTTTTGCATTATTGTTTTAATAAAGAGTCAGTGAGTTGAAACGATGTGTGATTTAGAACCTGATGCATGTATTGGACTCAGTAATTGATATTGCTTTCTCGTCAGACCATTTTTAGAATTAGTATAATTTATACTGTAGTATGTTTTAAACAAGCATTTTCTTTTCCCAGGTTGTTGCTCTTGTTCATACCCTCATGACACACAAGGAAATCAACTTGCAGCGAGTGTTAGTAGTAGCTCCACTTAACACAGTCTTAAACTGGCAAGTCGAGTTTGAAAAGTGGCTAGCTGTGGATGACAGGCTTGAGGTAACTTTTGTTTATAATACTGGTGAACCATCAAACCTTGCTTATCTGGACTCGCTGGGACTTGAGACTCAACCCTCCAAGTTTATTTTTTTTCCCTTAGTGGCCATTTGGCCACCAACTGCTAAAGTTTGGTCGCCAGTAAAAAATTTTAGTTTCCAAATTAAGATCACACTTTCAATCCTTCTGCTCAATTTTAGTCGCCAGGCTGGTGACTTCACTTCTAATTTAATCGCCAGCTCCAAAATTTTAGTCACCATGGTGACTAAAATGGTCTTAACTTGGAGGGCTGGGACTTCTACCCGTTCATGTACCTTGATGACAAACATCCTTTCAAACTCACAGTTATAGCTGTTTTGAGTGTTTTGATGTTGGCAGGAGTTGACTGCATATCCAGCACTGATTTCTCTTGTTATATTTTTCTTTCCACAGGTTTATATTCTCCAAGAGGCGGGTGGTGACAACTGGCGCAGAGCAGACATGCTCAAACACTGGCTGCGGTACGGTGGGGTAATGATCACAGGCTATTCCCTCTACCGCAATCTGGCACACTGCTACAGGATCAGAAGTAAAAATCAGAAGAAGATATTCCAGGAAGCTCTTGTTGATCCAGGTAATCTTGATCTCGATGTTTTCTAATGTGGCTAAATGTAATTAAGGCTAAGTTAAAATTGAGCCGATGCTGGTCAGCGGCTATTGTGGGACCATGCGCTGCATATTGAACATAAAGAATTCACTTCAAATGTTCTTTTCTGCTTGTCTACCCTTCTCTCGGTGCCTTCCTACTTCAAAACTTAATGAAATCTCTAGTTGAAACATGTACAAAGTCGTAGTTACCATAGTAATAATGATGGGCACTTGCTTGAAACGCAGTGCTTTTGTCACATTTACCCTTACATCTCTTGATTCTATTGTTCCTTAGTCCCCCCCCCCCCCAGGCACACACACACACCTCAATATTTCTATCTTTTCTCCCCACCAAAATCATTTTTAGCCAGTCTTCTTGTGCTGTTAACTGCCCATGAGTACATTGGTTTTCAGTTGATTTACCGCAGCTCATAGGTGTGTTTACACGTTAGAGAAACTTGAGTCCGGACCTGTCAGAAAATTGGTCCGGACCTGACCACTTTTGCATAAAACAGTCAAATCAAAACGGGGCCATGCCCGTAGGCGCCTATGGCCCTGATTGACTGTTTTCGTACAAAAGTGGTCAGGTCTGGACCAAATTTCTGACGGGTCAGTACCCAATTTTTTATGTTGTGTAAATGCAACCTAAATTACAAAACTGAAATATTGCTGTCACTGTAATTACTGTAATGTGTTACTAAGTTAGTGTACACTATGTTAGGTCCTGAATTAGTGGTCTGTGATGAAGGTCATATCCTGCGCAACGATGCCAGTGCTATCTCAAAAGCACTCAACGGCATCAAGACAAAACGACGCATTGTGTTGACTGGCACTCCGCTGCAGAACAATCTGATTGAATGTATGTACATCTCAAAAAAATTTCATTATCGTTGCTAGCAGAGGTCTAACAGTTACATTCCAACTAGTACTACCATTTAATAGCCTAGTTTTTAAAAGCAGTGAAGTCAAAAGTAGAGTTGAAAATTGAATTGAATGTGTCCACCTCAACATGTCTAGTCACAGCAACCATCATCATAATGATAAAAACATTGTGATCATGTGTTTATGTAGGGCTGTTTTATTCTAGAGATGGAATCAGTAGTGTAAGACTCATTATTTTTCCACTATTACGCCATTTTACCATTATTATGTCAGGAGAACATGCAAAATGTGAGCCGGTAATACACTGTAAGAACAAGACAAAAAAAAGGACAGAAAGCAGAGCAACAAAATGGCTGGACTAACAATCAAACCTTTGGATCCAAGCTCATTGCTTGTATTTTTCCTTGCCCATACAGGGATCGGAAAAATGACCTATCTACATTCATTTGCCTTTCACTGTAGATGTCCTCAAACATTTAACTCACTTTGCTTCTGTCTTACTGTCATATATATGTTTTATATTTTTTTCAGATCATTGTATGGTGAGTTTCGTAAAACCCAATCTCCTTGGTACAAGAAAAGAGTTCACCAACACATTCGTGAATCCCATTCAGAATGGTCAGTGTGCAGACTCCACTGAGCTTGATGTTCAGATCATGAAGCAGCGATGCCATGTGCTTCACAAGATGCTGGAAGGATGTGTGCAGGTAGGTCCCCCCTCCCCCAATGCAACTGCAGCTTAGTCCTATACCCTTAAAGAGAGTGTTGTGGTAAAAATCTCACAATTTTCTGAATTTTAGTTTTGGAAAAATTGACAAATACAAACAATATGACATGGAAGTACTGCTCTATAGCTTTTATATGAATGGTCATACTTAAGATTTTCACCTACAGAGCTAAAAGTTAGAACGATCTTGCAAGGCGTAATAAACAAAACTACATAAATGTGTTGTTTATAACTGCAGCTTGAAACGGTTATGCTTTTCTCTGAGGGGGAGGGCAATGGATGGCCTATGTTATAATGTCATTACCCTTTTTTTTTCGAATTTGCTGTTGTTCACTTAGCGAGAGGGACTGGGAGTAGTATTCAATCTTAATTTGTTTGTTTTTTTACCCACAGTAAACAAACTCTATAGAAACCCAAGAAACATACTGCTGTCACGAGCAAACATACAATCATGGAAAAAAAACTGTACATTTTTACACATTCAATAAGTAAACATTTTTCACTGACACGATCTATGTCTGTTCTTTACAGAGAAAAGATTACTCTGCGTTGATACCTTTTCTCCCTCGTAAGCATGAGTACGTGGTCAAGGTCCGGCTGTCGGCATCACAGAGGAAGCTCTACGAGCATTACCTTAAGACGTTTGTCTTCCCTGAGGGAGACGTCTGCAAAAGAGGTAAGGAAAGCTTCTCCAAAAACTGATGTTGTTTTCTCGGAAAATGCTACATGGGTAAATCTGCACTTCAAAGTTGAAAAAAAGAAATAACAATATTGACTGTGACTCTGCTGAATGCTTAACTTACAGTACTTACTATTTTTTTTTACGACTGGGTCAGAAAAGCTGGTACACAAACTTAGAACAGACGCCTATTAACAGATGTCAACAACTACCCGCACCTTACAAATGACTTACGGTATTCACAACATAAACAGCACTGCCAAACGAACCGCGGACAGAACGACTTAATTTGACAAACAATAGACGGATCGAAACTGACCAATTACTGTTGACAAACTTTACACAAGTCTTACAGCCAATACCATCACTGCTAAACTGACCAATCAACTTCAATGGACCAGACTTATAACATCATCCACTGACAACAACTTTTCACTTGACTCTAGTTCTTCTCAGAACTATTCACAATCTCTCACCCAGACAATCACACTATACGACCTATATTTGTTTATGTTGCAAAAGCCTCAGGATAAGTTTTTCTTCAGAAGGGCTTTTTAGTAGGTTATTTTTAAAGGGGCTTATTATTGAAATGGGTTTCTGTCAAAAAAAAGTTTAGAAAAAGTAAACTGTGCTGTTAGGTCTTCTTTTTATGGAGCCTTCAAGTTTAAAACTCCCCAAAGCAAAGGACTGTCGTTAGTGGATTAAGTTCTCAGACTACATAGCCTTCAGAGAAAACCTGCTTATGGGTTCAGCTCTTTACTGGCATGTAGTTACAACTGATCTTTTTTTCTCTTTGATCCAGGTGTTTCCCTGTTCTCTGATTACCAAGCTCTGATGCGCATCTGGACCCATCCCTGGTGCCTGAAGCTTGAGGCCCTCAGGCGGCCAGAGAAATTCGTCGACACTGACAGCATGGATGATTTTGTGGTGCACACCGACGAAGAGGAAGAAGAGGAGGAGGAGGTTGAGATGAGCTCAAAATCAACTTCATCAGAGGAGGAGGAAGAGGTTCAGTCGTCGTCGGAAAGTGAGGAGGAACGACGAAGAAAAAAACATGGTGCCAGAAGAGGGAAGAGGGTCTTGAGCTCAGATGAAGATGACAGTGATGAGAGTGAAGATGAAGTTCTTCCACAGTCTTCAAGGAATAAAGCTACTGCTGCACTTAATGCGCATTCAGCATCAAAGAAGGCCAGTTCCTCCACAGTGAATATTGAGGGTGAAGACATCACTGTAGTCACCATCAATGACGGTGCAGGACCCTCACGTCAGATAAGCAAAGACGAGCCTGAGCAGCCTCACTCCAGCAAAGACAGTAAACCTGGCAGCAAGAAAGATGCTATCGTGATGAACGATGCAAGACCGTCAACAAGCAGGGAGAGTTACCCTAACAGCGAAACCAACAGTGTGTTTGGAAGCACACGGTCAGGCACATCTTTCAAAGATGGTTCAGATGTGGAGATTGAGGAAGAGAAGGAATGGTACGATGAGTTTCTTCAAGAGGATGACGAATACAATGTAGAACTTAGCGGCAAGCTTGTTCTTCTTATGGAGATCCTTGCTGATGCCGAAGCTGTCCATGATAAAGTGTTGGTATTTAGCCAGAGCCTTGTAACGCTTGATCTGATAGAGAAGATGCTGGGTGGCGGGGAGATTGGTGGTGATAGAGAGAACTGGTGCCGAGGATGTGACTACTTTCGTATGGATGGGTCAACAAGTGCAGCCATGAGGCAGCGATGGGCAGACATCTTCAATGACGAGGACAACAAAAGGTAAGTTATCTAATATTCATTCACTAAAAAAGCAAGGAAATCAAGCTCAGAGTACTGAAATTTTGGTTGTAAAAGATGTTATTCTAGCCTCCTGGGAAGATGCTTTTTGAGCTTGTCATGTGTTCAACTCACGAAGGAGGAACCTGTGACGAGCCTAAAGAATGTCTGCATGGGAGGATAATGTTATTCTCACTGCGTTACAGCGTTGTGTGTAGAAATGTTTATTTGGGATCTGACAGTTGAGATTGTGGTAATAAGTCTTTCTATGTTGACCTATGTTACATAAGCATTTTTCTACTAATTCCGGGCCCATAAAATGGTAGTCATTCATAACCACCACCTTTGATTCAGTGCCACATATTTGACGAGTAGAATTTTGTCACTTCAGTTGTTACAAATATGCTCAGCAGTGAAATGATGCCTTAATAGCATCTTTTAGTATCTTTGAAGTATCTTTTACTCCAAAATAGCAGTACATGTAAAACGTGATAACGAGTAAATTGTGCTGGGTTTGTGAATTGACGATCGCGAGAAAAGAAGAATGAAATCCCGTTGTAAGTCTGAAAGAAATCCCATCTGTTGTTTTTAATCTTTGATATGGTTGTTGTTTCTTCCAGTGCTCGCTTGTTTCTCATCTCGACTAAGGCCGGTGGGCTGGGGATCAATCTTGTAGCTGCCAACCGAGTGGTTGTGTTTGACGTGTCGTGGAACCCCTCTCACGATGTACAGTCCATCTTCAGGGTTTACCGGTTTGGACAGAACAAAGCTGTGTATGTATACAGACTCATAGCACAGGTGAGCTGATGAGTACACGAGGCGTTAAATTCAATAACGCCCGACGCGCCAGGTCTCGTGTGTTGTGGTAGTACCCAGTCTTTACGAGTTGCCTATTGCCTCAGTTTCAAAGCGAGTCCTGATGCAAACCTTCTGCAAGTAAAAGTCATATTAACTCCTCTGAAGCAGAAGTAAAAGGAACTAAAATGCCCTTTTCCAAATACCAAAGCTCTCACGACCAATAATCAGTGTCACGCTTGCCTTGCGCGAAGTAGAATCAATTTTTTTACTTTTACTAGCGATTGCAGCCATGCTCTGACTATTTTTTATGCTTTGCCTGAGGGGTGTTACAATATGCACATTTTCGTGCCACTTGACACACAAGTAACGCAACAAAATTGTGAGATAAGTTGCCCACTGTGTGACTCGTGTTGCAACAAGTTGCCAAATTAAAGATTGTGTACAGTAGTCTCCATAAAATGACCTACCTGTACATTATTTAGTTCGCTAGAAACGTTATGTGACAACTGTGATGAATAGTAAAGTGACAATGGTGGTGTTATTTGATAAGCATTCCACACCCACCGGCTAATGGTAACCATTTCATTGTTACTTTTTTGTTAACAGGGAACAATGGAGGAGAAAATCTACGATAGACAGGTTAGTAATGGGGTGGTGGGGTGGGGGAGATGACAATGAACCCCCTCCCTTTGCAACTGGCGAAAGTTCAATTTCGTCCTCAAGGCCTGCTTTTCTTTTAGTTAGCATCAAAGAACGTGGACTCTGGCCAAGTTCGACTTTTTGAGCATGCGCATAGTGCTCATATCGAGTGTCTGCCAACCAGCTTTGGGAGAAGCCACAAGCCAAGCGGCCCACACTGTCGGAGCTTATCCCGGTTTCCGTAGCATTAAGCGGCTAGGAATATTTCTACTCCCCCCTGAATGGGATGCTAGTCCATTGCAGGGTTCCCCCCCCCCCCCAGCATTTTGTCGCCGGTACCCATTTTACACCTGGGTGGAGAGAGGCACTATGAGAGTTAAGTGTCTTGCCCAAGAACACAACACAAGTGACGCCAGCCGGGGCCCGAACTCGGACCGCTCGATCCAGAGTCCGGCGCTCTAACCATTAGGCCACCGCGCCTCCCAGCTTTGAGTGGACCAAAATTCCGTGAATTGCAGACTTTCAAATCGGACTTGACCAGAGTCTTGGTGCTGACCAAAAACGCAGGCTATCGGGACGAGATTGATAAAAGTTTATCATTCTGGGGAAATTGAATATTAAAGTAATTTAAGAGATGGCACAGACAGATGTAAGGACTGAAGGAAAGAAGGACGCTGGCCAAAATACAAAACACCGACTTCTCTTAAACAAAAAATGTCCCTAGCTCCGAATGAATTGTACGGTGATGGGGTATGGTTTCATTCAGGAGAGTAAATTTCTTCCTCAGCATGATTTGCTTTTTTGTGCCATTGTTTCTATATTGAAGTATATTATGATCGTGGCAGGTGACAAAGCTGTCCATGTCAGGACGTGTGGTGGATGAACAGCAGATCGCGCGGCATTTCACATTAGAGAATCTCCGAGAACTGTACAACTTTAATCCTGATATTCTTGAAGAAGAGAAAGAGGTGGAAGGCGCGCAAGGAACGGACGGCAAAAAAGTTGAGGAGGGGAGAAAGACAAAGAGGGTGAGAAAGACAAGGAAGGCGAGAAACCACAGGAGGGTGATAAATCAAAGGAAGGCGAAAAAGACAAGGAAGGCGAGAAGGACAAGGAGGGTGGAAAAGATCAGCAAAGTGAGAAAGTACAGGAAAGTGACAAATCAATGGAAGGTGAAAACAGCAAAGAGGGCGAGACAGCAAAGGAAGGCGAAAAGACACAAGAACGGCCAGCCTTGCCCCTTCCAAAGGTACTTTGCGCTACAAAGTCACTAAAACGGCACACTTGCTACCATTTTATGGTGTCTTTAAAAAGTGCCAGACAAATTTGTTTTCAGTAGATTTGTTTATGACTTGAAAGAGATCCCGACGAGTAGTTTTTTCCAGTTTACTGTCTGTTTGTTGTTACTTTTTGTATTTCCTTACACATGGACAAGAGACCAGGCCAGTGATCTTCCAACTCAACGATATTCTAAAACAAAACGTTATCTATTACTAAGGCAAGCAAGCCATGAGGAAATTACCAACCCACCCTGTATTCAAAGATCACCCTATATTAATAGTTGTACTCTTGGGTAGACCAGAAGGAGCCGCACCCCTTAGTTAGACTGTTTCATTTGTTAGCTGTCGCACCTATTGCGGTCTTCAGAGATATGCAAACTCTGAATTTCAATCCTCAACCAACGGTTTACATTTTTGCTGCCGTCAATCATCTTAGCGGACCTCTCAGGAAACAAAAGGTTCACTTCAATTGGGTCAAAAGGACACTTCTGACAACTGTGATTGGTAGATTTCGATCCATTTTGTTTGATGGCTGTCGCTGTAATTATGATTGACGGCAGCAAAAAACACAATCATTAGTTGGATTTTGAATTTCAGAGTTCGCATTTCACAAAAAACCGCAATAAAACTGCGCGCTGTTGACTTTTCCTAGGACGCTGTTCTAGCAGACTTGATCACCCGCCTCCATCCCAAGTGGATAGTGAAGTACCACGAGCACGACTCTCTTCTGCAGAACATTGAGTCTGAAGAGTTGACTCCAGAAGAAATGAAGGCAGCTTGGGAAGCGTACGAGGCAGAGAAGTCTGGCCAATTACTCTTTACAGGTATGCGATTTTTCGTCCAAAATTGTCTTCACCGTCGAAGATGAAAATGTCCATTTTACTTTGTCTTACGTTTTATCTAGGTACATTAGGGACTGGCCAAAAAGTATGACGGTGGGGGAAGGGGAATAAATTGGGTGTGAGCCATCGGTTTTTCAACCCCTTAGGGACAGACCATAAGAAAAGTGATGGAAGGGGTGGGGGGAGAGAAACATGAAAGAGAGAATGCAAAAAAAAAACTTCGTACAAGGGGAAAGGTGAAGAAAAAAATTCGTGCAAAAGGAAAGGACTAAAAATAGCTGTCATTTTACACTTGATGAGGTCAGTTTTTTGACGATATATATTGTGGAGAATGCTAAAAATAACATTTCTGAGCCTACAAATTTCAAAATTTTCTGTTTCAAGCTCCTGCAAACCCCCGCGGCCAGGACCCTCAGCCAGGAAGCCACGCTCACACACAGCAGCAGGTGGCTGCACGGATCCGAATCAACTCCGACATGCTGCAACAGATGCAGCAGATACGTCAGCTACAGGACATGCAGCAGCGTCAGGACATGCAGGAACGTATGCAGCGGGCGAGGCAGCAACAGGAACAGCTCTATCAGCAGCGGCGGAATGAGCTGTATCAGCAGCATCAGCGGCAGCAGGATGAGATACGCCGGCAGAATCAGCTCCGGTTCATTCAGCACATGACTCACACGCCCGCCCCTCGGCTTCAGCTGGGGCAATCCACGGTCAATGTGCAGACGGCATTTCCCTCAGCCCCGCAGACTTCAGGCTTGCAGCCTAGAGGAGGCCCTCCTTATTTGCGGTTACAGTTGCCGCCCAGTGTCCGTCTTGCTGCGCCGCCAACTGCGTCTGTGTCTACCACAGGGCACCCACCCACCATAAACTTGACGCTTGGGCCATCGACTCAAGCCAGCACTACTAGAACCTCACCTAGCCTTGCAAAGGTCTTACGACTGCCAGTAACTAACGCCCCTAAATAAGCAATACGTGTGTTAAATGCTCTTTGACAATTGTTTTAGCTTTATAGTCTAAAGGTAGAGATTTTTTCAGTTGTTATTGTTAGAACTGTAAGCGTGCGCTTGCAGAAAAAGTGACATTAATGAACGACGTAAATTAATTTTCAAATCCAGAGTTTGATTATGTAATTAGCTGAGTCGAGTTTAACTCTTTAACTCCGCGCATTTAGATGCTATAGTTACATACATAAAACTTGTTTATAGATCTTTTTATCGTTAGTGTTAGTTGCTTATCAAGTGCGATTAAGCACAGTTGTATCATAACAAACAAAATTCTGTTTTACTCTTAACTTGTTTAACGTCATAATCATGATACATCACGCGTTAGGATAGGTCCGCGTGACAACATGTGTGAATAAAAGATGATCTTGTTTTGTTTTGTTTTTATTTAAAACAGAGCTTTCGAGTTTGGTGAACTGCAACAGCTTCATTCGAAAAATATGCATTTTATTACTAACCGACAAGGGGGTCAAAACTATTCCTGATAATGTAACTTAGTCTTTGATCTTTTTTTAATTTCGTTTGGAAAGAAATCTTTATGTGTATCTCTGATGATATACGAACATTGTTGGTTCCAAAAGATCGTTCTGTTTCCGATCTCCACTTTGTCTCCAACAAGGACGTTCTTAAAATACAAACTTGCGTGACAATCTTAACGAAGGTGTTTTCAGTAGACTTGAGGTTCAAGTAACCTCTTTCCAGTTAATTGCTTGGTTATTATAACATAATTCTTTAATTTATAAATGATATTTTCGCTTAAAATCTTCCAAAGTCTCTTGCTTTCTCTCCGAAAGAAAGACGCGTAATTTTCGAGCCCCGTGCGTAACTCGCGGCTTACTTCCGCTCTGCTTGCAAGTTACGCGTTCCTTCTTCAAGACGAAAAGAACAGACTTCGAATGCTCTTGTAAGAGCGCCATCTTCCTTTGAAAGGTACACATCTTTTCAGTGTTCTTCATCAACAAAGAGTTGCACCATAAGCGAAATTGTTGATCTTGGAGAGAGTTTCTTGCATCGTCGGATTTTATCACTAAATCTAGTAAACAGAAAGATATTAAGATTATCACGATTATTTGGAAGTAGTATTGAATTTAAGAAGATTGTTAGATAGAAGAAACAATTTACTGTAGATGATTTTACTGTGGGTTTGATTGTTATATTCATTTTGAAACGGTAAAACTTGTACAATTAAGATATTCTGTAAAGATAATTGTATTAAACTATCAGCTATTCCTCTAAGCTCTTCCTAAAATTACCTTTATTTAAACATTGTACATCAACTTCTTAATAAAGTAGTAGCAAAAGATATCACTGTATGGGTTTTGGTTTGTTTCACTAAAAAAAAAACACGCAAACTGCGGTGATAAACATTACGGACCGCACCGCAGTTCGCGTGTTATTGTTGGTTTGTTTCTTTTCCAAAATCTCAGAACCAGTTCCAGCAATGATTAGGGAGGGGAGGGGTAATCTTAACTACAGATGCATAGCCGTTAAGGCCGATTTACACGGTACGACTTTGTCGCATGCAACATCCTTACGACAGGCCTACAACATGACTTAGGAGTTGTAGGTTTGATTTACACGACACAATTCGTGTCGTAAGCTTGTCGTAAGCATATCGCAAGCATGTCGCATGCAGCTAAATCGTACCGTGTAAATCGGCCTTTACTGAGCGATTGCCGAAGGTGATATCTTGTAGGTCGTAGAGTATGATCGTCCGGGTGAGAGTAGTTCTGAGAAGAACTGTTGTTGGTGACTGACGTTTCGACAACCTGAGCGGAAGTCAGTGTTCAAAAGCGATCATCAACCTGAGCAGAAGTCATGACTCTGAAGATGACTTCCGCTCAGGTTGTTGAAACGTCAGTCACCAACAACAGTTCTTCTCAGAACTACTCTCACCCGAACGATCATACTCTACGAACTACTGATACTCCTGGGTTCAAACCATTTACTATGTGATATCTTGTGGTAAGCGATTTGTTGCGCATTCGTACCAATAGCCAGGTAGTGGAGGTAGAGTTCGTTTAGAATCAGAACTAATATCCTTTATAATCTGGCGTAAACAACTACCGTTTACACCCAAAAAGAAACGCTTCTGTAGGAAATCTGGGAATACGGGTGTTTATTACGTCATAACTTTTTTAAATACCTTATTACATGAAATTTTCGCGACACGTTAATTTCGCGATTTTGAGGTGCGCATATTTCGCGACACTTAAATTTTGCGAAAATTTTGTATTTTGAATCACTTTAATTTCGCGTTTTTGAGTGAGACACAATTTACATTCTTGGCAATTAATATATTTTGACATGCCTTTGAATAATATAAAACGGCTTAATCGAAGGAACAATAACGTCAAAATTAACAAAAACGCAGGGGGTGGATTTAATCTCGGCAATAGCAACAACAGCAGTTCTCACAATGTCTACAAGTGAGTCAGTTGACGACAACATCCATTTATTCGCGTCACTTTAATTTCGCGATTTTTTTAGAATCGCGAAATTAAAGTGTCGCGAAAATTTCATGTAATAAGGCAATGCGAATTAAATTTTAAAAAAAACCTTTACGTCACAATGATGTCGAGGTTCTACGATCGGCTGACAATAAAAAAGAAGCACTGGGCACGCTCAAAAGATCGAAAACGACCTGGGCCAGAGTTAGGCTGGAGTGTCATTCTTGGTACTGACCAAAACAAAAGCGGGCTCATGCGACGAGATTGGTGGAAGTGGCTAAGATAGAAAAAGAGATGACTGTTGAGTTTTACAAGTTGTCAAGTGCATCTACTTCGCAAATTCAGGCTTTACCTCTTATCCTACTTTCATTTTCCTGTCGTAATTTTGTTTCCAGGGATTATCTTGCCTGAATCTAAATTTGTTGGAATATTATCTTTGGTGAAGTCTCTTTACCATGCCATTGATATGAAAATCTTTGTAATTCGAATCCCCGGAAGAAGTTTACCACGAAAACTTCGACAGGGCACCCCATGTTTTATTAGAATTGTAACATCGTTAGCTATTAAATTGCGCTATATAAGCACCTATATCATTCATTCATTCATTCATTCATTCATTCATTCATTCATTCATTCATTCATTCATTCATTCATTCATTCATTCATTCATTCATTCATTCATTCATTCATTCATTCATTCATTCATTCATTCATTCATTCATTCGTTAACTCTTCTCAAAAACAGTTTTTTCTTTGAATATATCACAGCGATCTCAATCTGTAGAATTCAAATAGGTTTTCCACTTACTGTCTATAGATATCCATTACACGGCTTGACAGCAGCATCGGTCAAGTGGTTGCCAGGGAGGGATAAATAATCACGCGCACGTGCTGATTTCCGTTAGATGGCATTTCACATTTTCCACTGAAGAAGGGGCAGTAGCCCCGAAACGTATGGAAACATTATACTACCATCGGGCGCATTTTTCATTTTAATTATCGTTTTCAATTCACTGGTTATATGCGCTACACAGTCACACGAAATTTCTTTAGAGATTTCTATGTTACTAAATAATCTCCCAACCCATTTAAATCCATTCAAGATCCACTCCCGCCCATCCATGTGATTCCATTCCAGACGATACCGTCTAACATGTATGGCCGAGTGAATCTGGGATAAAATAATAGTTTATCCCAGATCCGCTCGGTCATTCATGTTACCCACAACCTATAAGCCAACAATCTAACGAGCTATTTCAGACACTATCAGCCAGGCATGTTACTTTATCCCAGATCAGCCCGTCTCTCCGTGTTACTCCGTTTCAGACCGGTACCCAACCAGCCAGCAATGTAACATATCCAAGATCATAACACATTACATTTTAATATAGAATTCAAATAGGTTTTTTTCACTCACTGTGGTTTTTTCACGTACTGATGCTGTTGTCAAGTTTTATTATGGATATCATAATAATACTTGACAACAGCATCAGTATACGTAGTTTTCAGGGATAAACAAGCTTCCAGGCCCATTTGAGTCCACTCTTGATCCACTCCCGCCCATCTATGTGATTCCACTCCAGACGCTTTATATATCGGCCAACATAGATGGTCGAGTGGATCTGGGATAAACTAATACTTAATCCCAGATCCGCTCGGCCATTTATGTTACTCACAACCTATGAAGTCAACAGTCTAACTCCATTCCAGACACTATCAGCCAGCCATGTTACTTTATCAGCCAGACCAACCCGGCCATCCATGGTACTCAATTCCAGACCCTAGCAGCCAGCAATGTAACTATGTCCCAGATCCACTTGGCCATAATGCAACTCCACTCAGGACCCTATACTATTTATAGCCATTCAGACACTGTAATGTGTTATGACATTGCAATGGCAATGGCTAATAAGCTTGTCCCATATAATCAATACAGAGACCCTGGGTAGGACTACTGCTTTGTAGGCTGGATAAAAATTAAGCTAAAAAACTACATTCTTCACTGCTTAATCAAAAGTAAAATTGACATAAAATGTCGCGTATCGACTTGTTAAGGTTATTGCATTCTGCAAGTCCTTGGAATAATGGTCGTTGCTTGCCGTAATTGCGTCTAATCTGTCTAATTCTCGATAAATAAAAATTGGACTTGCCACGGGTATTGTACGAATGAATGTCACAGTTTCTCTTTGTATCAAAAGACGCAGCAGTTCCAAATCCATGTGACAGTTTTTCAAAAACTGATGCATTTACCTCATCAATCCAGTTTCAAGAGCTTGGCCATTGCTCGAATCTGGTCTAACCCAGTCAATCCAGATTCGAGCTATGGCCGCGCCCTGGATAAATTCTTGAAGAAGAAATCCTGTTTTTTAACAGGTTTTGAAGATTCTGCATAAATAAGGGCATTACTGTTATTACTGTCACAAAAATGCACCAACCTTATCAATCTAGCTTCCAGCAATAGCCGTGCCATGGATAAAATCTTTGAAGGAGAAATCCTGTGAACAGGATTTCTTCTACAAGGATTTTATCCACATGTTTATTTTTTCAACACGTTTTGGAGATTCTGCAAAAATAATGACATTACTGTCACGTTATGTATTTTGTTTTATAAGATGAAGTTTCTGACTTTATAAAAACGTTCAAAACGCCACAAAGACAAAAAAATGCATATGTATGTCGCTTGTCCTTTTTAGGAGGGAAGTACAAGCATAAAAGGGAAATTAATATTTCAATAGAGCAGTTTTCAATTGAGTATCGTAAAACCAAAACCAAAGTAATTACCGTATTTATTCGATTAAGCGCCCTGGGCGCTTATTAAATTTTTGGACCTTGAGAGTGGGCGCTTTTTCGAGGTGGGCGCTTATTCGAGGCTGGGCGCTAATTAAATTTTTACGATTTTCAGCAAATGTTAAGTTTAGATTTGTAACAAAACAATAAATAATAACAAAACGTGAAGATGTACCAAAGCAGAAATTTAATTGTTCATTGAAAGTTTCTGTACAATACTAAGAAAACTCGGTCATGGGGGAAGTCTTCTTAGTAGTACATAGTCAATTTCAATAATCAATACTCCTTTTATGGACTTCAATTTTTTTCTTGGGTGGGGGTGGGCGCTTATTCGAGGCTGGGCGCTTATTAACTTTTCCTACCTTAAGGGTGGGCGCTTATTCGAGGTGGGCGCTTATTCGAGGTTGGGCGCTTAATCGAATAAATACGGTACTCTAGCCAATCACAAAGGACACAGACAATCCATGGCCAGTAAACCAATCAAAACTCAAAGCAAATACATGTAGCTGGTGCGAAGAGCGGGAAAACGGTTGCGTGCGATTAACGATTGGTTTTGGTTTTACTTCTGATTGGCTGGGAAAGTGGCGTGAGTTTTTTAAACCAATCACTGATATAAATGCAAAACCAAAGCAAACGCTAATTACTTACAATAAGCAAAACCAAAGCAAACGCTAATTACTTTCAATGAGTAACTGTTGTTACTTATTGGGGTTAAATTAAATGCAACCGTTAACGCGCGCGCTCTAAAACAAAATTACGAAGAACGCACGCGCGTAACGCTCTTGAAAATGTCCATGGCAACCGCAGTTGTTTGGTTATTCTTTTTAAAAAACTAAACGGCTTTTTCAACTTTTTTTTGGTAAAGAACTTACCGTAAATTTAAGTGTAACGTTAATTTTTCTTTAACTTAAGCAAGTAAAAACAGCTTGACTTGTCAAGAAAGCAGATGCAGCGAAGACATTTTTTTCTATTCTCGGCTTGAAATTTTAAATTCCGAAAAAAGAAACCGAAAAACGAGAATAGAATTTCAAAGGAAGAGCAAATCTTACCGTCTCGTTTAGCAGGATCCGTAAGGTATGTTAGCAATAAGAAAAAGGTCAGCGCCGTAAGCGAAAATAGCAACTTCATGTTCACAATAAAACATTTTTTCTTCTCGCGATGAACGCACAGCTTGTTCAGTCCGCGAAAAAGAGCGAAGTGAAAATCTGACGTCACAATAGCCGTTTATGACGCAGTGCGCGCAGGATTAGTCAGCTCGTTACCAGTTTTTTCTCAATCAAATTAGTTTAGTCGAGTTTAGTGTAGTAATGTTTCAGAAACAGCTTTGTTTTCGACAGAACATTAAGAACAGCAATAGTTTACTATACAGTTACTATGCGGTTAATGTAACTCAGGACCGTAACTAGCAAGAGGCAAGACGAGGCAATTGCCTCGTCTAGATTTTAACCCAAAATTAAAAAAATAATAATACTTTTAGGTGGAAAAATAATCTCCAGTTGAACCTGATTGATTTTTCTGAAGAAATACCTCACGAAAAATGCTAAAATAGTGTCTTAGAGCTTCTAGATTTCAACATTTTCTTTCCAGACGGCTTTTCTAACGGCTCGTGCCTTTGAAACACAACTTTTGCCTCGTCCATGTCAATAGTCTGGCTACGGCCCTGGTAACATACAATTAAAAGTCTCCAGGCGTCGTCAAAAATACATTATTTAATTTAAGTTGCACTTGTCTCCGTTTAATTGTTCTTAAATATCTCGCAGTTTTTTTCTCCTGGAATTGTTTTTTACTAATTTTTACAGAGCTATAAAGCATGTATATAAAAGAATAAAAAACTGTTGTCTTCTTGTGCATGCCGCTCGAAGCAAAAGGACAACTTAACCGAGGAAACCGCAAGTACCACAAGCTACGTTTAGTACTTTTTTGATTACAAACGAATTAATTATCTGCACCGACATTGCAATCGAAGTTATGGAGAAAGTGGACTTACCTTGCTTATACGAGGCCAGGAGCCCATGACATGGGCTCATGACGAGGCCTGTCTGTAGCCAAAGTTAGAGCATTTGCAACTGAGCAGTAACCCTTCCAAAGCTCTGGAGGGAGAAGGGCGAGAACACGGGAACTGTGACTTTGTAGGACAGCCCCAGTAGGTCCCTGGGCTAGCCCATGGCGGTGGGACGAGGAGTATTCAGAACATATGAAAATCAGCTCTCGACAATAAAAATTGGCGTTTCTGTGAAAGTCTATGCCAACTAGTTTGCTTGCTAAAACTTGATTTGGTCTGAAACCCGAGGTGCAGTTTTTGATCATTTCAGGATGTAGGTGAAGGTTTTATAGTAAATTTGGTCTGTCTGCTGGAAATATTAGTTGCTCTGTGTCCTTTAGCCTGGACTGCGGAGTATTTACGGATTTGGCCAAAACAATTGCACGGATCAGGGGATTTGCGTTCATTGCGTACCCCTATTCACCCCCCTCTTGAAAGTTGCACTCCTTTGGATTAGTATGCTTTGCGGTCCTGCCGACTGTTTTTCTCATCGCGCCTGCACTACGATTGCTATTTGGTCAGCATCGTTCCACAGGAAAGTAGAAATTCAAAATGGCGACGGAACCGGGCTTTGTTCCGAGTTCTGTAAATGTGGACATTGAAGGGGATATTACGGTCCCTGGAGCACCTGACGAGGACGAAGGACCTAGTACTTTAGATGAACCAGTTTCAGCAACATTAGTGAGTTGTCTTTCTGCATTATTTCATTCATTTTGAAGCAGCAAACTTTTGGTCAATGCATCAAAGATTTCTTGTTCTTACGTGTATAGTAAACTGTCATTCATACTAACTGTTTCGTTTATGTTTTGCTATCTCATGTTTAGAAGCGAGATTTAACAGCAGTGGGCAAGAAATTTTTCCATGTACTTGTTCCAAGACAGAGCAAGAGTTTACTAAGAGACTGTAAGATATTTTATTTTTTTACATCGCGATCGTTTACATGCTAATATTGAATACAACTACCATTTTGATCGTGATCTATCCTACAAAAGAACAGTTATAATAATTATGGCTTTTTCTGTGTTTCAGGGGATCTGTGGGGTCCTTTAATCCTTTGTGTACTTCTAGCCATGTGAGTACAATTTTAATAAATTAAATTGTTGACAACGTTCTGTTTTATCATACTCAAGCTCACATTGGTTTTAGAGTTTTTATCAACCTTTTCTTGCAGTAGGAATTACTCACAGACATTACTGATGGTTAGACTTAAAGGCGCTGTTTTAAGCTTGAGCTGTACATCACACGTTATATCTGATTAACATTTGCTTAATGTGTTTATAGCAACAACATTTTTGTAGAAACCTCAGGTATCCTAGGTATCCAAATGACCAGCCTAAAGATATTTTCTGAATCAAAGTCAAACAACCAGATTGCTATTTCTTTGCAATAGAACAACAACCAGAAGAAAATAATTACTAACTACAATCACTTGTACCTACAGGAAGTAACTTATGTATCAGTCAATTCCAAGTGAGATCACGGCCCCCTCTGGGCAAATCCCCTGGCATTTGACTTTTTTCAAAATGTCTGATCAAGTTCCCCCTTATGTGGGCCAGTTGCATAGTCAAATTCCCCACTGGTCATGGCTGAAATGTCATTGTGAGTTGGGTTTTCTCGTTAACACTTGGTCTAAACGGACACTCCTGCCCTATTAATCAGCAAATTTTAATAAGAAAAGGTATGTTAAAACCACCTTACATGAACGAAACTAAAAACTAACTTCACACGCTTGATCTCGCTATCGTTTTATAGTTATGACATATTTTGTTGACGGTCAAATGCCCAACCATCGGGGCCTCTGTTTGATCAAGTTCCCCACTATCTGGGCCTCAGTATGGGCAAATGCCTGGTGGTTGCCCAGGAGGGGATGATCTTGCTTGGAATTGACTGATACATTAGTTGAAAGGGTTTTTGAATACACACAGAAAATTTAAGCAGTTCATTTCACATAAGACTGTCACCATCTTAACCTATTGACTCCTGGAGATTTTCCAAAAAAACGCATTTTTTAGACGTTTTTTACCTTTTAAGGTATATTATAAGCTAAAATAGCTCCAAATCACTCAAAACGGCCTTGAAACGCAATATGCATCCTTGTTTTTCACCAGAATCACGTTAAACAACTTTTTAGCACGTGCATGCGCACAAATCAAAGTTTTGATATAAACCATCCTTACTTTAGGCTTTTCGCTTTTTTTTTGTCGCTTTTCCTTTTTCTCTTCTTCCTTTCTTTTTGCTGCAGTGTTTGGCCTTCTATCAGGCTTTTTTCTAGTAGAAGAATTTCCGTGAAAGCGCAAACGAGGCAAGAACTACTTACCATGGACAAGCAAAGGGTGGAAAGGGGAAATTTTCCATGAGTTTTTCACTAAAATTTTGAAGCGTTTTGGTGCATATTTCAAGCTCCATCAATCTAATCGCACTGGTGTGGGAGGTATCGTTGAAAAGGTCTTGTTCTGCTTCACAATTTGAGCATGGATGTCGCCTTTCTGGGTGAAAGGTGATGACGTCACAAGTGGGACAAATGCCCGGATCCTTTACGGCCAGTTTAGGCCGGTTCAGAAGTCAATGGGTTAACTCAATGTATCATGCAGTAAGCAGAAATTCGTTATTCATAATTCATAACCAGCAAACAATAAAATGGAATTCAACTATTATCCAGGGTACAGTGGAACCCTGATATAACAATATGCCAAGGGAGCAGTAAAATTATATTAATTTTATTTGTTATATCGAGGAATTGTAATATCGAAATTTCCGATATAATGATATGGCCGTAAAATCACCGAAAATATCCTTATATCGGGGTAAACCTAACATAAACTTTTTTTACTGGATCAAGGGGCTTAGAACACAGTATCATTTTCGTATATCATCATACAAAACTGTAATGTTATTGTATTTAATTCAATGTTTTGCTTAAATTGTGACTATGTACTGATAATATAACGTTATATCAGAGAAGATTTTACATCCGCTCTGCTAAATTCCTATCGATCGTTATCAGGAACAACGTTATATCAAAGATCATTATATCGGGGTTCTGTCCCATTCATTTTACTGTAACTTTTGCTGGGACATCGAGGATTGTTATATCGAGGTTCCACTTTATTTTATTGTTTAATGGTAGAATTCTAATAGATCAGTTTGAGTTTAACCATGAACATTGTTTAATTTTCCCACAACATGTACTAATAAATTTGATGACCTAATAATTATTTTAAAATGGTGGGACACCAGCAGCATAGTCTGTGTTCTTTCCATTGTTTCTAAAACTTGTAAGACTGTAATAATAATTGTCTGTTTTAAGGTTAAATTTTTTGAAAATCTTAAATGTTTCAATTCTGTTCAGGATGCTTCAAGGCCATACAGTAGTAGACAGCAACAGTGACGGTGGACCACAGTTTGCTGAGGTGTTTGTGGTGGTGTGGGTAGGAGCTGTAGTGGTCACTGTCAATTCAAAGTTACTCGGTGGTACAATGTAAGTACAACTAAACAACTGCATGCAAAAAGCTGTTTTATACATGTACATTGTATATCCCACCTGTCCAATGAAAGACAGCAATAAAGCTATGAAGCTATGGTTTTGTTATTTAGATCCATAGACTGAAGTAATTTCTTAGCTAACATTGAATTTCATAGTAAGTACTTGGCAAAACTTACCGTAATCGATAAGTTCAACTCAGCTAAGACACAGCCCCTTAAGTAAAGGTCGAAATTAATGCTCCTTGATTGTTTTTATTTATTGTTTTCTGTTTTAGTTTTGGTTTAATTTCACTTTCACTCTAGAGCTTTCGTTGATTGCTCCAGTTCAACTAAATCATTAACCCTAACATTACCAAAAATTCAGCTTTTTATCCCACTACATTTTTTTTGCCTAATTCCTTTAGAGTAACCAGTCCTAGCAATATATAATCAAAAGTAAGAAAAGTTTAGCCACGGTAAAAGCAATCACCAGAGGGAAATAGAAGGAGGCAGCATGGCCGAGTGGCTACATCATAAGAGCCAAGTGGTTGGAGCACTGGACTTGAAATCCAGAGGTCATGGGTTCAAATTCCATTTATACAATAACCAAGCTAAATTGCACGTGTTGTGATTGGTTGATGCCTGTCATCTACATGTATTAGAGTACAGATGCAGAGATGACATCATGGGGTGGTGTGACTCGCCCACGGCCAAATTTAATCTATAAATTGTTAATCTGACCACTAGCTGGTGTTGTTATCTGTAATCCCGAGTTCAACTCGGCTCACTCCTCAGCTATGTTTGTTAATAGCCACCTGGTCTGCCTCCTGCAGATGGCACTATTTTTAGCCCTGTCCTATCATGCAAGCCTAGCATGTTCTCTCCCTGCAAGATCTTTCTTTCCAGACTGCAATCATTTTCCACATTATATGCCACTAGGGAGTCTGTTCACATGCTATTAAAAGGGTAAAGAATAAGCCATGTTTTATAATTTCCTGTTGCAGATCATTTTTCCAGAGTGTTTGTGTGCTGGGATATTGCATTCTACCGTTGGACATAGCACTTATAGTTTGCCGACTCATTTTACTCACCAAGCAGACTGGGGCATTATTTGCCGTTAGATTTATTCTCGTCATATTAGGATTTGCTTGGTCAACAATTGGTAAGTAAGAAAAATGCTGATCAATGCTTTGTGCTGCTTATGTTGCTACAGGTGAATTCCACTACCAAATGGGAATTGAAATTTGTCTATGTTGTAGGCTGGCTTTATGTAACCCACTAGTCTAAATGCACTAAGTGTTTGTTATAGAGTTATGTAGGAAAGGAAAGTCTTTACAGTAGGGTAGCTTAAACAAGGTTAAGTTGGCATTTTAGCCTGGTGGCCCATCAGGCTTGTGTTAATCTCCAGTTTCCGTAACATGAAATGTCTAAAAATATTCCTACCCCCCTCCTCTGGAGCCCTGCGATGGACTAGCATCCCATCCAGGGGGGAGTAGCAATACTCTTAGTCGCTTAATGCTACGGAAACCGGGATAAGCTCCGGCCTGTATGGGCCGCCTGTATGGGCCACTAGGCTCGAAGCAGACTTTACCTCCTCTGGATGGGATGCTATTCCATTACAGGGTTATCCCCAGCGTTTCATTCTTTGGTACCCATTTATACACCCATTTATACATGGTTGAACAACCTCGTTCCCAGGGTTTCTCTCTCCACGCCCCCCTAGAGTGAGAGTTCACCGCGGTCAAATGTCTCAGGCAGGTTTTCTTTCCAGTTCGCCGTTTTTTGTTCAAATTGAAGTGATTACGAGCAAGGATAGATAAAAATAGTTGCCGAGTGAAAGCATAATCCCATTCCCTCAGGTAAGCGAGTGTTTTCACTTTTTAAATGTTTCGCAACCGAACCAAAGGTGCTTTGACAAATGGCGCCGACAAGTCCACATATTGCTATTTTCAAACACGTAGAACTTTTTTAGTAAAGCTCCAAAAAACTTAGTAAACCCTTAGGATACCGGTTATGTATCGAACTTTGAACTGTGAAAATTAAAACCTTATCTTTGCAGTACTTTTCTTATTTTTTGCATATTTCTGTCGTTTGACCACGGTGGAGAGTGAGAGAAGACACTTACCTGCCCCTCCCCCATGTTGTTTATTTGTAATCTGCAAAAATCTAGCAGACAGTATCACACATTCATGACCAACTGGTCCAGGGTCTCTCTTCTCTCGCTCTGGGAGGCGGGGAGAGAGAGACCCTGGGAACCTGGTTGCTGGTTGGAGAGAGGCGCTGTGAGAGTTAATACCCGATTCCCTCTAAAGCGCGCGCCTGCAGGGAATCACGGCACATTGCTGAGTCTCGCGCATGGTTTGATGAATACAACTACCGTGATTCCCTGCAGGCGCGTGCTATAGAGGGAATCGGGTATTGCCTTGCCAAAGAACACAACATGGTGACCTAACCCAGGGCGTAAATGTGGACTGCTCAATCTGGAGTCCAGCGCAATAACCATTAGGCTATGATGATTTAACAACATCCCATTTTTTTCTGTTTCCTGGTTGGTCATACTTAAAAATCTCTGACCTGAAATAGAACAACAGGAACAACAAGAGACACCCTTCTTCAGAGCATTTTCTAGTAATTTTTTCCTTTTTTCATATCATTTTGGTGCTCCTATTGAAAATACTAAATACTATTTTATTTCAAAATGTAAAACTAAGCCCTAAGCACAATATTACAACTCTTGCCGACCCAAATTCTCAACCAAAGCTGGTCTTTATAGACTATCTAAATAGTCAATATAAAAATTGGCACCCCCGACTACCCCCAACAGGGTGAACTTTGTACACCGGTAGGGGGTAGGGGAGGGGAACATTCTTCTTGACCTAAAATTCTAAAGTTAAATATTCTTCCAGTATTTTTAATTTCATTAAATGCGACTCTTTCATTAACTCAATATAGGCTGTACAAAACGAGAGCTGATATTTACCCTATCCACAAAATGAATCCCAAAATGTTCGAAAACAGTAGAAACGACCTTTTGATATGACAGTTTCTGTTCTTTAAAAAAGATTTCGTTTACGCGTCTGACAATTTTCAAGTACCAATCGCATGATGTCAAACATTATTTTGACTATCATTGACCTAATGAAAGTGTTTATAATAGACCCAGCACCGATCGATTTGTGTACTTACACGTATTTCGGCTTCCGTGACACGTACACGTAAACAGTGTTGTTGTCACAGGCGAATCGATCATGCCGCTACATTTCAATGATATCAATTACATATTAACTATTTTCCACGTTGTGGTATTCAATTTACTGTTGTGTTACATTGTACTACTGCTGTGGTTTCTGTTCCTGCGGCTGTTTAACCTCTTGTCCTTCGGCATTCTGTGCAGGTTGATCGGCCGGATTTTGAGCGACTTGTTCAGGGTTTTGAGCCGCGGCGGCTTGTTGTTCGTCGGGCGTATTTTGCGCTGGGGATTCGTTTTGTTTCGCCGGCGGTTCTGGTGATTTGCAATCCCCTAAATTGCACTCTGCATTCTCGCTGGCGGGCGCGGCGCACGGCTTCCCTCCATTACTCGGCGGTGGATTCGTGCATGAGCGTGTCCTTGTCTTAGTTCCTTTCCCGCACGACACAGAGCACGGGCTAAACTCGCTCCATTGTGTATAACCACCGTCGACCGGGCAAACGTGTGTATTACAAGGCTGTTCCTCTCTGGATGGCCCTTCGCAAGGTTTGCCTCCGAACACTGCCGGTGGGTTGTTGCATTGCCGAGTTCGAGCTCGTATTCCTCCGCCACAAGGTTTATTGCACGCTGAGAAACTGCTCCAATCGCCGAATTTTCCGTCAACAGGGCAGATTTTCAAAAAGCAAGGCTTCTGATCGTGTTCTGGGCCGAAGCGGTAGCAATCCTTGCCGTATCGTCCCGGTATTGGCTGTTCGCAGCGGCGGTACCGCGTTTGGATGCCTTCTCCGCACTCCTTAGTGCAGTTACTCCATTTACTCCACTCGGTATAGCCGCCATCCACAGTAGCTCTCATGTACTGGTAATATCCTCCCACAACAAGACAGCATAAAGCCACGGAAAGGCCAAGCGTCGGCAAAAACCTTCTAGAACACATGATCGCAGACACCTGGTTTGCTTGGCGATTGTTGTGATTATTTATTTTGTATCAGCTCGAGTTCAAAGCTAACGCTTTCATCATAAACTTAGATCGAGAGCCTTCGTAACAAGTGCAAAACAACTCAGCTGTATCGTTCTGAATTTCCTTGTTGTCTATTGGTGGAACGCTTTATGCATTATTTACACGTGGCAGGCGAGCTTGAGATTTTGCATAAATTTGGATTGAAACCAATTGTAGTTTGAGTTTTGCTCTGAGTTTTACAAGTTCCCCTGCTCGGCTGTATTTCAAATTAAACTTCAAACAACTGCTCTCAAGTTTAATGGGGGTTCGCTAGATTTTATTGGCAAACTTAACTTTAACTTTGAGATTGCAATCAGAACTTGGAAAAAAAAAAAGATCTTTTGTTCATGTCCAGCGGAGCCGAACAAAAATATCATACTAAATGAGATGCCAGTCGTGATCCTTATGTTGCTGAGGAGCGTTGCTGTGGTAATCTGCGAATCACATAAAGCCCGAGGAAAATTTGACACTATTTTGAGCTTCTAATATCATTGGGTTTATAATCAATTTTTTTTTTTTAAGGATTTTTGTTTACCTTCGGAAGATGAATGGGCGGGAGGATGCTTATGTTTGCGGGGTTATTTTCGAGTTGTTTTTTTAAGTTCGAATCTTGTTGAGATTGTTGAACCTGACATTTTTTTCGTTGTCTTTGCTTTGCAACTTCGAAGATCACTTTCAACTTTCGACATACGCACGGTACATTGAAGTTTCATATTGCACGTCAACTACGAAGGGTCACATATTAAAACAGTATTAAAGTGTAGTAAAGTACCTTGATATTCTTCAGCTTTCTGAACTTTGTTAACATACTGATAAAAACTACGTAAAATATCACTATTGCAAACGCAGTTTTCAGTTCTATTGTATTAGCAGCGAAGACTTGTTTACTTTTTTGTATTTTACATATAAATAAACATCGTTACCTAAAAACATGTTCTTTGACACTTTGTGACTGTTTTGCACAAGACAATTTTGAAGTATGCAACCTGGGTACGAATTTGTCATTACTTTTCAACTATGGAAAATTATCGGTGAAAAGGACTGTTGTTGGTCTTGATTCGAGATATTGACGTGTTTTCTGTACGTAGTTTACAATTATGATGTCGGTCCAATGCACGCGTGAAGTGAGGAATTTATATTGCCTGTAGTGTAAATTAAGAAGCTCAGTTGAAGCATTCAGGAGTCGCTCTCCAGAATATTATGCTAAATCTATTTAAGGTGGCCCGCGGGTATTTATGAGGCTGACAGTTCCCTTTTTTAAGCGCGTTTTAAAACGGGAAAACGTGAAGCGATTGCTTAGATTTTTGAGAATCTGAAAAAATAATGCTTAAATTATATAAAATGATAAATTTTATGGCGATCAAACGCGATTTGTTAAAGTTATGAGCGATTTTTGGAAGCCTTCGTTTTTAATAAAATGCGATTATTTTGAAAATGCCACGGTGAATTTTTCTGTAATTACCCCGAAACGCTGCCAAACAGTTGAAGTTTACTCACAACAACTTACAGGAAAATCCACTCCGTAGATTTCCTGAACGAGCGACATCTTTATTTTGCCTTTAAAAACTGTTGTGTTATGCGTCTGACTTGACCGTCGCATAAATTTGATACTTATACTAACCCAGTACCAGCCAGTTTTGAGTCTGGTGTCACGTTAATCTTGTGTGTAAAAGTTAAAAAGATCGTGTATATACATCAAATGTTAGCAGTCAATAAAGATGGATGGTTTTCAGTCGAATTTTTGAAAATATCAAACAAATGACGTTATTTAGAATTGCGGAAAATTTGTCGATTTGTTTTTCATTTTTTTAAAGCTGCAGCTAGAACAGGATATTGCAAAGATTTGTGCCGAGTTTCAGCGTGTTCCTATCATACGGTTTGAAGAATTTCGGTCGCAAAGTCGGGTACATGTACATTTGCTTTCCAAGTTCTAATCGCTTTGTAAGCCTCGCATTTCGAATGAAATTATTCTGTTGTTGTTTGAAGAGAGGTGTTACTTCCAAATTCCGCACGATCTTCTACCGTCAGGAAATACATGTGCAGGAACGGTATTTGTCATTTTAGTAGTAACTATTTCAGGCTGTGTTGTTTCCAAGTGGCAGAAGATCGTGCGGAATTTGAAAGCAACCTGACTTTCCGACCGAAATTCTTCAAACCGTATGATAGGAACACGCTGAAACTCGGCACAAATCTTTGCAATATCCTGTTCTAGCTGCAGCTTTAAAAAAATGAAAAACAAATCGACAAATTTTCCGCAATTCTAAATAACGTCATTTGTTTGATATTTTCAAAAATTCGACTGAAAACCATCCATCTTTATTGACTGCTAACATTTGATGTATATACACGATCTTTTTAACTTTAACACACAAGATTAAGGTGACATCAGACTCAAAACTGGCTGGTACTGGGTTAGTATAAGTATCAAATTTATGCGACGGTCAAGTCAGACGCATAACACAACAGTTTTTAAAGGCAAAATAAAGATGTCGCTCGTTCAGGAAATCTACGGAGTGGATTTTCCTGTAAGTTGTTGTGAGTAAACTTCAACTGTTTGGCAGCGTTTCGGGGTAATTACAGAAAAATTCACCGTGGCATTTTCAAAATAATCGCATTTTATTAAAAACGAAGGCTTCCAAAAATCGCTCATAACTTTAACAAATCGCGTTTGATCGCCATAAAATTTATCATTTTATATAATTAAAGCATTATTTTTTCAGATTCTCAAAAATCTAAGCAATCGCTTCACGTTTTCCCGTTTTAAAACGCGCTTAAAAAAGGGAACTGTCAGCCTCATAAATACCCGCGGGCCACCTTAAAGTATTGACTTAAAGTTTTTTTTTTAACTCGAGACACAATGTATTTACGGACGTATGTGTTTATCCTTGTGCTTTTACTAATGAGGCGCGGTGGCCTAATGGTTAGAGCGCCGGACTCCGGTTCGAGCGGTCCGAGTTCGAGCCCCGGCCGGGGTCCCTTGTGTTGTGTTCTTGGACAAGACACTTTACTCTCATAGTGCCTCTCTCCACCCAGGTGTATAAATGGGTACCGGCGACATAATGCTGGGGGGGGGACCCTGCAATGGACTAGCATCCCATTCAGGGGGGAGTAGAAATATTCCTTGCCGCTTAATGCTACGGAAACTGGGATAAGCTCCGGCAGTGTGGGCCGCTTGGCTCGTGGCTTCTCCTTTTACTAATGCTTGGGTTTAAACTCAGTAAAAACCACCCTTAAAAGCAGAGTCACTGATTCGAATTCTTTGTATTTCATACCACTTTATTTGTGGTTCTGAAAGGCACATCACTTTCTTTAATTTAAAGGAAAAGTTTACAAGATTTTAGTCTAATGAGGTAAAAAAAGATCAGAGAGGTTTCGAGAAAAAAAGTCCACTTTGTCATGCGGTAAAATAGACTGTTCGCTCGTCGTCTCGCTTAGGGGTGTAAATTTCGGATTTTTGGTCTCGCTTAGGGTGTTCCGGGCAAAACACCAATATTTTTTAGCCATAATGATCGTGTTTAAGGCTGCACAGGAAAAAATTACAAATATAAATTCTAATCTTAGTTTTTAGTATCTTTAAGGTGTCAAGAAAAGCTTGAGCCACACCCAGATTGGTCTCTTTTAGGGGTTCTTTTCAAATTTCCGACCAGCATCCCCGTCCCTTTTATATAGGACGCTCGAGTTTAAAGTAAAATTACAATTACTGTGTAGCAAAGCCACGTTAACATTTCTTCTTTCTTTGTTTCTCTTTTACAGCTTCCATACAGTTCCTTGGGGACAGCCAGCCAGCAAACAGGAAAGCTCTTGCTGTTTATCCGATAGCCTTGTTTTACTTTGTTATCAGTTGGATGATAATCTCTCACTAGGGCTAGCAGTAAATATTTTAAATTAATCTTACCTTTCTTCCAGTCGAAACTAGCGCTTCCGTTTTATAAAAGCGAAAGTGTTGTGAGATATACAGCTTCCGGTGTGTTTGCCGGTCTCATTCACGAACGTTTTTGTCACGCAGGGAGGAAAGATTGCACGGCAAGCCAAAAGAGGGCCCACTCCGCAGTAGGATTTACAAGGCAGGTTTCGGCTGGTCATTTTGAATTGTATCGTCGCTATTTGAGAATAATAAGATATCTTTTGGCCGGAGTTCCCCCTTTCCAGCCATTTGATTAAGCCTGGTAGTATGTTGGCAGTCGACCACATTTTGAATTTAGCCTGGTAGTCAACCGTTAACGTCCTTCGCAGAATTTCTTTCCACTTGTCACGCAAGTTTTCCTCCCGCGTGACGAGCAAAGAGAACATCGTGCTCTCATGATTCTTCGCTTTGAATTCATAAATTTAAACTACATAATATACTAGAGTAGTTTTCGTTACGAATTGCGAACTTAGAAACTTGTGTGCATATACTCTGTAAATTCTCACCATGACTTGACTCTGCAGTGGTGGGGGAAGGTTTTTTTTATTTGTAACGGTTATTATTTAAATTTTTTTTCGTTCTTTTTTAAGAGAATTTTCATGCATTCGTAAACGACGTGGGTACAAGCAAGGCAAACGCTTGTGTTAAAGTTATTAGATAAGTTAAATTCATTGTCCAGTCTTGTGGACTTGAAGCTGACAAACTCAAAACTTAAAACGGTATCAGTTATTAACTTTTAGCGGGGCGGGCTAGCTGCACAAGACAGCATGAGTATTTTTACAAACTATTAATACATTCTGCCCTGAGAGTGGTTTTTCTGGTGGCTGTCGTTAAGCCAAGACCAAAGTCATGAGTTGTATTTCAAAAAATCTGGCCAATCATATTACACGGAAATAACCCAACGGACCGATTACAAGCCAACGCAGAAATAAACTGGGCCAAGCGCGGGAAAACACGAAGGGAGAAACACACAACTGGTGCCAAGCGCGGGAAAAAATGCAGCCGGTACCAAGCGCGGTAAAACATGCAACTGCTTTTAAGCGCGGGAAAACGCGCGAAGCCAACTCGCAATATTGGTTTAGGCCTTGCTTTTTGATTAGTTAAGAAAATTAAAAAATGCAAACAAATTAAACAAAACAAAACAAAAAAACACAAGAAAGCAAAACAAAGGAACGCATTTTCTTTTGATTGGTTTTGGCACTCTGAACAAGACTTAGTGACTTGTTTAGTGAAACTCAAACTAAAATGAACGCGTAGTCACTTAGCTGTCGACAGTCAGTGAAACAACTGCCCTGTTGTACGTAATTTAATGGGAATGTTTAGTTGAAAGTAAACTTCACTATATACCTTCCTTGTGTACAGTCGAGCCTTTTGTAATGGAAAAACTCTTGCGAGCACTGGATGTATAAGTTCGCTTTTGGGTGGTGCGCCTTTGGGAAGATAGAGTGCGGAAAATACGCCATTTTAAACCTCTGTTGGGTACTATTTAGAAAGTAATTCAGCTTTCTAACATGTAGATGACTGCTCGGTTTTGCTGCTGTGTAACGCAGTTTGGTAAAAATGGCAAGAAGTGTAGGCTTTCGGGGCAACGATCACTGTGGGACTAAACTTCGAAAAAGGACCTTGCAAAAGATGCACGCGCCCTTTTATAAAAGGTGCCCTTTTTTAGGGAGGTAACACATGGGACAACTTTTACCGGGACCGCAAGTTATTATCCACTAAAATGGGGGGATGTCCTTCAATGGACCTCCTTTGCAGTTGTTGCAGAACTTATATCAGGTCCATGGAATCTACTAAAATGTAAAAACGTGTAAAAAGGGAAAATAATCAAAACGTAAAATCAAGTGGCAGCAACGAAGGTTACGGCATAGTAGCTATAGGTGAAAGGTGTTTTGTGGAGGCAAATTGGGGAACAACTAAGTTGTAATATTATTAAAGACTTTAGTACGCGGAAGAAGTAGAGATTTTTACTCAATTAAGCTTACAAATAATATTTATGCCTTAACATAAGTTGTGGAACATTTGAAATAAAACACTATTGTTAAATTGAAATCTCGACTTGTAAATTACAATTCTTCTTGCTTAGACAGCCAATACTTGGCTTTACACTAGAAGCAAGTTAGTTTCAAGTAAGCACTTGACTCAAGTGCACTTGAAAATCTCAAGTCGCATTTTACAAAATCTGGCTTCACACTTGATAACAAAGTATATTACTTGAGGTCAACAAGCTGTCAATCATCTTCAGAATCGTGACAACGCTGCACGCCGCTTTCATTTGGCTTCCATTTCCTATTGATCAAGTGCGTTCTCAAGTGTGGTGTAGAGTAAGACCATACTTGGCGGCGTACCTCGGCTACTTTGAACTACTAAAGTTTCCATGGTCACCAAGTAAAGTTCAAGTAAATACGTTTTACCCCTTCACACTCAAAGTAGGTTCCAAGTGCCCTTAGATCATACTTACGAGCTCTAGTGTGAAGCCAAGTAATAAGTGAATAGTACACGAAGTAACGAGGTAATGGCTCCTGATCTCGCTCTGTGCACCACGCCACAGTATATCTTACTGGCCCCTTACATCTTGTAATGACATCCATTTTCGCAACCCACGTTTTTTATCTTACTTCTCATCGGTATTCCAGCTTTCACTCCTTATAGTAGTAGTAGCCCTCACTCCTTCTCAGGAGCATAGGCCATCATCTCTCTCCATAGCCTCCTGTCCTGTGCATCCCTCTCAGCGGACCAACCCGCCCATGGACTGATCCTGCTTCAGCGACGCTCGGTGAGAGAGGACGAAAACAAGCACCCGGCCTCCAGGTGGAGGGGGCGTGGGACCAGCACCCCCACCCGCGAAAACCCTAAAGCTCCAAAACATCAACTAATATTCCACTCCTTATATCGCATACTAATATCTCACTCCATTTGCCAATACCCCTTAAGCCAAGGCCCTAACGCCTCCACCCTTACACAAAAAGCCTGAGTTTATGTCAACGTACCGTTTTACTATCCCGACTAAGAAGTTAATTTATTTGAAATTTTGGGGGCTGCACGCAGGATTATTCTGGTCACCGGCGAGCAAACAAAACATCCCATTCAAACTTTTTTATTTTTCTTGTTTTGTCGGGATCATATACGCTCCTCTCGCAGCGTGAACTTGGGTGACTGGGCGGTGTTTTAAACTTTTGATTTTTAAACACAAAAGAGGGCCTGAGAGGGGGGTCCATGTCCCCTGGTCCGGAAAAAAAAAAAAATATTTTTCTTTGTGTTCCTGTGTTCGCTCAAAGAAAAGTATATCTTCGGTTTCAATGGTGTTCCCTGTTCCATTTAATATGCTTTTGTTCCTGTTTTCCCAGTTCTCTTTTCTTTTGTTCCCACGTTCCCAAAAAGTTAATGAATGTCCCCTTGTTCCCTGAAACCCCTGGGGGTGAGCCTCATTAGGGTAACAAAGGGGGTGTCGTGTTCCCTTTTCTCGTACATTTTTTAACCAAATTCACGCGTCTTATATTTTTAACACAGCATATTCACGATCTTTTTTTTTTTTTCTTTTTTCGCCTCAGTTTTTTTTTTTTCCTCTTTCAACTTCACATGCGGATAAGAGTACCGAGAAGTCCTGGGACCTACCTGATGTCGCTTCATTACTGCCCAGGATAGCGCGTTCTCGCAATCGGCCATTTTGACTGCAACACGTGCAAATAATTTCTCTTCCTCGAAAATTTGGATCAAAATGTCGTTTGGAGGAGGATCCGGTAACGCTCAGGTCGACAAAAAGCTGCAAGAAGAGCTGATGGCCGAAGATCAAAAGTACAAGTTTCAACATCAGATTCACGAATTTACTGATATGTGTTGGGAGAAATGTGTGGAGAAACCCGGCAGCAAACTCGATGGAAAGACTGAAACATGCATCGTGAACTGTGTGGAAAGATTTCTTGATACTACAGTGTTTATAGCTAAACGGTTCAGTGAAAGATTCAAGTGAGAAGCTGAACTATTGGCGATCGCATAAATAGCTAGCCCATCATTGCATGCTCTGAAGAAAATTTACGATGGAGTGACATGCGTTTGGTGACGAAATTTTGTGTATGGATTACATTTTTGTACAGCTTAAATATTTTTTAAAACTTTCTTCTGGAACTATGGAGGATCATAAAATCTACATTGATTTTTTTGGAACTTTTTTGTTAAACTGAACTGTACTGATCTCGTCAGAAGCCACCTTGCCTGACTGATATTGGTCAAGAACACGAACAGGAATTTGTTGGAACTAACATAAGCTTAATGGAACTCTGAAGTCACTACTCCTTGTCTGGCTTGAGCATTGTGTATTGGTTTAAAGGCAATGGAGATTGACAGTAATCACCTTAATAATTCAAATGTGCATTTTGGATATACAGTTATCAAGGGGCAGCTTGCAGAATTTTTACTTCTATAGGGGGTGGTGAATGGTCCTTCAAAAAATGTGTGTCGCAAAATTTTGGCCAGATTTTAGGGGTCTCCTCATCTCAAATGTTTCTTTGACGCCTTCTCAGAGTCTCGATTTCTTTTGCAAGGCTAAAAAGGTCTCGGGCTCGCAAATAATGATATCAGTCTCGCTGTCTTGCAAAGTCTCGCATTTACCATTCGACACCCCTTCTATACCAAGTAAACAGAGTTTAAAAAAATAAATAAATTATCCAAGAGTTAGCGTCTCTTTACAACTGTGACCTGGAGGCCAAGAGGGAAAAAGATATCTTTGGCTGGCCATTTAACTGGACCTGTATAATCAACACATGCTGGCTTGAGCTAGTCATAAAAAGTTACTGGTCTCTTCTGTCCAGAAAATATCCATATGTACGCACACCACAGAAGGTCATTGGAAATTCCAAGGGGGTGGGTGGTCTCAAAAGCTGCTAAACTGGAATTCCCAGAGGGGTGGGGGGGGGGGGTTCAAACCAAAAGGCCTTCCGTGGGGGAAGTGTGGATATTTTTTGGAACAACACATTTCAAGATTTACTTATCAAATTGAATCAAATAATTCAGTTGATCAATAATCAATCAAACCCATTCACGTCATTGAACTGGATTGATTTCTCTAATCAAACACAGTCAAGTGCATTAATTTCTAGCAGGTTCAACTGCCTGGTGATCCCCCCAAAATGTTTGAATTTTCTTCAATTGAAACTAGATCGAAATATGATTGCAACGGGCCTAAGTTGTTTTTCTGGTGCATGTTTAACTTTATAACTCTTTACATTCTATACTTGTTCTCACATCTAATGAAAAACTGACGTTTGATTTTATTTTGTTGGTTTCAAATACAAGTGAACGGATCTGAACACACAAGTGATTTGGTTCGAGTTGGATTAATGTAATGATTCTGGTAGTAAAGCCCTCCTGTTTATTCATTCAGTTGGATGGTTTCTTATCTTCAGTGGGCTTGATATTGCAATTGAAAAGGACGAGGTTTCTCACAATTACCCAGGTGAAGTGTCACCGAAAGAAACACCCCCCCCCTCTTTCACACCCCCATGCAGTAAACCTAGTTTTAAAAGAGAAGTGGTTGGAGGTGTCAATGTTTGAAAACTTCATCTTTAATGTTTTGTGTTTATCTTTTTAAGTCAAAATAATGTCAACAGTACTGGCAAGTGCTGTTTGGTATCACCATGAATGTACTCCACTTCATGCTTGTGATATTTTACTATTTTGATGACAGCCTTTACAGAAAATTATTTTTTGGCTTATCATGCAATCATTTAGCAAAGATCGTTTGACACACTAAAAAATAATTGTTGTGCAGGAAGTAACTTTAGGCACGGCTTGCCAGTGTATTCAGTTTAAAGAACAGTTGCTTGTTGTTCCCTATTCATAGACTTATTGAGTTACCGTGAATTCCGGTTATAAGCCCTGGGCTTATACAACTCGTAAGGGTTTTGGGTGGGCTTATAAGCGGAGGGGCTAATCGGGAGGGCAAAGCGGAAGGAAAAACGTTTCGAAACGAGCCCGGGAGGGATCGAAAACGAGTTAAAAACGCACAAAAAGCAACATTTAGCACTGTCAGTACTGCATCTGGTAGAGGGGGGCAATCCGGGGAGGCAAACCGGATGATGTTCCAGGTGAGATGGGCCATAACCGGGGGGCAAAGCGGGGGGGGGGGGGGGGGCTATAAGCGGGGGGCATAACCAGAATTTACGGTATTTTCCTTACTGTAGGCTCCCTCAGTGTTTCTTAGTAGTCTTCCAATGAGAATTTGGACTCCCGCAAGAGGGAGGAAGACTGTATGATCCAGCAGAAACCCAATACACCATTTGTACATCATATTTATTAAATCCAAATCCAAAGACCTATCCTCTAGAAGACAGCACATTTGTGCAGACACTTAGCTCTAGTTTCAGTACCACAAAGAGGCTAGGGTACCCTCAAGAATAAAAATAATAGAAAAAATTATGGGAATTTGCAGTGGCATTTCCACAAAGTGGCTGTTCATCCACAGAAACCATAAATCCGATGAAACGATTATTAGAGTCAAACAGAAATGTGTTAAAAATCCCAACTGGCTGACCAGTTGGCTATTAACTAAGCATAGAGGAGCTAAATTCGAGATCACCAACAAAGACAAATCCACCTAGTTGCAGGGCAGTCTCATACCCATAGCCCTTCCTTTTCTCTTAGCTGGCAGGGCCTTGGCACGAGAAACGAAGTGCTTTGGGGTTTAGGACTTAGAATCTAGGACTTCCAGTTTTCATGTATGCAGTCATGAAGTTTCAAAAGAATGTATGTTTGAGTCATTGTGTTTTTGACTCCTGTTCAAGAATTCTTTGTTTCAAACAGCCAATCAAAAAAATTCGAACTAATTCATAAATCCAACATCCCCAGAGTCCTTTGTTTCTCATGCCAAGGATTCGCTGTCTAAGAGAGGCAATAAGGGCTATGGGTGTAGGGAAGAGGATTTGAGCCTGGGACCTCTTGATTAGAAGTCCAGCACCCTTATCACTAGGCCACACCGCCTACTGGTTTTATTAGCAATTTCTCAGGTTTCCCTTAAGAAATGCACTGGTAAATTTACCAATTGAAACACTGACTACATGATTAAAATAAAATAATTTCCTTTATTCTATTAACAGTGTGAAGCTTTTTTCTTAAACGGAAGACAATCTGACCTAAAATAATTTAATTACAGTTTTTAAATCACCATTACACATATCTATATATAATGAAGTGTACTGCTGCAAGCACTAAAAATTTCTGGTTGTTTAGCTACATCTTTTTTTACAACAGGCAGTACAGAACCAGGCTGGATTCTAAACCATGCATAGATCCTGGCCCTAGATGTTTCATTTCTTCTTTCAAAGTTTGGAAGAAAGAAAAATTCTGGGGCAAGGGTGTTTAAAAACACCATGCTGACAAAAATAACAACTGAAGACGATTAAACAGAAGCAGATCCAGGCAACCACCTTTTTGGCAAGAAAAGGGAAGAAATTAAAAGACAAAAGTTTCAGTCACATACGTCTTCAATCCAAGCCTCTACAACTTTACCCTGGGCCCCCAACTTTATGTGCAAGTCTGGATCCACTACTGTTATATTCCCATGATATTAATATTATGTAACTGAAAGAATTTATTATAATATGATCAATCACAATTATAATTCTAAAACAGTACATGATAAACAAGAAAGGAATGGCTATATCCAAGTTGCAACTTCTTTTTGCAAGAGGCTATATGAATTCATCAATATAAAAAATGTTTAAAATTGTTCCATAATTTTATTATTTCCTCAGCTGCATCACAACCTGTGGAGAAATAAGAAATTGATCATCACAAAGACTGAATTAATTTTTTAAAAAGGGCAAAATTGAATTTTCTTTGAACTGAAGCAACCATGCAATAACTGAATTTTGTAATGTCAAATTTGTTCAAGGGTAGTGCTTGATCTAGACTATAAGCAATAGCTGGAAACATGCAGCAATTAAGTTTTAGAATTTAATGATTGCAGAAAAGGTACAATCATGTAAAGCTGAAGTGAGTAATTCTAAGAAGCAAAAGAACAACAAACATTGCCTACTGGCATGGAGCTACAGAATATATATGTATATGTTTTAAATTTAAATGTTGCAACAAATTATAATCTTACTGTTTTAACATTTTTCTTTTGCCAAATGAGAGATTAATTCAACCCATAACAGATTAGGATGGCTCAGTAAATGTTAGTATAAACTGAACATGAGGACTGTTATATTTACCTTATTAGCTGCTTCTAAAGATGATATAAGATTGTTTAACTCCTCCTTTGTAAGCTCTACAGATACATTTCTATCTTTACCACTCTCAACAACGTCAAAGTCAACTGCGACTACAGGTTCTTTGATGCTGGCTAACTTGTCACTGGACATTGTCATCTACAGATTGAATATAATCAGCAAAAAAGGATTAATGTTATTTGGTAAACAATTAAGGCAGTAGAGTGGCTTAATGGTTAATGTTTTGGGTATGAGTTTGAATATACTAGCCAGAGTTACTGTTTTGAGTAGCTGCTTAACTAAAATAAATGCCTAGCTGTCCCAAAAGAGCACCCTGCATCCAATAAGGATCTTACCTTCAGCTGTTAAAATATATTAACTGGCACAGTGGATCTTGATCATAGGTGGAGTCGAGTATATATAAATTGTTGCCTTTTTACATGTAATAGTAGAAACAGCCTTGGAAATTACAGTATCTTAAGGCAGATGCTACCCAGTAATTTACGGTGCAATCATAGATTTGTCATTTAACCAATCTTAGACTGCACAAGAATTAACAATGATAAAAAGCGACCTGAAACTAATACTATTTATTAATTTTTTTTAGATACATTAAGTAATATTATTATTCTATTCTCAATCTACAAAACAAAAACTTTTCATTCTTTCACATACCTTGACTTTCCAATCAAAATCTTTGAGGTAAGAATTTGTTATTGCTGCAGTACTTAGTACTAAACTTTGTCTAACTTCTTCTTGACGAGGCCAAACACTATCTAGAACAGCTTGTTTTACTTCAGCAGATAGAGAAAATCTGTCAAGTTCCTTTGAAATCTGTGTGTAAAGATGTATGGTAAAGTCAGAATTAGCACTGGCCCACAAATGGTAAAGAAATTTTTTGAGCCTAAAATTAATAATTGAGTGTATTGACCCATGTCAACAACAACAACCACCACTCATAGAACTTAACCCATTGGCGCCTGTGCCGCCCGTAACCGCCCGTGCGAAAACCACCCCTAAAATGCCTGTGCCGCCCGTAACCATCCGTAAAAACCGCATCGTGATAAATGCCCTTTCCCTCCCTCCCTGGAGACTTTTTGGTTCTCCTATTGTTCTATAGATAATAAGGGCAAATAAACCAATCAGAATCTGCTTTCTGCGCATATTTTTAGGGAACTCTTGGGGTCCTAGAAAGAAGGTTTTTTGTCTTATTCCGTGCGTTGAAAATGTTCAAGAAAATCATGGCGCCCGGTGGCACGTATTTACAAACTTCTAAGGCCTTGTTTTTGATTCTGAAGACAAAAAATACCATCTTTGAGACTTAAAAAGGAAAAAAGAAACACTATAGGATATTTAAGTGGCCCTAAAATGGAAAACCATGGAGTACAGAGTGCTAAAACCTTGTTGAAGAAGGATCTTTCCTTTCACGGCTGCGAAGACATGCCGTAATGGCGCTTACAAGTGCGTTTTGAATTCAAATCACCGGCTTGAACACGGCCTAAATGCAGCTTCTCAAGACTTCTGAAAACAAAGTGGTAAATGTACTGTTATTGCTTCGAATTTGGATGTAATTTTTTGAAGGATCGGTAGATCCATTAAGTGTACAATTGACTCCAAAAGCCGTCTGCTAAAATTAAAACTTCGCCTTCGACATGAACATGTGGATAATTAATTCTGCCGTGCAGTACAGCACGGCTCGAAAAATTTCGATATTTTGACGCTTGTGACCACATTTCTTGGCTTCAGCCTTACTGAAAACAAATTCTAAACAAAGTTTCTTTCAAGTTTTTGTCATTTATCAATTTTGAGTGCGGAATTTTAGGCTTTTGAAGGCGAACAGATTTGTTGCGCACGTGTTGTTATCTGACACCTATTATTTTGGGAGACTTGTTTCTTCATTGTTTAGCTCCGCTTTGTTTTGAATTATGTCTATCGCTTTAGAAAATTACAACAGTGCTTCAGAATATACAAAGGAGTATGTTTATTAACATTAAAATTAAAGGGACGCGTAGAAAGCGGTGCTAGTGTTAAGTTAGTGGTCGGAATTCTGTAATTTTGTAAGCGTTGTTTATGCTTTTTCACGCCGCCATGATTTGAAGACAATTTTATCATCTCGAATTACCGCTTTTCTGCACCGAGAAAAAAGCTCAGTGTTATTGAATTAATGACAGTGTCAGTTGAACAGATTGAAAACCTATCTTTTACCCGACTATTTTACGATTTTTCTTAAGAATTTGTATAAAGTCTACTTGTTTTTGCGAGCTCCAAAATTATGCGCGGAGGTGAATAAAATTTTATCACTGTCTTGTAATTTCGTTTGGGATCAATTTATCAATGCTGGGAATCTCTTTTAGCCATAAATTGATATTTCAACATGTCTAGTTTGAATAAAAGTTTACTTCAGAAACTAATGGTTTGTCTGAATTTACTGCGCATATGGTTTATTTTATCCACTCGTACGTTTACATTCAATGCCGTAAAATAGCCAGGTATTTTGGGGTGGGTGCATGCGTAAAACCTTCAGGCGTCAATGGGTTAATTTAATTCAGAAACATCACTTTTTAACCCTCTGATCTAAATTCAAGTCTGATATTATTTGCTGCACATGACAGCCAAAAATATTGATTGATTGATTAAATGATTGATTGTCTGATTAATCAACTGATTGATAAATTGAGTGAGGAAGTAGAGCGGTTTTGAATTGAGTGTCCTGAAACCAAAACCAAAGTAATCATTCTGGCTAATCACAAAGGACACAGACAATCCAGTGAATCAATCAAAACACGAAGTTAATACAGGTACCTGACGCAAGGTGTGGGAAAACGTGTGTGAGCAAGTCACAATTGCTTTGGGTTTCACTTCTGATTGGTTAAGAAAGTGATTTATAAACCAATTACTAAGTGTAGTAATTAATGCAAAACCAAAGCAAATATGAATTACCGTATTTTCTCGATTAAACGCCGGACCCCAATTAAACGCTGGCCTTGTATAAACGCCGGGTCAAAATTGCTAGTTTTTAAATAAACGCCGGGGGCGTTTGTTCGAGGTCCCGGCGTTTATTTGAGGTTAAGCTAACAAGTAAATATATTCTGTTTGTCACAAATCTCGATTGCAACATAAACTATCCAATCCGTAATAGTGCACCTTTGGAAAATAATCACCTTTGGATACCCAGGGACACTTTTTCGGGGCAGAACGAAGAGAAAAATCGTCCCGCCTTGACAAACTGCCCCTTGGTCTCGAAGATCGGTAATAATAAATCAATCTGAAAAATTTGCAGAAAATTGCAGTCTGTAATAAACGCCGGGCCCTGATTAAATGCCGGCTTCAAATAAACGCCGGGTTCACGAAGCCAAGTTTGAAATAAACGCCGGGGGCGTTTATTTGAGAAAATACGGTACTTTCAACACTCAAGTGAAAACCGCTCTAAGTGATTGAGTAATTAATTAACTGATTGCTTGCTTGATTGATTGACTGAGTGATTGATTGGTTTGATTGATTGATTGATTTCAGGATTGATTGATTGATTAGTTGGTTCGGGTTGATCAATTGAGCCAGTAAATATGTGAGTGAAGGAATTACCTGTTTGACTTTCTACTGAATTTTATAAATGTAAACATGTATCACGCCTAACCTGTTCTTTGTTTAGCCCTCTTGCAGTAAATCCTTTTAAAGTCTCCTTCCCAGCTTGCTGTAAAAATTTCCACTCTTCAGTGGTCCAAATCTTCCCAAAGCTCTGATATCTCAAGTTTTTCCCAGTGCATATACAATCCAACAGCTCATGTGTTATCTATGCCAATTATAAAGTTCAAATAACTCCAATATCAGTGAAGATATTATGTGTCTTCAAGGACTATATGCCAGATCGGATCAACAAGACAATCAGGTGTTTTGTAAATTAATTTGCAAAGCCAACGAAAAGAAGTAACGCGTTTATAAATTACAAAAGAAAAAGAACAACATCTATTCCTTTAATTTTTCGCTATCTACTCACTTTTTCGGCCTCTTGCTTCGAGCATTTCTGCAACAACTCCAGTCCTTGCCCGTGACTCCCTCCGTCCGCCATTTTGTTTTCGAGCCTGCCAACATCAGCTCAGCGGACTTTATACAACTCTATGCGCGCAGAACTCGTAGCAACAACAATCGATTACCTTAGCAACAGAGGGAAGTGATTCGATTGAGAAGAAGCAAAGAAAGATTATTCGTGAATGTTTGTGGTTTTTCCGCGTGGCGGTGGAAAACAACAAGAACAAAATGCTTCAAGAAGGCAATAGAAGAGTCAAAGTTTACGCCAGGATCCGACCGACGGCAAGATTTGCGCAGGATATGATCGAACTCTTGCCAAACGGAAGGTCAGTCAACATCCACTGCAAGAAAGATTTGAGAAGAGGATACATCAACAATCAAATACTAGACTGGAGTTTCCACTTAGATCGCGTCTTACACAACGCCAGTCAAAGCGATGTTTACAACGAGTGTGCTAAGGATATTGTCTCGAAAGGCTTGAACGGTTATAATGGAACAATCCTTGCTTATGGACAGACGGGCGCAGGCAAGACTTTCACGATGACTGGGTCCACAGAGAAATTCCAGCACCGTGGAATTATCTCGCGGGCAATACAACAGGTTTACAGGGAGATACGCGAACGACCCGAGCACGCTGTGACTGTTCGAATCTCGTATTTAGAGATTTACAACGAGCGTATGTTCGATTTGCTGTGTACCTTGCCCGGGACAGTTGTAACAGATCCTGCCCTGATGGCGGTCACTGAGGACGATGATGGATATACCAGGGTAAAGGGGCTGAATGTTCATCAGGCTAATAGCGAGGAAGAGGCTCTGAACTTGCTTTTTGAGGTGAGAATGATTTCAAATAGGCAAATAGGGGTATGAATGTGTGTATGTATGGGAGGGTGTGTGGGGAATGTTTGTTGGTGTCTTTTCTCAGACAGAAGTTCACACCCCTGTTCAAGTGAGCAGGCATTTATAATTATGGTAACGAGGATGTTCATTTTGTCGGTCTGAAGGGACAGAGGGGGGAACTCTTAGCCTTTCTTAGCCTGTTAGCCTGTTATTTTCTCCCTAAGCCCGACAAATAACAAAAAACCACCTGCCCCAATGGGCTGCTTTTTTGGGAGCGTACAGACTGTTCCCATTGGATGAGAATGCTAAGCACATCAATCAAAATGTTTTGGTAATCACCCTAAGGAGTGCTCCAAGGGTTTGCGGCTAACAAAGCAAATTAAGCAAATAGACTGCAAATCAAACATGGCAGATACAGCATTATCGAGGGCCTTTATATTGAGTTTGACTATTCTATGCGAAGATGGAGAAATTGTTTAAAGCAAGAGTAAGACACATGACCGCAAACAATTTGCTTTGCGGGAAAGATGTGATGGCCATTTTGCTAACTGGTGCGATTCCTGTATTTTCTCCGCTAGATGTAGCCTGTTCCAGGCGTTGGGTTAGTTGGGAAGCGGCACGAGGAATGGCGAGCGAAAAAATGGCGAGGCCCGTTTTTCGCGCTTCCCAACTAACCGAATGCCTGGAACAGGCTATGCTAGATTCTGAATGTGCAGTTCCAGAAAATATCAATACCCACCCCATGGAAGGTCATTGGAAATCCAGAGGGGGTGGGAGGTCTCAAAAGCAAAATTTTTTAATGGAAAGTATGGGGCTTAACTGGAATTTCCAGAGATGTGAGGGGTTTCAAGCCAAAAAAACCTTCCATGGGAGGGGTATGGATATTTTACGGAAAACACAATTAAAAGAGTCTGATCTGTAGATCTTTGTGGACTGCCGTTATGATACAGAGCTTACCACAGAGGTGACTGTCAAAATTGATCAGCTGGATAATTTGAAGCCACAGAACCTGTTAACAGGTCGTCAAAATGCAAATAAGGGGACTGAAGCCAAAAAGGCAGCCCATCCTGGCAGGCCATTTTCGGCTTTCTTCTCTCTAGGCCCCTAAAAGTTCAGAGGATAGGGAAATGGGAAATGTATGGCAATTTAAAAGTGATTGCATCTGAAGCAAAGTGTAAGCCAGGGGACTTTGCCTCATAAAATGCTCTTATTATCCCTGGAGAAAATCATCAAGAATAGATATAGGCCCTTTGCACAAAGCGACTTACAGCAGTCAAGCTTCAGCTTCCTTTTTTTGGATGTCGCACTGTGAAACTTGCATCTCGGCATGTCTGATTTTGTATTACATTGTATGTGACTGCTGGGTCATGCAAAGGGCCTATTGCATAATCCTTGTCAATTCTTTTTGAAAAATAATGTTTCCCTATACTTCAGGTCATGCAAGAACTTTTTGGCTTTTTCAATTTTTATAGTTTCTTCTTGTTGCTCACTTTTCCCAATTGTTTGCTGTTTTGCCATATGAGAATTGGGTTTTTGTGTGTTGCAATTTAAAAAAAAAAGAATATTTTGGTAGTTGTCCAGGCCCAACCCCCCACTAAAAAGGAGAGAAGAGGCACTGCTGGTTCACCCCCCCCCTGCCCCCCTCCCCCTGCCCCCATTATCAAAATTATCAACCTGCTTACTAATTTTATCACGTTCTTTCCGTTCATGGCATTTCTTTATATACAAGTTATACAATCAACAAAGACATGTGGTCTAGCAGAGACGGTTCATTTCGGGCGTTGGCAAAAAATCACAGTTCATTCAAACTATAAATAGCTGATTCTCGTTTCACGTATACTGGTAAATAATTATGCGGTTTGTCGTTGTTAAGCAAAACGTTTCAAGAAAAAAAAAACAGTCATTTTAAGTGCCAATAATCCCAAAAAATGTTGGCTTTTTGCAAAAATATGTTTAGATTTCTCTGAGCAGAATGCCAAAAAATATTTTGTTTTGAATTGAAATCTCGATTTTTGGTAAATTTTTTATTGGTGGTCCAGTGAGTGTATAATCAATGACAATTTTTTAAACTTCTATTTCAGGGTGAAACAAATCGTATCATCGCACAACACGCTCTCAACAAACGTTCCTCTCGCTCGCATTGTATCTTCACCATCTACATCGAGTCCCACTCACGCGTCGAATCCAACACGAAATACGTCACATCCAAACTCAATTTCGTGGACTTGGCCGGCTCCGAGAGACTTGGAAAAACACTGTCCGTCGGTGAAACCCAAGTGGAAGCCATGTACATCAACAAGTCGCTAACATTTCTGGAGCAAGCTGTGATAGCTTTGGGTGATAGGCGGAGAGACCATGTGCCATTCCGACAGAGCAAGTTGACACATGTGCTGAAGGATTCCATTGGCGGAAAATGTAACACTCTGTTGATAGCGAATATCTGGGGAGAAGCCGTGCATATCGAGGAAACGGTAAAGTATATACTGCACTACCTTGCTAAGTTCAGATTTATGGTCAATCTCGGATACCGTTATACGTTGCTATTTTTTTACCTATTCGCAAATAATTACATCTCGAACGGTACATCTGGAACCTACGTATGCCAGTCCAAAATATGAGAAAAAATTGGAAATCGTTCAATTGGAACGTACTTCACTTACAATTCTACTAAAACGATTAGAAAATTCGCTCTAAGTTTCTATAAAGTGGTAGTTGATTCGGCCTGCGGCAACGAAATTTCGTGCCCATAACTGGCTAATTGTTGATTGGGTGTGGTTAATTAGAGGGTCTCAATGGGGTAAGCTGTTAGCCGTAAAACAGCCAAAAATTTAGCCGTTAGGAGTAAAAAATTGAAAAATTTTAACCGTTAGCCTTAAAAAATGTTAACCGTAAAAAATTCTAGCCACTAAAATGAATGTCTCAAGATCCGATCCCTCGTCAAGACCTTTTTTGTCTTGCCATTTATCTGGTATGGTACCTAGAAGAATTTAATGCCCCAACTGAATTATCCGGTTCCCATTTCCACTCTGCACAAAAAAGAAAACTATTTATCCTAAAGTCAGTTGTGTTGGCAGGCTGTAGACATAATTTCTCATGACAGCTGCACAGAACAAGATTTAAAACTAACGCAAAGCTAAATACCATTTTTTCCGTTTCTCTCAACAGCTCTCAACAATGCGCTTTGGCAGTCGAATGATGAACGTCCCGTCAGAGCCGGCAGTGACGGAACACTTTGACACGCTGAGGTTGTGTAAGCAACACGAGAAAGAAATCCGCACACTGCGCCAAGAACTCGCCATGCACGACACGCTGACCAACCGCAGTCAAATCTCGTACGAGCCGCTGTCGGAATCACAAATCCAAGATGTCCGTGAGCAGGTCAAGCGATTCCTGGCGGGCGAGCTGAACGACATCGAGCTCGTCAATGTTCGGCAAATCAAGGAGACGTTCGCTCAGTTTCGAGTGATCGTGAACACAATGGAGTCGGAGGTCGAGGAAAGACTGCGAGCGAAGTATGTGTTACAAGAAAGAGATGGAGTGACTTCTGGTAAGTTGGCGCTAACAGTAATTAAATCGTGTATAAAAGATATTGTACATACAAATCGAAATAGTGTTCCCGCCTCTACTGTATAGTAGGGGTATAGAATGGGCACAAAAATTAGGTCAAGTCTCGGCAGTTTTCGGCCAAATCTCAAAATCTCGGCTTTTGAAAACAAGGTCTCGGAAACTCGAATTTTGAAAATCTCCGTCTAGGAGTCTCGAAGCTTTGTTGCCGTTTGTTTTTAGTACGAGGGACGTCTGCTGGAGACTGAACTTTACTAAATTTTTTAAAAAAGCTTTCTGCTCATTTTCAATAATCAAATTGAGCCAATTTATTACAAAGGATACACACGGGTCAGCAAACGAGTTGTGAGAAAAAAGTCTGAAAGTGAAACGACTTGATCACAATTAGGGAAGAAAATGCACTATGCAGAGTTCCATTTGTTTTCTTGGAAGATATGTGGCTGAAGCGCTTTGAGTTGTTAAGGTTAGCTAAAGTAACGAAGCCGTATAAGTCTTGGGCTCGGATTATTTGACACATGAGTCTCGGTCTCGAAATTTAAAACAAGGGTCTCACCGTCTCGGAAAGTCTGGGATTGACCATTCTGTACCCCATGTAGTCCTGCAGAGATCTCAAGGAGCTGAGGTCTGAACCTTCCACTTTCCACTTTCCTTACCTTTCTCTCCCCATTCCTTCCTATGTATGTGGTTCCAACCTCTTTGCGCTTTTTGTCTTGCAGATAGTACGCAATGTCGTGAAATTCTGTTTTTTCTTCATAAGACTTCGCTATCTCGGGAATTCCTTTTCTCTCCCTCTCGTTTCCCACCTCCCTAGACTTTCCTCTCTCTTTACTCCACAATTCTGCTTCGCCAGCCCTCCCCCCCCCCCCTCCCCACAGTCCCAAGCTCACACGATGCGATATAGCACCTCTGAAGTTCAAAAAATGTAGGTATGAAAAAGTCCAGGGTCCTTTGTAGCTCATAATTGAAGGTGTTTCTCATAACGACCAGTACGCGATAAAGGGAAATAAATTCGCGCGCAATTTTGTGGTAAGGCAGCCGCGGAAAAAGGCAAAAAAAAAAATGAATTTTTGGTTGTGCACCGTTCATTTTTCCGGATATTATTTTGTCATTGTCCAACAATTTACACCAAGAAATTGGTGCCCGCCCTGCCTGCTGGCGTGACGGGCAGCAATGAAGGTCCTCTACTACTGTCTGTTCTGACCATTGCTTATTGCTTGTATAGCTGCAGGAGGCAAACAAGGCACTGTCCAGGGAGATGAAAGTGGATTGGTCGGTGAAGTGGACGGTCAAGGGTTCGGGGTAGGAGTCGCCCCTCCTGGCGTCAAACCAAACGTGTCCACCCTGGTGGGTACTAGAAAGGTGAAAAGCCGTGGAAAGGGCAAAGATAGGGACAGCGCAAAGTCTCCCGCCCAGGGTAGTGCAGGGCAAACTGATGGCCAGGCCGGTAGTGATGGACAAGATCGGCTCCGATCGCCCTCGGCTCAGTCTCCCACGCAGCGTGCAGCCACGCCGCCACCTAAAAGCGAGGCTTTTGAGGAATTCAAACAGGAAAGAGGAAGCGAGATCAACAGGATTCTTAATCAAAATAAAGGTAAGGGAACTATTGAAGTTAACTTTGAACAATGAAACAAAAATACTATACGCTTGTTTTGAATTTGAGAGCGTTGAACAGGACGGTTCGCCTAAGGCCAGCAATTCAATAAGGCCATGTTTTAGTGACCAAAAACTGGTACCAGAGCACCGGCAAACGATAGCGTCATGTTCACACACAGAAAACCAAAGTACCCAGCACCGAACCCGAGTTATGGCGCGGGTACTTGAAAAAATAGTATGTTCACATTAGTACCAGTGCCCAGCGAGAATCATATTCAGGCACCAAGTGTGAACACAGTCTAAGAATGACCAAGTCTGTAATTATTAGACACGTACCTTGATTTCTAGTCTGGATAACTTGAATTCATTTGGGTGTTTTCCTATACAATATCTTACTTTGGTCATTAACTTTCTGTGCGCGCTTCAAATCACTTTGAAGGCAATTCGTATTCTCTTGAGAGTGAACGCACGCAAACTATACATTAAATAAGAGGGTCTTCCCTGAGAAGTAGTCAAAATTATTAGTCAGCTGAAAAATGATGCGTTTTTTTACTGATAGCTTAGATCTGAGGTTTGCAAGATCTAATGATTGCTGAGAAATAACTAAGGAGAACGTGCTGCCTTTGTAGTGACATCTGCAAATGGTTAGACGTTCTAGTCTTCTCGGATAAGGACGATAAAAATAGGCCCCGTCTCCTGCATCTTCAGTGTTATAGTCAGCAGGGGACGTTTAAGAACCCACACACTCATCGTAAAGAGTAGGGCACGAAGTTCCCGGTGTTGTGGTCTGTTCTATTCACATGTATCCAGTCTATGGGTTGCGTGGTGGGGTGAGATCATACACATGGACGGATAGCGGCTGCCCAAGGCGCCTGATATGCTGATGTCCGGTCTCATCCCATAATTCTAATTGTAAAGTGCATTGAGCGTTGTAAATGCACTATATAAGAACCTATATCATTCATTCATTCAGAAATGGGCTGATATTTACAATGTAACTGTTAGCCAAGAGATCGCCCAAATTTAACAGATAGCTAAGATTTAAGCAGCCCATATAGACCTTTCAACAATTTTCTTTCAACTCGTTTTTCAGAAATTCTACGCGAGAAAAAGAAGAAAGCCAAAGAGCTTTCGTCCTCGGTAAACAGTCTGATGGAAGAAATTAACAGTGCGGGTTCAATGCTGGAAACTCACGAACAAGAGCGGCTCGAACAGGGTGAATTCCGAACGGACGACGGACAAGTGGTGATCGACGAAGATGAGTACGAACTTCTTCGTAAAGTGAAAGATCTGAAGTCGAGCTACCGACGAGATTACGAAGACCTGTTGAACACCAAATCCGAAGTTATGTACTGCGAAAAGCTCGTTAATCAATGCAGGCATCGCCTTGTGACCGAGTTTGAAAACTGGTATTCCGAGTCGTTCCTCGGAGCCGACGATGAGCCGAAGGGTGGCCGAGAGGGGCAGGTACCCGAAGATGAGCAAGAGAAGTTTGATCGGCTTCAGCTAGAGTTGTTAATGGAGCACCCCGATTCTGTGCCTTACTACAATGCCAAGATGCAGACTGAACGACGGATGCATTTGACGGCCAGCGGAGGACAACAAAAGAAGAGAAAGCCTGGGGCTTTGATTACTACAGTCAAGAACAAGCCGCCAACTACGCTAACAGTCACCTGATCAAATCCTGGACAAAAATTACAATAACATTGGCGAACTCTGGAAAATATATTTTAATTTACTTACACTTATTTTACGATTTACTTATTGGTAAAAAGAAACTAGCACAAGCATAGTTCAAGTCATAAAAAGTAACTAACAGTCTATTAATGTATACTATTCGTAGATTATTTAGAAAGACCAAAATTTGGCAAATCGAAGGAAGTTATATTTTCAATTGATTAAATTTTGTGCACAGAAAGACTATTTTTATGATGAATGATCCGTGTAAATATTGTCCTTCCAGTAAATACACAAACGCGTTCTAACTGTCCAATAAAAGAAGCACTCGTTTACAGGCAAAATAGCCAATGGTAAATTTTTGCTCGTGAATGGATTATTTTTTCTTGTTGGCTAGACAATTGCAAGACACTACATGTAGAAGTAGTGACATTTTGTTCAGTGGTTGCGTGTACAACCAATTGCGGAATGTTGCTATGATTATGTTTAAGTTACTGTAAAATAATTCTGTATATAGTAAAGGTTAAATCAACAGTTTCTGCTTGTTTGCTCGCTCCTTAAAATCATTGACACCATTAAATTTATTTAAATACCTTTCTTAAGCAACTAATACAACTTCTCATTTTAGCCAAATCGTATTGCTTGTTATTAGTTGCTTGTCATTCTTCGCAGGCCCTTAAATATCTAATTTATGCGTTAATTTTGATTTATGTCTTTGATGAAAATAAGTTATCGTTCTGTTCTATGACGAAACCCGTCGGACGTACGCAACAGAACTGTGACGTCACAATGGCAGACAACCATCCGTAAAGCTAAAAAAATTAATGATAATAATTAACGACAATGCCAACAACGAAACTGCCAGTTTTTAGCCCTTCCTTGAATTTAGCTGTCTTCTTTTGCAAGTTATTCCCGAAAAAAGACGGCAGAAATTGAAATGGGCCAATATAAACTACTTTAACTCCAGTTCCCTCAAGATAGTATCTTCTAGTCGATTCAGGGTTCGTACGGGTCCAGGAAAACCTGGAAAATCCTGGAATTTTTATTGTGGCACTTTCTTTCCAGGACTGGAAAGTCCTGGAGAAAGACTACGGGTCCTGGAAAGTTCTGGAAATCTGTTAAACTCAACAAACAACTGAATTCTCAGAACTAACATTATAAGAAATGTACAGAAAGTAAGGTGAAAAATATTGAGATCTTGGGAGTGAGAGGGTTAATGTGAATTTTGGAGTCCTGGAAAAATTAATCTGAGTCCTTGAATAGTCCTGGAAAAGTACTGAAAATTGTTTGTGAACAAGGGTAAAAACCCTGTATCATTCTTAGTGTTTAAGCCATTTTACCTGTTGAAAAGTGGGTCTATTTTGCGCAGACTTCAAACAATCCTCAATAAGAAACTTGAAGGTCTGGCTCCAATTCTCTGGAATCTTTTGTATTCTCGGATCCACAGTTTTCTTCGTTAGCTGTTTAACACTTTTAACGTATTTTCGTGGACGTTTTCTTGTGATACATTCCCAAACGAGAATCCCGAAGCTAAACACATCACCGGGTTGGTCAGCGGGTTTACCACTCAACTGTTCCGGAGCCATCCAATCATACAAGTACTCGAGGTGGCTGATGGGATTGCCGCTAGAGTCGCCATATTGAACGCGTTGAGCATATTCAAAGTTACAGATCTGAGAAAATTAAGTGATTAGATATAAAATGCGTGATAATCAAACACTTTTTACCTGTAACTCGATCGTAAAAAGTTAGATCGCCTCGTGATGTCATTAGTTTACATTTCTGGGTCGTTTTGTTGCGGGCCCAAGAAAGGCCCGCAACCCCAATCTTGACAGTGACCAGCGGATTGCGTATTACGCGTGCGCGCCACGTTTATAAAAGGCCAGTTGCAAAGCGGAAGTTGAAAATTTATTCTTCCACCAAGAACGATCAGAACGATTTTTTAAGATTGAAGTGTCTTGCCCAAGGACACGACACAATGAACCGGCCGGTCGATTCTCAAACCCGATCTGCTTTATCTGGAGACCAACACGCAAACTATTTGGCACCGTCTCCTACCACTAACTAGGAACGGAACAAGGAAAAAATTGAGCTATCTGGCTGAGTCAAGAAAATACTATGACTGTGGTGAAAACCCTTGACACCAAGCCATGCAAACGAAAATTATTGTTCAATGTTGCTTGCAAAGTTAATATAAAACACAGCCTCTATTAAATTAATTCATCAAAGTTCCTTTTTGTTTCTCAGGCAAAATGAAATTCATCGTAATGCGGGCGGAAAACACTTATATAAGCAAACCATACAAATTAGCCACAACGCACCTTAGCCTTGAAGTTCTCGGTCAATACCACGCTATCAGGCCCCAGATAACAGTGAATATATCCCCGCTGATGAACAAACTGCATAGCGCACGCGATATCTCGGCTGAATCCTAAAACAGTGTCCTCACTGAAAATTGTCTTCTCTTCATGAAGGAGCTTTCCCAAGAAGGCACGTTCTACGGGCTCCAACACGAGGCCCTGCTGAGATGGATCTGGACTGTTGCAAACGGCCATAAGAAGAAGGATGTTTGGATGACGCAAATCGCTGGACAGAAAAATAAGAGCGACTTCTTTTTACATTTTACAACTCTTCTCCGTAATAGGGATGTGCGCAAATTAACGCAATATTTTAACTATCAATCAAAGGAAAATGCAAAGTGCTTTTGTTTAGTAGCAACGATCAGGGCATTGTTTGCTAATTGGGTTTTGAGTAACCTCTGTAAATTACAGCAGCACGCTGGCTCAAGGAGAAACCAGTTTTTTCAAACCAGTTTTACCAACTGAATTCCAAAAGCATATCGGTAGATCAAACAATAGAAATATTTTATACATCACTGACCACATTATGATGCGATCTTGTGGTTCTAGTAATTCTACTGCGTGAAAAAGATAAAAACATATTGCTTCCGTCTTGGCCTTCTTGACATTCTGAGCCGAAGAACAAAGAAAGTGTATTCCTCGACCGTTTTTTAAGATCACTTTAATGTATAATACTAATCCTCTCAGGAAACACGTATTGACTTAGAACATACTATAAAATGTCCTTGCTATTTCCTTACTGTAGACCTCTACTTACTACAAAATTTTCTACTGGTAAACTATTAAGGACGTGCGAAATAAAGTTAAGAGAATTTTTGCTCTGATAACAGGGATTAAGGCGCGGCACGCGCTTTCAGATAACAAGCCTTACCTTAGCACAGCGACCTCGTGGTGAAATTGCTCTTGCTGAATAGCTTCCTTCACTTCCCATCGATATCTCTTTAACGTGACATACCCTTCTCTGAGTTTGCCTTTGATGTAAAAACTAAACGGTTCGTAAGAGTACACGTGCTGCTCGTAAGCATTTATTTCCAACCCTAGCACCTGGGGGACAGGCGCTCGCAGTCCGTTGTCAATCTTAATAGGTTCCTCTACAGAAGACAAAAGTTTTAACCCATTAACTTCCGGTGAATTATTTTTGAAAAAAGCGTGTTTCTTGGACATTTCCTAGTCAGTTACGAGCTAATAAAGCTCCAATCTACTCGAGACGTCACTTGCAACAAGAAGGCATGCCTTTCTTCCACTAGCAGCGCGTTTTATGACGTTTTGTCCGGCATGCGCAAAAGGCAAAGTTTTGGGGTTAGAAAGTGCGCTACCAATTAAGGCCTTTCGTTTTTATTTTTTTCTTGCTTTTTCTTTTTCTTCTTTTCTTATCTTTTTGCTGTAGTTGTTGGCCTTTCACTGGGCTTGCTAGCAGTTCGAGAATTTCCAAAAAAGCGCCATCCAAACAAAAAAAATATATTCGCCATTGAGGAGCCAAGGGTGGTTGAGACAAATTCTCCTATGAGTTTTTCACTCAAATTTCTAAACATTGTTGTGGGTATTTCAAGCTCAATTGACCCAATCATTCTTGTCTGGGCATCATAGCAAAGGCCTTTTCCTTCCGCCGAGATTGAGTATAAATGATGCCTTTTTGATCAAAGATGATGACGTCACAAGTGGAACAAAGGGAAACGTTCGTCACGGCCGGTTTAGGCCGGCACGGGAGCCAATGGGTTGATAAAAGAAAAGGTTTATGATATTATCTTCACTAGCATAGTCTAGAACAGGCCATAGTTAGTAGAGGGGGACTGGTTAGAAAACCCGGCAAACTTCAAACGGGCATGTCTTTGTTTACGATTTTCGATGTCACGTGACGTTTACCCTGCACAGCTGTCTAAGCGTCTTGTAGTCAAGTTCGATTCACGATCGATCAATTCAAGTCAGTTTCACCGTGTTTTTTCCTGTTTAAAACTTTATATCTTCGCTACAAATTCAAAATATTTTGTTCATGTGCATTTCTCTGAAATGCCTGGCGAAAACTGTGCAGTTTGGGGCTGCGGATCGTGTAGAAGAACGAAAGGTATTGGGATCTTCAAGCTTCCGAAGGTGAGAGATGCAGCGTACAAAGAGTGGAGGGACGCTTGGCTTGCAGAAATCACAAAGACTCGGACGAAAAATCAAGACTTTGTTTAGCGCCTTTGCTTTCCTAAACAGTCTCCTCTACTAACTATGAACAGGCTAACTTCACCATCAATGTTGTGGCCTTTTGACTTCTTTTTAACGAGTGCGGCAATTGTCATTTATTTAACAAGTTGTACCTTTTCCCGCCCCTGCGAAATACGCGGGTGCCAGACTTATTCGGATTGGTCAATTTGAAATTGTACTATGAGTAGCTCAAAACAAACCACTCCAAACCAGCATATCATAGTCGCGAGTCAACCTCATCCACAGGGTATCTCGGCCCTTTGAAGATGGTGGTTGCACAGATACCCTGGAGACGAGCTTGTTCGTAGTATTAATTTGATGCCTGTGCCATGGTAAAAAATAAAATAAAAAACAATACATGAATTCCGTTTATCGTCATACTTTCTTTATATACTGACAAGAGAAGGTACCATCAATAGTAAAATTATAAATGATAACTGCCCTTATCTCACTCTGCGTGGAAATATTTGTTTTCGTTTACTAGCTATTTACCTAAATCAGGGACGACAGAAGTTGTTCTTCGGCGCTTCAGTGTCGAATCTTTCCTTTTCTGTTTCTCTATAAACAGAAGTTTATTTAACAAATATAAAAAAGCTTTAACCATGACATGAAAACCATGTCAGTATCTCGTGCAAAAACGTACCCACCCCTCCCTAGTCAGATTAGCATCTGACTTGTTTAATCAAATTATTAAGTTATATAAAAATTGTACTTCTTCTGACACTCTAACCGGGGAAAATCTTTCTTCTCCACTTATTACCTTACTTAAATTGCAATGTTTTGGCGAATTTGTGTACGGAAAATACCTAATCGCACCTTTTATGTACCGTTCGGCATAATAGGTTTGCTTTTCGCCGTGGGTATTTTGAATCTCGCCTAAATATGAACCCTGGCTATATCAAACTTACCTAATACGTTGTCCAAGCATGCCAAAAAGGTATGATCGGGTAGAGATAGAAAAAGGTTGCATGACCGGCAAACTTTGAGCCGGCGTCATATGTGAGGTGAGTTTTGTTGTTGGCTTTTGGCCTTTATTCAAGGGTTTAATATTCTCCAACTTTCCTTCCTCCACAAAAAAGCAACACTTCTAAATTCCAACTTTATCGGTAATTCACGAACCCAGAGGCTTCTTATGGAGCCGAAAATATGGCGGATTTCTTCCTTAACCTTATGTTTCTTACCAGTTTCCTTGAGCAGTCTTTCTGTCTTTGTCTGACCGTATTTTTTCTTGATACACTGTAAAAGTGTTTGTTGGTTGTAATTCGTTGCTTGAAGGTCAGCACCTCGACGTATTAACAAAGCCAAACAGGTCATGTGATCTCCCTCTAAAGCTGCGTGAGCTGGCCTTCCATATTCTGATTTCCTGAAGAAAAAAGGTAACACAGTATATTCCTTCCAGCAAAGATTAAAATCGCATTGAATTGCAAGAAGGCTTTCTAAAATAGTTCATTGAAGTTGTTTGGTCAATGGAAGTAATATAACTATCAATTGAGAATTACCCATTAAGATCGGCTCCAAGATCCAACAGAGCATTAACACAAGATTCTTTCCCTCGTTTTGCTGCTAAACACAGCGCCGTATGATGGCTGAAATCTTCAACATCTACATCTGTAATTTTATTGTCTTCCAGGAGTTTGCACAGCGTTTCCACATCACCTTTCTTGGCGCTTTCAAACCAAAGATCAAGGCGATTCATTTCTGGCAATTTCTTACGGCAAAAAACGGTGATGTTATAGAGGAAAGACGTTCTTGCGACGTACCAAGAAGTTGTTTTGAAAATGTAAAAACGTAACAATCATAACGAGCGGAAACTTGGCTTTGATTGTGACGTCATGGCTTTTAGCGCGCGCTTAGAAAACATAATTACAGGTATAACTTTGTTAAACTGGCACAAGAAAAACTGTAAAATTCAACGCTGTGGAACTTTAAATGAAACCTAGACGTTTCGGCAGTACTGTCTTCATCAGTAGTAAAGTGTGATCGTCGCTAATCTATGCGAAAAAAACGATGGAAATTCAAAGTTTTAAAACTTTTTTTAAACTTGCGCGCGCTGAGACAAAAGCGCGCGCAAGGCTAGCATACACGAGTTTACAATGAAAAGCCACCAAACTCTTAGTTTAAACCACTCGCCTTTTTACGAAAAAAAAAAACATATTTTGAAACAGTTTTGTTCAATGTTTCACAGAGCTGATTTTTACAGTTTTTCGTGTAACTGTAATAACTTAAACTGGCAAACGAGGCCCTGTCCACAATAATACGCTTTCGTCGATACGTTTTCATTGATGCGTTTTGCCAATCGTCCACACTGTTACCATCAAAAACGCTTATCGTTTTCATCAAACATATACATTTACGCTTTCATTGTTATGTCAGTGTGTAGCTGTTGATTAAAAAAGAATTTTTAGCCTGTTCTAATTGAGGCGTTCGATTGGTTGAGAAGCAGTGCAGTGCAATTCAAAGCACTGCTTCTCAACCAAACGAACGCCTAAAATTGGAACAGGCTTTTAAAATATTTTTAACCAACAGCTAAACGCTGACATAACAAGGAATACTTTATTGATGCACTGAGCAAAAAAATTCTTTTTTTTATTTGGTAAGAGCCCCGCCATAAGGCAGGGCGACGAAAAATTAGTCTATAGACTCATTCAGTTGTTTTCCTCCACGGAAATCTTTAGTAAAAGGCGAAAGATTTATGCGTGTTGAAGGAAAACCAGAGCTGTTGGGTACAGCAAAGTACAGGCGGTATGTTGACTGGGATGCTCTAAAGCATGTGGTATAAATAATCTACTTGGAGTACGCATGCGCGTCCAAGACACTAAACAATCTATTGTCTTCATTTTATTTTAAATGTGCGATGCTCGGCTTTCTTTGTAAAAAAGTCTATCACTGTACAAAAATACCTTCTTTTTCAAACAATAGACTGAAAATTGTATTCTTTTGTATTTTACATACTTCTTTGAAATATTTTTGTTTTAAATTTTTAACAGGTGGTGTGATGTTCGCCTGGATTTTACAAGGTTACATGTAGATGTATATTAAAGTTGTTTTATTTTATACACAAAGAAAGAGAAATCGATTTTCAATTCAAGCTCTCAAGTCCGTTAAAGGGACAGTATCACGAGAAATCTTCTTTCGTGTGAACTGTACTGGAATTATAAGGTGCACTCACTATTTAACAGAATAACCTTTGAACAACAAAAGAAAGACACAAATTTATTTTCCATGATGTCAATGGGTTTTATGTGACTTTGTTCAATTAACACTTTCAAACTTGAAAGTTTAAGGCCACTTCGTTCCTAATATTCCGTTTAACGTACAGTTCATGAAACAAGACCCGAAAAGGAACAATTAATAGCGGCAGTAGCAAACACACTTAGTTATCTTCTTTTAAGTTAATTGCCCCGCCGAAGAGCACTAGAGCAGGGCGCCGAAAAATTAGTTTACAGACTCATTCAGTTGTTTTCCTCCACGAAAATCTTTAGTAAAAGGCGAAAGATTTGTGCGTGTTGAAGGAAAACCAGAGCTGTCGTGCATTAGAAAGACCAGTGGTACCGTTAGACGAAACATACCAACCTGTGTGGGACAAATAATCTCTTAGATTTACTACGCATGTGCATCGAATATAAGCAAGGGATCCCCGTGTCTTTTGGTCACGTGGTTGGCGAAACGGAGGGCTCTGGTAACACTGACTACCGGATGTCGTAAAATCCACGACATCCGGTAGCGCATGCCCAATGCATAAATGTTCGTCTGCGCCTGCTCAGTAAAAGAAAGGGGATGGCTGGGGCTAACTGAGACGAGAAGAAAGCGAATTTTGACAGAAGACACGAGATTTGAGATTGGCGTTCGAAAGAGCTGTACAGCAATCCTTGCTACAATTGCCGGAGGACATCAAGAAACAAGGAATGGAACAGGAAGCCGCCCTGCCTGCTGTGGTCGTTAAGTAGAACGACTGTCTTTGTGTGTTTGCCCGCTGGTTTTGGCAATTCAAGTCGTTGATATTTTAACTTACACAATTCGATTCGTTTGGAACTCATTGAATTGCATGGCTGATAGATGTGTCGTCTCTACACGAAATATTATCTGACGGCAGTTAGAAAAGTTAGAATCCAGAGGAATTGGAGTTAGGGCTTTCCACAAGTTGCTCGGCAACTTTTTGGCAACTTTTCATATTTCGAGCAACTTTTTCCCCTTCGAACAACTTTTTTCCTCTCGAGCAACTTGCTGCATTTTGAGCAATTTCCAGACCGAAGATCTCCGAAGATTATCGGAGTGTTGTTCAATGGCCATACGAAAGTTTCCGAAGATTTACGAAGTTTGCCGAAGATTTTCGAGGAACATCCGAAGACGTTTCAACTTTCGCCTCATTCTGCATTAAAACATTACAAAACTCGTCAGGAAACGTGACGTCATCGATATCTTAAGAAAACCTTGTTATTTAACAAATTTTCTCCTTAATATGTTATTTAGATACTTCTTTTGCTGTAAAAGTGCAGAAAACTGCTTAGAAACCTAACCCTCAATGGAAAAATAGCGATATATTTAGAGAAATCCTCTTGATTAGAAGCAGCGTTTTAGATTTTTTAGAGCAACTTTCGAGCAACTTTTAGTATCAGAAGCAACTTTTTGGGATTTTTGAAGCAACTTTTGAGCAACTTTTTGAGAAATTAGGGGCAACTTTTTGGGAAATCTCGAGCAACTTGTGGAAAGCCCTAATTGGAGTTATAGTGTTTAAACATGGAGTCGAGAATATCATCAGCTGATAACATTCCGACGGTTGATGATACTGTGAAATTCATTTATGGCCATGCGGAGGTATTGTAGAAAAATTCAGAACTAAAAAAGCCGCTGATCGACGAGGTATCGTTCTATTGAGCAGCGGTAAGAAATATCACATTGAATTTCAAAGTCTTCATGTATTCATGAACTCCATTTAGTGTGTATATCTTGTATAAGCTAAGTTGATAGTGCAAATGTTTGCAATTTTTTTTTAATGCAATAAAAAGTACAACCGAGTTACACCTTAGAAGAGATGTACTTCGTTTATAAACAAAGGTCTGTTTCGTGAATACGTTATTCCAACAAACTCCCAGTGTTATTCGGTCTTTTTCCGGTAACATTTTTAAACTTGCCCGCTATTGTTTCGCTGACCGGAAGTATAACCAAAATTGCGTGGAAGCGTTTCGTTTTTTACCTAATTACGCATGCAGTTTTTATCAGCCAATCAAAAAAATCATATTTTTTACCGATACCAGGGCCACTACGTCATGTCATTTAAATAAAAAAACGCGTGGCCCTGGGGAAGAGGATGGCTTTGATAGGATTCACCGGTTCGGTTCGAAGACGTGTTCCTCTTTTCTGTCTTGACTGCTGAAAATATGCTTATTTATAAAATAAAGTCAACAGTTTTTTCTGTTTGGCAAGTTTGTGTAATGCGACGTAATAAACTGGTTTCTATTAAAAATAAGTTTTATAAGCTGTAAAAAAAATTGGCACTAAACGTTTTCGATCAATATGATCATCTTTATCGGCGAAATGTACATAAACTTGTTTCTGTTCACTCACGTTTTATTTTGATGTTGATTGGACCAAGTTGGAAAAGTGCCAGAGCCATTTTTTCGAGAGTCAACTTCTATTGTTTAAATCGAAAACCAAAAGAGTCAGGATGGACTTTTGACCTATTTACCGATCTACAAAACCTCATGGTAGTCATATTTTCACCCTTATCAAAACCCGTATTGAGCATGATTGGGGTTCTACGATTAATCTAACAGTATGAATCTACCATGATGGATCTCAAAGGTCAGCGATATCGTACCGATGCTTTATCCACGATGCGGTCTTTGCCAACTCGATGAACGAACTACAGTGGAACCCCGATATAACGATCTTTGATATAACGATATTCCCGATATAACGATGAGAATTTAACGGACCGAACCTAAAATCCTCCCGAAAATCCTCCCGGTATAACGATATTATCAATACACAGTCACAATTTATTTGCAAAACATCAATTTAATGCAATAACATTACATACAGTTTTTGAGTGATCTCTAACGCTTTATATAATAACCTGAATTCTACGGGCATTTTGATTGGTTCTTACTTATGATCTATTAGAGTACAGACGCATAGATGACGTCACGCGGTGGTGTGACTCGCGCGCGTGATCAGAGTTCATAGTCCAAATCAGAGTTTTATTATATAAAACAAATAGATTCAATTTTGCCGTGGGTCTGTTCAGTTATAGATGACAGAAGACGTCAAAATGTGGTAAGAACAACAGTGACCCACTCGCCTAGCGGCTCGTGGGCCACTTTTTTTGTTCTTACCACATTTTGACGTCATCTGTGATCTATAACTGAACAGACGCACGGCAAAATTGAATCTGTTTGTTAATATGACAACAGCTTTGTACGATGATATACGAAAATGATACTGTGTTCTAAGCCTCTTTATCAAAATTATTTTCTTTACCCTCTTTTAATATGCAGTAAAAAGTACTTGTTAGGTTTACCCGATATAACGATATTTTCGGTTATTTTACGGCCATATCGTTATATCGTGAGTTTCGATATATAACGATTCCTCGATATTACGATATTATTTTACTGCTTCCTTGGCATATCGTTATATCGGGGTTCCACTGTATGCCGAAAGCCGGATGCGACATAGAAGCTAGTCTCTAGACTCATTCACCTGCTCTCTTCCGCGACGATCTTTAGTAAAAGGCGATGACTTAGGCATCCTGAAGGAAAATTATCTGAGTTGATGGTGGAGGTTAAGTCCGGTGGTTTTTTAACGTTATGGTGCAAAGAATTTGGTATTGATTATTGACCGATAATACGAATACACTGTCGTCCAAAAACGGCGGGAAATAATCATTTAGCCGTACCGGCTCTGGTACATTATTCTGCATAAAACAGTCATAAAGCAGTCTCACGAAGTCGCGTTTGTTGGGCCTGGGAGCTAATCAGTCCTTGTCTCCCAGGTGCTACCATCCACATATTGCAATAAAAAATATAAATGAGTTGACGGGAAGAAAACCTTGAACTTTTTCTCTGTACAACTTATTCGTTTCAGCTGATAGTTGCCCCGCCGAAAGGCAGGGCGACGAAAAATTAGTCTATTCTTGGTTTTCACGTGACGTCATCAAAATTGGAAAATCCAGAATCGCGAGTTTCATGACTTCTTACCCTTCACTGGGTATTAGACGTCCTCGACATATATCTTATTGAAGGTTTTCAGCTCGTTGGCATCCGCTGTTTTTAAGATATAATTTCGGAGTTTTGCGCCACACGACATCAGAATGGCCGCCTGAAGGCTGTCACGTATATTTAAAAAAATGCTTCATCCTGTGATTTTAAACGATCTGAACAAATGAGGTTTTACAAGAAGTGTTTATGTAAGTGTTTACGTATTCACGAAGGTGAACTGACCGCTTTTTATAGCAGAAGTGAATGCCAGATGTTATCATTCATTTCCGGCGGCCATCTTGGTGCCCCTTCACACGGACTCCAGCATGGAATTTCCATACTGTGCTCTCTAAAATTTCGTGAAACATTTTAACGAATAACTCGAGTATGGAATACCGTACAGACCTGAGACTTGGACGCGTAGACTATCTAGTAATTTTCTACAACCTGTAATATTCTTGATTTTTTTGACTCAAAAGATTTGGATTTATTTTTTTGCAGCGCGTGACAGTATCGTTACTTGCGTGGCAGTGAAAACCAGCAATAGACTCATTCAGTTGTTCTCCTCCACGGCAATTTTTAGTAAAAGGCGAAAGATTTATGCGTGTTGAAGGAAAACCAAAGTTTTTTATGTTTAAGGCGGACGGCTCAGGCTCCCTTACGGGCGGTGCAATGCCTGCCGACCAAAAAGCCTAATCCTCCCCCGAAGAGGAGGGACCACCTAAACTGAGGGACAACCATGTCGCCAACTTCGCCAGGGAATCGAACCCCGCCTCCTACAAAAATTAACCACCCCAACCCTTACACACAGCACTACAGGTTTTACACGACGAAAACGCCATCCCTGTGCAGTACACCAACAAAGGAGACCAAGCACAAGGGATCAAAGAACGATCACGGGACTAACATAACAGGACATGACAAAAACGCCACCAATGTGAGTGCAACCAGTAAAGGAGACCCACAGAGGTCAAGGACGAGCACAGGACAACCATAACAGGGCAAGACATTTCCGTGCAGTACACCAATAAAGGAGACCCAGCACAAGAGAACGTAAAGACACAAGAACCCAGATTAGGGCAAAACACACAGGGAAACCCAGATTAGGGAATCCACGCAAAGACAAAGACCCAGATTAGGGTCAACAAACTCCCCGCAGTACACCAATTAAGGAGACAGCGAAAGAGAAACACCCAGATTAGGGCCAAAACACCCAGATTAGGGCCACGACCGACAAGAAACTTAGAGCTTGATAGAGAGACGACCTGCGTCAACAGAGGTCACAACACCACGAGCGCCCCACTGACGATGGAAATAGCGGCGGCCGCGGGTGGACTTGAAACGCTTGAAAAAGAGCGGAAGATTAAACTTCACACGAGCCTTGACCTTCTCAATAACAGAGGCAGCGCCAGGCGGGACACTGCGAAAACGGTGATCATTTCTGGAGTGCCAGAGAAAGAACTTACAAACGTTAAGAAGGTAGACAAAGATACGGGGGACAGAACCTAACTCATCAGGGTCAAAACCAATCAAAACATGGCGGGGAAGAAAAACAGGGGACATGTGACTATAGGAAAACATAAGGGACTGCAACCAAGACAACACACTCTGGGCGAGAGGACAAGAAAAAAAAAACAGATGTTGCAGCGACTCAACAGGAGCACCGCAAAAACAAGGGAGAGGAACTGACAAACCAAAAGAAACCAACCGCTCCGCAGTGTAGAGAACACCGTGAGCGATCTTCCAATTAAGATCGATAACCTGACGATCCATGTCGAAAAAAGAGAGCGCGTTCCACGTAGTGGGCCAATAAAGGGCACCAAAAGTGGGGGCAAACTTCTCCACGCAATGAGGCGTAACCATGTTTTCAGACAAAAGAAATTGATAACAGGATTTGGTGGACATGCCAGCAACAGGAAGACAATACGGTAGTGCTGTCTTCATCAATATTTAACTGATTTAAGTTTGATCGTCGCTAATCTATGCAAAAAACGGTGAAAATCCAAAAAAAAAATAAAAAAATTTTGAAACCCGCGCGCGCTGAGAAAAAAGCGCGCGCAAGGCTAGCATACTACTTCATTGTAAAAAGCCACCAAACTCTCAGTTTAAACCACTCGGTGCCAAGTTTTTAATAAAAATACATTTTTGAAACAGTTTTATTCTAAGTTTCACAGCGTTGAATTTTACAGTTTTTCATGTAACTATAATAACTTAAACTGGCAAAAGAGGCCCTGTCCACAATAATGCGCTTTCGTCGATACGTTTTCATTGATGCGTTTTGCCAATCGTTCACACTGTTACGATCAAAAACGCTTATCGTTTTCATCAAACATATACATTTACGCTTTCATTGTTATGTCAGTGTGTAGCTGTTGATTAAAAAGATTCTAATAGCCTGTTTCAATTGCAGGCGTTCGGTTAACCAACCGAACGTCTAAAATTGGAACAGGCTTTTAAAATATTTTTTAACCCACAGCTACACGCTGGCATAACAAGGAAAGCTTTATTGACAGCAATTGATGCACTGAGTAGAAAATTTCTGCTTTTAGTTGTTAAGAGCCCCGCCGTAAGGCAGGGCGACGAAAAATTAGTCTATAGACTCATTCAGTTGTTCTCCTCCACGGAAATCTTTAGTAAAAGGCGAAAGATTTATGCGTGTTGAAGGAAAACCAGAGCTGTTGAACATAGCAAGGAACAGGCCGTACGTTGAATGGGATGCTCTAAAGCATGTGGTATAAATAATCTGCTTTGAGTACGCATGCGCGTCCAAGTCACGAAACAATCTACTGTCTACACTTTATTTTAAATTTGTGATGCTCAGCTTTCTTTGTAAAAAGTCTATCACTGTAAAAAAAAGCTTATATTTTCAAAAGATAGACTGAAAATTGCATTCTTACTTTTGTATTTTATACTTAAATAAATATTTTACTTAAATATTTTTGTTTTAAATTTTTAACAGCTAGTGTGATGTTCGCCTGGATTTTATCAAGGATTTAATATAGATGGAGATGTAAGTCTTATGTTAAAACGGTTTTATTTTATACTTAAAGAAAGAGAAATCGATTTTCAATGCAAGCCCCCAAGTCCGTTAAAGGGACAGTATCACGAGAAATCTTCTAAGTTTTTGTTTGAGCTGTGCCAAGAAGTATGATTTGGTAACACTTTCTGCTCGACGTTTTCAAGTTTTAGGCCACCACGTTCCTAACAGTCCGTGACCCCACTCCTGTTTAAAGATTTTCATGACTAGTGCACTACATTTTATCACGCCAGGCCACTTTTAGCGGACTTCCAATTAATTCAAACACCTTCATTGGATTTTCAGGTAGCGCTAAATGTTGGTGATACTGCCCTTTAAACAGTTCACGAAACAAGACCCGAAAGGGAACAATTAATAGCGGCAGCAGCAAACACACTAAGTCATCTTTCTCCTTTCAGTTAATTGCCCCGCCGAAGAGCAGGGCGCCGAAAAATTATAGACTCATTCAGTTGTTCTCCTCCACGGAAATCTTTAGTAAAAGGCGAAAGATTTGTGCGTGTTGAAGGAAAACCAGAGCTGTCGTACGTTAAAAGACCAGTGAAACTGTTAGACGTGACATGCCAACCTATGTGGAGCAAATAAGCTCCTTAGATTTACTACGCATGCGCATCGAAGATAAGCAAGGGATCCCTTTGTAAGTTTTGATAGATCCAGGATTCGACTGTTCGGTTTGAAGACGTGTTCCTTCTTTCTGTCTTGACTGCTGAAAATATGCTTATTTATAAAATGAAGTCAACAGTTTTTCTGTTTGGCAAGTGTATGCAATGCGACACAATGAACTTGTTTCTGTTCTCTCACGTTTTATTTTCATGTTTGTTGGACCAAGTTGGAAAAGTGTCAGCGCCATTTTTTCGAGAGTCAACGTCCTTTGTTTAAATTGAAAACCAAAAAAGGAGTCAGGATGGGCTTTTGACCTATTTACTGATCCACAAAACATCATGGAAGTCATATTTTTACCGGCATCAAATCCCGTATTGAGCATGATTTGGATTCTACGGTCCTAACAGTATGTTTCTACCATGATGGATCGCAAAGGTCAGCGAAACCGTACCGAAGATTTATTCATGATGCGGTCTTTGCCAACTCGATGAACGAACTATGCCGAGAGACGGATGTGACATCATTTCACATGCTCTCCTCCATAAATTTAGTAAGAACTGATGATTTATGGATACTGAAGGAAAATCTGAGTTGACGGTGGAGGTAAAGTACGGCGATTTATGAACGTGATGGTACAAAGAATGTGGTATTAATTATTGACCCATAGAACGAATACACTGTCGTCCAAAACCGGGGGGAAATAATCATTTAGCCGTACCAGCTCTGCATGGTACATTATTCTGCATAAGACAGTCCCACGAAGTCACGTTTGTTGCGCCTGGGAGCTAATCGGTCCTTGTCTCCCAGCATTCTCGTCCCCATAGCCCTTTCGTTTCTCTTAGCTGGCTGGGCCTTGGCACGAGAAAACGAAGGGCTCTGGGGACACAGGATTTCTAGTCCTAGATTCTAGGACTTCCGGTCTTCACGTGTGCAGTCATAACGTTTCAAAAGAATGCACGAGAGAGTCGTTACGTTTTCGACTTCCGTTTAGGACTTCTTTGCTCAAAACAGCCAATAAAAAAAATTCGAATTAATTCAAAAATCCTATGTCCCCAGAGCCCTTCGTTTTCTTGTGCCCTGCCGGCTAAGAGAAACGAAAGGGCTATGGGGACGAGAATGGTCTCCCAGGTGCTATTATCAAGAGCAATTTAAGTATGAATGAGTTGACGGGAAGAAAACCTCTCGCCTTCTTTTACTTTGTATCATTAAAAGTTATTCGTTTCAACTACTAGTTGCCCCGCCGAAAGGCAGGGTGACGAAAAATTAGTCTATAAGACTCATTCAGTTGTGTTCTCCTCCACGGAAATCTTTAGTAAAAGGCGAAAGATTTATGCGTGTTGAAGGAAAACCAGAGTTAACGACCATGGCGAAGATTGTAGGGTAAATTGAACTTAATTTAAACAACACATGTGGGGTGAATAATCTCCTTTCTCCTTCAAACGCGTGCGCTGACACGCTAAGGTCTCGTTTCTTGATCATGATGTGTTTTTATGGTCTAACAACAACAACAACAAAAACTTTATTTAAGCTCGAATTTCAGAGTAGCTTGACAAGCTAATATTTCCGAGAACAAAATATTTGATGACGAAAAATTAAAGTAGAAAATGTCATTTACATATTTACAATTGACTTATATTAAAACTTAGCATACTAATGTGAAATATAGCTAAATTTATACGTGAAATTATTTTATTTTTTCCTTTTTTAAGTTGCATTGTTCTATTTCTTATCTTTATCTTCGATGACAAATAATTCGTGCACAGTCAAGTCTGCTGCCAAGTGGTTTACAGCACATATGCTACAATGAATCGATACTACCACCCTGTATATAACCCTGGAGCAGTTTATGCTAGCATAATTAATGGAATCAAACAAATGCCCAACTTTTAGTGAACAAGTCATGATAATTTCTTTAACATAAAGCCATTTTTACATGGGCATTTTTTATGTGACAAATATATTTGATCGTGCGGATGACACAACAATAGCCCAATTTCGATATATTAAAATTCAGCCCAAAACAATAGACCTCAGGACGAGGCCCGGGGACAAACTATAGAGTTTGTGGGGTTTCTCCGGAGCCTCGTTGGATGTCTATTGTTTTAGGTTAATTTTAAAATATCGAAATTAGGCTATTATTTGTCAACAGTCCAAAGTTTATTGCGCCAGTTATGACCTTGGACAGCAGAAATACGCACAGAGATACGCGCACGCATTGCTCAGTGGGAGATTGGTTGATTGGGGACCACATTGCATGTGACGAGTCGTCTACACGAGAAATTTTCGTATGCGACAACTTTTATTTGTCACATAAAAGCTAACTCGCCATCTTGTCAACAAATATATTTGACACAAAAATTGACCAATTTTTCTCATCTACACGAGCAAATAAAAGTTATCACATAAAAACTGCCACATTTAAAATGCTCGTGTAAAATGGCAGAGTAGTAAAACCTAATCCGGGCGATCCCCATTTTCATTATTGAATCGTGATCAGCCTTTAAAGATAAAAATGTTTTCCCAGGTTGAGAAAATTCATCTATAAAGGGGTTCAGTGCTACCTTAAATTTTCTTGTATCACTGAAAACCAAATATCTCTCTCCTGTCCCCTTCCCTCCACATCCCTAAAGAAATTTTTCATCCCAAGGATCCCTTAGGCATTTCTGGCAACAGGGTGATCCTCTTCCCAGGAAGAATGAATTGCTGACGGCTGATTTAAAACTTTTGAGCTCGGTCAAACCACCTTAGCCAAAGGGTTTCGCAAGAACAAACAAAAAAATAATCCAGAAGCTAAAAAGATTGAATACTTGGTCTTAACAGGAAATAATTTTGAAAAGCTAATGAGTGGGATGGGTAAGGAAGTAGTTAAGTGAACAAGGGGTTGAAATAAGAGGGGAGGCAGCGACTGATTCTGCGCGAGAACATGTATTGTTTTCTGTTTGACACAAGTATTGTCAAAACAAGCTGTTTTCTTTTCCATTGCGATGATTTATTAATTAAGCGGGCTAAAACTGCGCACGCGAGGAGAAGCGAAAGAGAAAAATCAAAAGACAATAACAGTCAAACCAAGTAAAGCAAACAAGTATAACGCCTTTCTTATCTTTAATACTGAGAATTACAGCTTCTACACTAGGAAAGACGTTTTGTTTACTCTTGTGCTTTTACTCAGTGTCGGCAGCAGCAAAAGCTGTAGTAGGGATATGGGTCTGGGAACCGAGTGATGTCGGTGACAAGCCGTGACACCTCGCTCCCTCCGTTAACCGCGTTGTAACAGCGATAGTTGTAGAACGCGCCAATTTTTTCCCCATTTTTGGTGGCTTTTCCGGTTTTTCCATGAATGGAAACTTCTGCGTCACAGTTGCGGAACAGAGTCTGGGCACAAAGCTGAGTGCAGGTTTTCTTATCAGCCGTGTTGCGTACAAGGACTGCATTTTGCGTGCCTCCACTTCCCCCTGATCTCGTGCTTCCTCTGCAGGCAGCAGCGGCCGCCATGTGAAGAGACTGCCAACCCAAGTCGTACAGCGAGTGCTTGTCATAGCCTGCCACAAGGAGGTTCTGAGGCAAGCGGCCATTTTTGTCGAGCAGAACGAATCCAGAAGGTTTCCCGGCTTTGGCTAACTGAGCTTTCAAAGCGGCGACCTAGAGATTTTAAGAGAAAGCAAACCAAAAAGAATTCATTTATAGCGGGCTCAGTTATAATTTTCGATTGCTTTTATCAATTATATGTTTTTCACGTTTAGAACGAGTATGAGGGTTTCAACGTTAAATTAACATGGATCCCATTCTGCTGCTATCTTTGCTATTTTTTCACTGGCGGCGTCTATTGAATTCAGGTATAAATCGAGCTGTTCTGTGCTCTTATAGTGCAAATTTTCCCGTCTACACACAAGTTGTTTTCTACTTTAGAAATTGAAGGTTAGGCAAAATGCGGCTGAATGACACATCACTACAGGTATGTAAATTCTGTACGTTTGTACCTAGTTGAAAAAAATATTTCTTTGCTTAGACAACATGCTGCCAAACACATGTTGGGAGAGCAATACAAAAAGAAGCAAAACCTGACGAAAAAGTTTTTTTCAAAGTTCGCGCGATTTCAGTGTCATTTTCAATAATTTACAACATACCTCCTTCTCCAGCTTTGCCAGTTTCTTTGCGTGACCTACAGCGCAAAAGCAAATATGTTTTTAATACATGCCAATAAAATCGGCCCACGATTTGAATATATTCCAGTAGAGAGAGTAATGAAAATCAAGCTCATTGAAGCCATTATAATTTCGGTATTCTTAAATAACCCTCCTCTTGCCAATAAAGCTTAATTTGATCATGCAGTTGCATATAATTTCTTATATAAACCTCAACACTGTTGGTTCTCCAAATTAATTGGGACAAGTTTCGCACTTTTTAAATACATTCACAACAATTGTTATTAAGTGAAAGTAATAGAGAAAGACGAAAGGACCCAATTAACCCTCATGGCTCGTGTGCATTTAGTATTAAAACAAAATCACTGTTGGTTCAAATAAAACGCTTTAGATTTTTGGAGCTAGAGATAGTTTGAGTCCCACCGAATGCTGACTACATTTACATGACTTACTGTTGTCATTTGGGCTTCCTCGAGAATTCCATGCGCAAGGCAGGAAATTGCGTCCGTCTATTTGAAGAGAACAATCAGTCAGTTATCATAATAAAAACTAAATAAAAAAAAACGAGGGGATAAAAACTGAATTATCTACCAAAAAATACGGGGGAAACACAAAAGTGGGGCTACCTAGACGATTTATGGTGGTTTTCTTACCAAACACTGGCTTTTTGGGCATTTCGATAACACCGTCGAAGCAGCTTTATTGCCTGACGATTTGTTTCCCAAAACTCCGTACTTAGATGGCGCGGTGAAAACGACGGCGAAGAATATAAATTTAAAAGCGGTGAACTTCATCTTCTTCTGTCACAAAACAGCGTCAACAAGTAAACTGCATAAATGTGAAGTGTTACAGTGGACATGACAGTGGGACCATGTTTTATCTTACGTCATGGTGAGACAGTGATGAAGGGAAACATGTTGGATAATCTTGATGAGCTGTTGAAAGTAAGAAACCCACAGCGAAGGTTAGGTAAATAAAGACGCTGTGTACGCTCAAGAGCTGCCAAGTCTTGACTGATGTAAAAAATATTATGCTTTGAGAGTACTTCGCTCTATTTCGGATCTCTTAGCGGATCACAGTTTCAATAAATACTTTCGTAAATTTTGAACGAATTGAACTTGATTGTAATATATTTAAAGATCCGTTTTTTTCTTTTTTTTTGGCGCTGTAGAGGTTAACAGCATCTAGAATTTTACCAGTCTGCCTGAAAGGTCAATAAATTTCAATAACAATTACCACAGCTAGACTGTGTGGATTCGGTAAGACCACAGCGTCCCCCATTTTATCCAACGCTCTTTTTTTTAACGTCCAATATAAAAAAAACTGTATTTTGAAAGCTCTTGTATGCCCCAAACCTGCTTTGAATGAAACCCACTTACTAAAGATTTGAAAAGCTGAATATTCAATTTTTTTTGTTTGAGCAATTTCCACTTCTCTACGACAGAAACTGTCTGGCAACTCGCATGATTTATCAGACGGATTTTGGAGAGGGTGTGAGGGAGCGAACTCGTACCATCCGATAAACAGCTATTATATATCTAGCAACTGAATCGTTATAGCGTCGAAATAAAAGGAATAAAAATATATTAATGATGTTGTCAGCTTCCGGTGAAAACTGTTAACACTATCTTAAGTGTAAATAAACAGCGCACAGAATTGCTAATTTGCTACGCGAATATTTCAGTTGATACAGAATGTTTACTTTAACATCCTTGACAAGAAACCATTTGCCTCAGCATTATGTGATCTTAATTCACCGAGCAAACTCTGGGCTGTTGTCGTTGAATGCCTCTATCACTGCTAAAACCCCATTTGGTTGTAAATCAAAACAAACGAGAGAAAAAGAGCTGGCTTCCTTTTAGATCATATTAAAACGCGGCAATTTCTCAGTCGGTTATCTCATAATCTTTCTATATTTTCTTCCCTTGTGATACAATGTAACCCTCCTCTCGTTTATAGGAAGGCTGAAGACATTGCCTGCCGACGTGGACCACTCTCAGATAGAAATATTAAGTAATTTGGTTGGTAATTAATTGACAATTTCAGTGTATCGCGAAGAAAATGTATAAAAAATTATCAATTTTTTTTGTAAATTTGACACCTTACTCGTCCCCAGTTACATGAGATGAAAAATTGTACGACACAGTGAATATTTAATGGAAGAATCACCCTCGTTCTTGTCTTTGAGCAAGCGATATAATATGCAAGAGCGCGACATGTAAGTGTTATAAATTTCGAGCATGAATCACTAATCAAATGGCGGGAAAACAATTGACTTGTGTGTCGTGCGTGGAATGTGACTTATGATTTTTGGCGGGAAAACTTACGTCACTTTCATTTCTAATGGTGAATGACTGACTGACTGACTGACTGACTGAATGAATGAATGAATAAATTAATCAGCAGAGTTGGTCGGATCGTTCATTAACTAATTAGTTACAAATACAAATACGAATAACCGTAATGAGGGGTAGTGGGTTTTTGGAAGGGTGTTGTTTGAGGATTTTTTGGGGGTGGAGGGGGGGGGGGCCCGACCCCCCCAATGTGTATCAGTTAGTTAACGCATTCTTAAAAAACTTGGTGTTGAATACTATTTCTCACTAGAACTTAAATTGCTATTTCTCACTAAATCTTATAAATTTTGGGTGCTGTGTAAAAATTGCTTGACAGAAGCAGACCACTGAGAAACAAAAAAAAAACAAAACAACAACAACAGTTCACTGTTCAGTTGAATCAACAAAAGCTGGGGCGCTTACAAGTGAGGAGAGCTCTTAAGGGACGGACCATCATTTTTCTGGAGGGGGGGGGGGGGGTGAAGGTATGAATTTATTGAAAAAGTCTTTACAAGGCCTACAATGACAAAATAAATTGCTTGCAAACACGATATGTATTCAAATAGTGTGCATTTCGAAAAAAATGTTTGCAGAGGTGCATAAATTCAAACAAAATGTTTGCAGAGGGAAATTTTTCATACCTTCCCCCAAGATAATAATGGTCCGTCCCTAAACAAGTGGTGGTGCAGGTAGATGGGGAGAGGGGACAGGAATGAAGCAGGGGAATGCAAAATTATGTTCAGATTATTCGTTATGTTGACTCGAAGCAGTGGAGAACTTAAATGTTATAACGTGCTGACCACTGAAAAGATCAGGGGCTCAATGGACAAGATTGGTTTCAAAGTGACTATTTATACTAAAAATTCGGAGTACAGTTTAGTAGATTAGTAACTTCGTTTCTCACTTATCATTAGAGAAGTTGTATCTTACATGCATTAAAGGTTAATCTTCAAGCTCCTCATAAGAAAGGGAAAAATAAAAGAAGGGACAGGCCCTCACAATGTGGAGAATGTAAGAAAAATGAAACTACAACCGTACACAAAAGTAGTGGGAACGCTTACGCTAAGAAGATAAAAATGCGGATACTTGACGCTTAAACTTTCTCAAGGGCGCATGCAAACACTTTTATAGGTCCCCCTCCCTCTTCCAATGTTGAACCCATTGTGGCTAAGGATTGTCTGTGCAATATAAACAGGAGCTCAACATTGAGAAGGGGAGCGGGAAGAGAACGAATTAAGGAATTTGCTAATCGTGGCAACAATTTTGACGAGGGCAGTACTTCCTGGCGTGCGATAACCAACATATTTACTGCATTACAAGTTGATACTAAGAAAGAAAGAAACACAGGTATTGCTCCTGAACACGTTTATGTATGTTGCTTCAGCAAAGTGCCGGTGGGTTCCCTAACATCTTCGTCAGCATCAAATGCCTCCCTTCCACCGTTATTCCCAGCATGCCTACATGTTAGTTAAAGAGCGAAGTCAACCCGCCGTCTGCCCATTTTGGTGGTCTTTCCCTGCCTTCCTTAGATACAAACCTCTGCATCGCAGCTATTGGTGGTTTCGGTAATTATCTAATCATGAAGAAGGAAGGAAGGAAGGGGAGAAAATGAGAGAAGGAGAGAGGGAGGGAGGGAGGGAGGGAGGGAGGGGGAATGGATGACATAAAACAATGGAATTTTAGTCCGTAGAGTAGTCTCGTATATGAAGTGACAACCGCTTCAGTGCGAGACAGTAGATACCACTACTGTCAAAGTATGCTATTTGTTTTTCCATTTCAATGTTTTTTTTTTTTAAGGGAAAATAAGGGGACAGAGAGGGACTCTCCTAGTCTAGGCCTTGGGATATGTCAAATCCACTTAAGTTTTATTTAGACGCATGCAAAACGGAAGTGCCTGTTTTTTTTTCTGAGGGCAGCATATCCACGTCCTGCTAGATCATTGTCTTACTTGGTTGGTGAGTTCCTTATGGAACTCACTTTATTTCAGTGCACCATATTGACTGCGAACTGGATTATTGTGCTATATTATTCTCTGTTCCTTCGCTGGTGAGTTCCTTATGGAACTCATCTTATCTCAGAACAACATATTTACCTCGTGCTAGATTATTAATTCTCACTTGTGTGTGAGTTCCTTATGGAACTCACGGTATCTGAAGACAGCATATTAACCTTGTGCTGGATTATTTTGTCCTACTTGGGTGGTGAGTTTCACATGGAACTTGTGCTGGATTGTTCGGTCTAACTAGGGTGACGAGTTCCTTATGAAACTTATGTTATCTGAGGGCAGCATATTCACCTAGTGCTAACTCATTTATATGTCTTACTTGGGTGGTGAGTTCCTTATGGAACTCATGTTATCTGAGATCAGAAAATTTACGTCGTGCTAGATTATTAATTCTGAATTGGGTGGAGATTTCCTTATGGAACTCGCGTTAGCTGAGGGCAGCATATTATTCTCCTGGTGGATAATAAAGTCCTACTTGGGTGGTGAGTTCCTTATGGAACTCATGTTATCGGAGGGCAGCATTTTGACCTCGTGCCAGGTTATTCTGTTTACTAGGGTGCTGAGTTCCTTATGGAACTCATGTTATCTGAGGGCAGCATATTGAGCTTGTGCTGGATTATTCCGTCTTACTTGGGCGGTGAGTTCCTTATGGAACACATGTTATCTGAGGGCAGCATATTCACCTAGTGCTAGATTCTTAATTCTTACTTGTGTTGTGAGTTCCTAATGGAACACATGTTATCTGAGGGCAGCATATTGACCTTGTGCTGGATTATTCTGTCCTACTTGGGTGGTGGGTTCCACATGGAACTCACGTTATCTGAAGGCAGCATGTTGAACTTGTGCTGGATTATTCTTTCTAACTAGAAAGACTATGGAGCCCATGTTATCTGAGGTTAGCATATTGACCTCATGCTGGATTATTCTGTCTTACTTGGTTGGCGAGTTCTTTATTCACTTTATTTGAGTGCACCATATTGACTACGAGCTGGATTATTGTGCTATAAAATTATTATTCTCTTTTCCTTCGCTGGTGAGTCACCTTATCTCAGGCCAACATATTGACCTCGTGCTAGATTATTAATTCTTACTTGTGTTGTGAGTTCCTTATGGAACTCACATTATCTGAAGGCAGCGTATTGACCTTATGCTGGATTATTCTGTCCTACTTGGGTGGTGAGTTACACTTGGAACTCACATTATCTGAAGGCAGTTTGTTGAACTTGTGCTGGATTATTCGGTCTAACTAGGGTGGCGAGTTCCTTATGGAACACGTTATCTGAGGGCAGCATATTCACCTAGCGCTAGCTCACCACTGAGGTGGTGAGTTCCTTATGGAACTCATATTATCTGAGAGCAGAAAGTTGACGTCGTGCTATATTATTAATTCTGAATTGGGTGGAGATTTCCTTATGGAGCTCGTGTTAGCCCACGCCATCCAAGCTAAAGGTTAAATTTTCAATAAATAATCGGAAACGTTTCATCGGCCGAGAGCGAGTTGTGAAATTATATTTTTCCGAGGATTATTTCGGAATGGGAGATAACTTATTCATTTCTTTTGCAAATCCAACGGTTAACTAGGGATTTTGGCGAAGAATACGAGTCAACAGACAACATGCAGTCAACAGACCTACGCCTTATTTTCTCTTGTTTCTTTAGTGGGCTCAAAAGTGCGCAAGTCAATTTAAAGTCGAAGCAGAGTAGCCTGATTCTCAGACGTCCGAGGTCGATCGTTTCCCCTCTGCTCCCCCTAAAATTCAATGAAAGTCAAATTAAATAAAGCAAACAAGTGTAACGCCTTTATTTTTCTTAAATGTTGAAAAGACAACCTTCATCAACGGCTTCTCAAAGTGTCACAGCGTGAGTCTAAGCAAGAAAGGACCGGTGTTCTTTTTGCTGTTGTTACTTTTACTTCCGGCAACAGCAAAAGCTGTAATAGCTTTGATCTGGGCCTGGGAACTGAGTGATGTCACTAACAGAGCGTGACACCTCGCTTCCTCCGTAAACTCCGTGATTGCAGTTATAATTATAGAACGTACCAACCATTTCCCCGTTTTGAGTGGCTTTTCCTGTTTTTCCATGAATTGAAACCTCTGCGTCACAGTTGCTGTACTGAGTCTGGGCACAAAGCTGAGCGCAGGTTTTCTTATCAGCTGTGTTACGCACAAGTACAGCGTTCTCACAGCATCCACTTCCCCCTGAACATGTGCTGCCTCTGCAGGCAGCAGCGGCCGCCATGTGAAGAGACTGCCAACCCAAGTCGTATGCCGAGTGCTTATCATAACCACCCGCTAGGTTATCCTGAGGCAATTGGCCATTTTGGTCGAGAACGGCAAAACCACCGGGCTGCCCGGCTTTGGCCAACTGAGCTTTTATTTTGGCAACCTGACATAAAAACAGACATTAAACAACAGCTTTTTACCAGGTTTTTAAAATTAGAGTGCAAACCGGAACACTAAACAGTGCTATCGTTGAAGTTAGATAAAATCTTTGTGTGTAAGTATTTAATTAACGTTGTGAAAAAAATGGTGTTTGGGGAAGGGAGATTTATTTTTTTTTAAACAAAGTGCTGTATGTCAATTTAAGTTTGTTCTCATTTCATTTCACTTGCCTTGTTACGCATAATTCAATAAATTCACTAATTTTCCTGTTTTGTTTATATTCCATGATAAACTGTTAGACAAAACCACAACAACATTCTGATTGTTGTTTTTGTCCTGGGCTAAGATTTGACTCCACGTTTCGGCTCCTGTTTTGTAGTGGTACGAACACTCGCTTAGTTATTTCGGCTTCTTAAGCAAGCATTATGGCTAGTGAAGCTCCTTAACGTTTGTCTATACTAGAAGAGAGGCTTGTGTTGGAAGAAAATATGACCCAAATTCCCTTTTTTGCAGGTTTGCCCCGACTGGGGTAATGTCATGCTATTCACCTCTTTCTTCACTGACTTCCCTTTCCCGGCATCCATTCCTGAAGAAAGGATAAGTACGAGCAGGAACGTAGCAAACCAGACGAACTTCATTTCTCTTGAATCTCTATGGATATTAAAGATTAAATTGTTTAAACTTTTATATTTATAACAACACAGCCCTTGTACTGAAATATGTGAGTCGAACGCACTTGAAAATTCTGAACTTTAATATTTAAGAAGCAAAAAACTGCTTAAAAAATCTATCGGCTGACTGAGCAATAATATGGAATTATTGAGGGAAAAGTCAAATTTTAATCATGATTTTTTTCTTTCTTGATAATTCGACTGAGCGACAGGATGACCCATGTATATCAAATGCTTGTTTTCAGTATCATGGACTTGCTCTTTCGCTAAAACGCGTCTTTGTTTGTCGGCAGCACATTTTGAGAGGTTGTTTAAGTGGCTTTTGGGTGACTCTACTCAAAAGTCAACAAGCGGCTGGTCCTTCCTTTTTGGTAAAGCTCTCTTGGTTACTAACAGAAGCCTGGAAATAAATGTGTTAAAAGCTCACTAATGTGATAACGGCTCTAAGTTTCCCAGAAATCAAAGGTCCTCCAAGTTGATATAACATCGTTAAAAAAGCCGGATCTTTTGAATGATCAGGAATCCAGTTGCGCGAAAATTACTGAAGAGTGCGCGTTTGTTGCCCGGCCCCTATTTTCAAAACTTGTGTATTTCCATATACTGAAGTGCATTGTTAGACCTCATTACTAGAAACCTGTTGCTATGCGGCTCATCTGTGAAGGACTGTTCCCAGTAGATCACCCACCTATAGGAATAGAACCTGGGTTGACAGAGAAAAACAGTAGTCTAGTTTTCAACTCACCAGCTCAGCTATGATGCGCAAAACTTTTTGGATCACTATGACTGTGATTTTTGAAACGTTTGAATCACGACGCTTTCTTTACAGATACTCATTTCATATTTCTGGATAATTAAGTCTGGCACCTTAATGCAGCTGAGAACATTGTATTAAACTGAAAATGTCGACCCATTAGGGACATTATGAGTAGTTAACAAATTTGGATGTCTAGTCACTGAATTGGGTAAACATGAGATGTCAACTTTTGATTGGTATACGTTGGACCACACGTTTAGAAATTCCTACGCAACAACAAGGTTCGTATCAAAGATACCAAACTTTACGGTCATAAACCATTTAATAATGTCTATTTTTTCTCTTATAGCGAAATAAAAAATATATGCACATATGTTTAGGCACGAAGATTTTTCTCCAATTTACAATCAAGTTGTGATGTCTTTTCTTAAGTTTGCTTAATACGAAACTGTTAACCTGTCGCGCCAAAAGCTCTTATTATTAGACCATTCACTTAACATTTGCGACCCTGTTGTCAAAAGCAATTAGCTAAAAACAACACATCTAGGTAATGTTTAATAAACGAGCAGCAGTGTTTTAACAGATTTAAAATCACTAGGTGAATGGACGTCTTCAAACTATCTAAAATATAAAAGCGTTTCCCTATCAAGTTATAACAATCGTGAAAGTTTGAAACTTGTATGCGACAAAAATATCAGAAAAATAATCTGCAAGAAAAACAAAGTCCTTTCTTACACATATTCTTTGTCCTGTCTTCTAAGAAAGGAATATGTTGTCCCCTTTTATAAAGCTTTGGGAACTCAAAAACTCTTAAGAAGAGTAGAACTTAGCAAGTGCTTGAAGCCACACGTTCGGCGACTAAGTGGTTGTTAAAATTAATTCGACGGAGGGAGAGGGGAATACATGGAGTAAGGCAATAACAGTTTGTGTATTAATTTGTCCCGAAATGGAAAGTTTAGTCCGTAGAACAATCAATTCTCAAGTATAAAAGAGCGACCGATTTAGTGTAAGACAATAGAACCACCATTGTAATAGAACCACCATTCATTTAGTGAGCCTAAAATTAAAGTGCGCAATTCATTTTGAAGGTGGTGTTAAGAAAGACTTCCAGCAAATTTCAAATATCGGCCGGCAGAAATTGGAAAATCGATTTCCCTCATATTTTGTCCACAAATAGCCTTTAGCTAGCCTTGAAATTTGATGTAGTTGTTTTCGTCTCGAAGCGCTTTAAATCCGTGAAAAACTAGAAAAAGGAATTTCGCCCACAAGATCGCCGAAAATGGCCGAATACAAAGCTAAAAGTTGGCAACCTAAGTTTTAACTTAGTTCGCGTGCAAAGAAGAACCTGAATTTTTGAATACAATTTCTTGAACGGCAAGGTATTCAGCTTCTAAAATTAGGTAATAACTTGACTTGAGCGTCATTCAAGAATTATTTACTAATTTTGTAAAAATACTGATATCTACTGATGGGAAAATCCTTTATTTAGGGATAAAATTCAGAATGTTTTTTCGCCATGTGCCATAACTCCAAATTTCTTTAAACTTTGGCTGTGGAAGCCTTTTATGCTATTGTAACTTATGTATGAAAATCAGCTTGGGTTCTCTTTCAAGAGATTTTTGAGGCGCCTCTGAAATAATCGAATTTTAACGAAATAACATCAGCAAATGTAAACGGCGGACTGTTGCCGTGTTTTGGCGCCAAGCGGTCTTGCCAAAAAAGGCGATTTAAGCCGACAGTTGTGTTACGAGTTCTTAGTACTCATAAGCCAATATCTTGTTTCCTAAATACAGGTAGAATAAACTCGATTTTAGCGCCAAAGTAACAATATTTAACTGGAACAAGCTGAATGAATTTCTCGAGTGTGAGACATATCTTGACGAGTCGTCGATTTCATGTCGCAAGACGAAAATAGAAACTAATTTGTATTGTGGGCCCACTGCAATTAATGCATTTAAAGTAACACAATACCGAAAGAAAGATTTTCCAAATCAAATGTTAAGTAAAAACTAAGGTCTTCCGTAAACACTCCAAGTAATAAATGGTATAAAATTTTTAGTTTTGTGTGACATAGCGAAAATTAAAGAACACTGTAAGAAATGATCAAATTACAAACTGAACTGTTCGACACATATTTAGGAACGAAGCGAAATTAAACTAAACTACATCTTTGCGTGGTTTTTTGTTCAGTAGATCACGAGTTTTTGATGGTCAATGGAAAGAGTTAACCGGTAGAAAGAATTAAAATTAGGGTATAAACATGGTTAGATATGGAATAAAGCAGTGGATACACTGTGGACCTGAAGTCGATAAAGCTGCACGGTTAAGTCACGCTAATCCCGAGATACACCCTCTTTTCTACATTAGAACGTCTAATTTTCGGCCGAAAGATATGCCCTTTTTAAAAATTTTAAAACCAAAGTCAGATGCAACAGAGCGCCGTTTGAAACAAGCCAAGCCCATTCCTACCCCCCCCCCCCCCCGCCACTGAGGTGGGCGCATACCCCTACTCAATCTTCCCAAATTATTTCAACAACTGTGTGTCTATAAACGATTGGTAAATACAAGGTAGTTTAGACGATCCTGCTTCATGGCGCTTTTTGGGGGTAATTCTTTAGACGTCAGAGAGCAGAAAATGTCTGCTTTGAAGTCGCCGATGCCACCATTTCAAATACGATCTTACAGGTTGTGGACCTTTCCTAGTAGCGTTTTGGGAAGAGAAGTTTTGTTGAAAGATGGGAGGGGGGGGGGTGGAGGTAGGGGGAGCTTGCCCACTTTTTTGTTGGGGGAGGGGGAATACAGTCCCCTGCTCCGTCACCTATGAAATTGATACTGCAGTAAATTCATCCCTTACTGAAATGTACATGTTTACGTCGCTAATTAGTAATGCAAATTGTTGGTGGTTTCAGGTCAGAATTTAAAAAGATCAGAGCCATAATCGAATTTGAAACGATCAGAGGCCATAATCGATGGCTCCTGAAAAAAAAAATACTTATTTCGTACCTGATTTGAAATAAAATTCGTTCTGTCTCCAGCATCGACGTTCTTAAAAAAAATTAAAGGTTCTTATATAAAGAAAGCGAGTGTATATTCTTCCTGGCCTTGAACAATGTTGGTCACAGTTACTTCTGGCAGGAACAATTCTTCGAAAAAAAAAAACAAGAAATCCACGTATTGCTTCTTTCGTTTCACCTTAATATGACTGGTGTCGAGTTCAAAGTGATTGCAGATTTCTTTTAGCATTTGAATAGCAAAAGAAGACAGCTTCGAGGAACGGACGAGTTCACATAGCTTATAGCAGTCATAAACTATTGGATGCTCCAGCGACACTTCCTGCATGACTGTATTGGTCAACTCTTGAAGGGCACTCTCCCTCTCTGCGTTGTCCACTTCCTCATCACTAACATCTGCTACATCTTGCCGGCGTCGCTTAGCAGCCAGGCGACTAAAAAAGCTTGCTATCTGCTTGGAAGTCAGAAACTCGGCGCTTGTAAAGAGACGATTCCCTTCACTGTCCCTGGCTGTCATCATGGCTCTTGCAACAGAGTCTGGATCTGCTTTTCGCCCTGATGTCTCTCCAAGATCGAATTTCTTTGTCAAGTAATCTCTCTGACTAGTATTGAATCTAGTTCTTTTAACTTGCGACGACCGCAATGCCCAGCCCATAGGAAGAGACACGCTTCCTGTCGGTCCTGGTTTAGGTACTTCTGTTGGGATGTTTGGGACGATACCAGATTGCACTTCAATTCTCTCTAAATAACCAGTAATGGCTCTGTCAAGAAGACTCTCGCTTCAATAGCGCGGTGATGTTTGCCGCAATCAAGGTGCCCCTGAAGTGAGGAGAAACGCTGGTAACGTTTAATACATCCTTCTTCAGGACAGGAAAAGAGACTTACATTTGATTCATCAGAAGAGGATTCGTCAGAGCTTGGTGAATCGCTTGGGGCCGGCGTGTCAGCCTGTTTCGAAGGGATCTTTGGTTTCTTAGATTGAATTGTTGTAAAGTTCGCGTTTTGTCCGTTAGTGACGCTGTCAACTGCTGATAGCCCTGGAACTTCCGTATTTGGCTGGAAGTCGAGATTGCCTCACTGAATCAATTTCCCAGGACCAATTTTATAGGCCCTCCATACAATCAGCCCTTCGTCGGTGTATTCTATGTTTGAAATAGCGCTGACACCTTCCAACATGATAGCTGAGAACGTCTCGGGCTCAGGGGGTCCTGAAATGGTAACGTTAACCGATGGTAATCCACCCGCTGAGAGAATGGCATCTTTCATTTCCTCTGCGCTTTCAATGTTGTTCCCTGAATTGAGATAAATCTTCATATGGGACTTAATGCCGGCTGCTTTCCTATCACACGCTCCTTTGCCTGCTTGCGAATCGCAAAAATCCAGCCTCTTGATAGAAACGTCATGTTGTTGGCTGATTAGTTTTGCTCCCACTATGGTTGTGCCACAGTGGTAGCAGCCTGCGTTGTCTTGCCAGTAATAGGTCTTCTTAACTTGAATTGAGGCTGAGCTTCTTTGACCTGTCTTAGCACATCGGACATGACGGAGAGTACTGTACAGCCATCCTGGTTGCAACTCCTGAATACATTTACGAACGTCATCATCTGGAGGCTCTGGTCGTCGCCTCTCCTGATGGCTACAGTTATGTGCCACGAAATACCACGTTTTGCGTACCAATCGGTCTGGCTTTCTCTAAATTTGCGGGGTAGAAATTTCATAGCCCAATCTTGGACTAAAACAATGGACGTGCTGTCGAGTGCATCCAGTTGGCTTAGCCTTACTTCTTCTTAATTTACTGACCGTAGCAGATGCGCTTTCCAGTTCACAATGTCTTTCCGAGCTTTTCTCATCACGAAACAAAGCTCTTCTTTTAAATCACTAGAAGCCAGCTTCTCTATTGCAGCCTCGATTTCGTCCATAGTTTTAGTAAGATCATCGCAATTGTCACAGCTGGTGTTGTGCTCATGTGAACACTGGGACTGGTAATCACGGTCTTTAGGGTCGTTGAGTGCGTAGACTCTGCAGTGGTCAGCGACATCCGAGCTCGCCGAGACATGAACCTGCGAATTGAAGCATACAAAACTAATGTCACAAGTAAACTATCATGTATGTGAAATATTTTTTTTTACAATAACTGAGCGAATTTTATGCGCTGTTTGGCTAATTTTCATTGTCAATAAGAGGGCAGACGCATAAAACGCGTCGCTGACGCAATCAGCGAAGGTTTTGTCAAACTTTTCAGCACTGATTTAGCGCTATATTCTTGATGAGGCGAGAATTATTCCACAAAACAAGTAGTCTTCAATGAGGGAATCATCTATAATTTATCGGTTAAAGCTTAAGAAACTATTCAGTGCAGCCTGAGAGCGAAAAGATGAGGATGTTTATCGAGGATTCAGAGTTGAAAATTGGCGGTGAGCGGGAATGTGTGCTGTCAGTTAAGAAGCTGAACCGCGTTCTTGCGGATTATTTTGTGACCACTTTTCACTGGATTAAAGGTTAGTTGAACAATTCGAATTTTTTTCACAATGTTATGACACAATTTATCATCAATAACAGGACAGACGCATAAAAAACTGATGTCAATTTGTTAACTCGAAACAAAAGTAGGTTAGAGCGTGTACATGACAAGAACAACTAATTTGATAATTCACTTTCTCGTTCCATGTTTTGTTTCCACAGTTGCCATAAATTACACCGATTGTTTGATTCCCAGATTGTAAGCTAAGATCTATTATAAACTACATGTTTCAACATCCAGGGAAAAATATGGAGTTGAAAAGTAACGTAAGCTTCTACTTCAGTTTGTAGAAAACAGACAGATCAAGGAAAATGGGTACACTTACCTTGTAATCAGTCTTTAGGTCACGCTTGCATTTCTTTAGATGCTCTTTCTGTTCTTTTGCCCACGACATCCCCATATTCATCTCTCCCAAACGGTCAGCAACACCTCCAAGGATATCAAAGGCTTCCGCACCAGCTGAACTAATGTAATCTATTCCCTGCAACGACTTCCGGGTGGAAGCAGGGCACACTTCAAGAATACGTAGAAGAGTACTGCAACTCATAGGAGTAAAGCCACTCTCTTTAGAATAGGCTTGGTAATGCTGAACAATACGCTCAGGTATCATATTTCGTACCACGTTTGGTATTTTGATTACCTCTTTCGTCGATAGTGTGACCACCTTTTCTCCAAACGGAAGATCTTTGAGGACTAGTAATAAAGTCCAGAAAATGTGCCAGCTTGTCTTCTGGAACCACCATTCTTGTTCGTGAACTTGGCGGCGGAACTGGCGCACCTCGTCCGTGGAGGAGAATATGCTGTCTAGCCACCGTGAAACGATATCTGGTTAATCCAGGTATCCACTCTTGAATCTTTGCAAAACTAGCTTTGTCGGCCATGATGGAGAGAATCTGTCTGCGAGTATCCCATTGATCCGCATTGTTATAGCAAGTCGCAAGGGCTTCCAAGAGTGAATCATCTGTAGTTGCAGAACGCCTCTCAGCATCTACTTTAAACAACCGTTTCGTTTCTTGAGATTCGGAGAGTGCGTGCCATAACTGGCTTGGCTCCTCTGGTGCTGCTTCACTTAAAACAGCTGAAACGGCTTCCCTAGCTTTACGCACATGCTGTCGTTTTGTCCGCTCACTAGCTTCATCCTACGGTGTTCGCAGTGTATACCTGATAGGGCTGACATCTCTACTTTCCAAAAAGGTGTTCAAATGCGCTAAGGAATTAGGGGCGTTTACGACCGTCGATGTGGAAACGTTTTCCGTCAAATTCCATGTATCATCATACGACGCATCTAACTGTATAGAAAGGATACTTTCAGAGGCGTCTTTCTCGATATCGTCACGATGCAAATGGAAAGGAGTACTTGCTGCAACAGGAGCTTGACTTCTTGGTCCCGACTGAAAGGCAATAATAATTATACTAGCGACGCAAGCACAAGCGCAAGCATAACAGCACTTATTTCACTGTGAAAACGGCTTCAAAGCAAGCAAAAGCTCAAGCACATTGAATTTTTATGCTTGTGTTTGTACTTGCGGCAAGCACAAGCACAAGAACCATTTTTTCCTTTTCGCGTGCTTGTGCTTGTGCTTGCGCTTGTGTTTATGCTTGCGTCGAAGCCGTTTTCACTATGAAATAAGAGCTGTTATGCTTGCGCTTGTGCTTGCGTCGCTAGTGAAAACCACGCTTTAAGGTGCATAAATTTATCATGAAACATACATTAGAGCAGATAGCCCAAAAGTGTGACCACTTTTAATGAGTTAACATTCGTTCGTGCAGTTATTATCCAATCAGAGGCCGAGGACAGCTTTCCGTTGACGTCTGATTGGATTATATATGTACGGAAGAACGAGAATGATTTTTGAAATTTACGTTCCCTCAAGGTAAACAACTCACATGCAAAGATTGATTGCAAATCTATGGGCAGTTCAAGATAATTTGGAGCAAGAAAACAAAAAGAAAATAAAGCTGGGAACGTCAAACGGGAACAACAGTTGTGTTTCTGAAATTTTAAGCAACAGAGATCGCAAAAAAAAACCGGCAAAATATTCTCAGGGTAAAGTAGAATCCCCAGTACGGTGCCACGCCTTTTTTTTATCTCAAAATCTAATTTTCCTGTGAGTAAACAACCAATAGACAGAGTTTTTATTGAAATTCTGTAAGCAGTTGTATTTCTTTTTCAAATGGGCTTACTTCCGGGGAGGGCTTACATACGATGGGGGGAGGGGAGGCGAGGTTATTTTTAAATGGATTTTTGCAATGCATTTGCGTTTCTATTGGGACGTGATTCCGTACGTTCTCTTTTTGGGGTATACAATACCAGAAGGCAAAGCTTTTTAAATATAACACTTTAAAACCCCAAACAGTTCGTTTAGTCTTTTAGTGGGGTAGGGGGGGGGGGGGGCATTTTTTGTTATAACTAACAAAACAACCTCCACAGCAGCAACCTATAATCCGAAAAATTGTACTTTCTTGGCTTTAAATCGAGAGCGTTTATTATCTGAAAGGTTCTTGCGTCAGGTTTTTAGGGAACTTATTTCTTGGAGGGAGGGGCTTTCCTGGGCGAGGGGGGGGGGGTGGTGGGGGCTTTCGGATTTTACATTAGTAGTATCTTGTCTAGAATTGTTTTACACTGTTTACCACGCTCAGTACAAAAAAGGTAAAAAGGGCTCAGTATTAGAGACTCACTATGGTAAGATTCTCCATGGGGCCGAGCACTTCTGTTTCGTCACTAAGCTCTTCAGCAAGTGCCTCTCCGCTTTCTGTTGTAGATTCTGCTTCACAATCCAGTTTTGAAAGTAAAATACGACAGTTACGACAAACACCTAAAACAAATAAAAATTCAAATCAATATTAACATTGAATGGGACATTGTCATCAGTGTTTGTTTTTCCCGTGTGATTAGAAGAACTACTTTTGACAACAAAGTCACGTGACCAGGCTGGCATATCCCTCGGAGTATGAATTTTTTGTTTACGAAAATGATCTTTAGTTTGTAAAGGAAATTTCTACTTGTTTATTAGCTATGTATGTTCATTGTTATCTGTACAAACCTGATCCGACGGCAACAAATACACCTGTCCTCTGATATATCAACTTTGCTCCCCGTTTTCCAAGGCCTCTCTCTGCTTTAGGCCATCTTCTATCTTCGCTATGGCCCGATAATTTCTCAGGAACCTGGCATCGCTGAGATCCACAGCGCCATCCAGTTCCCAAGGAAGATCGGTGGTAGGGACAAATAGTGAACTGACCAATGTTTTCAGGAAAAGTAAAAACTTCTGCTCTGGCAAGAATCAAATCAACCTCTGTTTCGACATCTGAGATCCCCCATGTAGACTTATGTCCCGCTATTTCTCGAGTACAGTATAACAACGGAATAACTTCTGTCTTCTTCGCCTTATCTCTTCGCTCGTAGGTGCAGGAATCTCCGACAATAGCGCTAAAAGAACACTTCGCATCCATACAGAAATAATGATAAAAAACACGTTTCCTTCAAACTCGCGTTCTAAGCGCTTCCCGCGCTAGTATCAAGATTTTCTAATTTGTTAACGTCAATCAAGATCATTATCAACCACCAAATGTAAAAAGTACGCCAAAGTATCCGAGAGTGATATATTTTACGTATCGTGTTTTCCCGGAGGGGTACTCAGAAAAGTTTTATACGGGGAGGCTCCGCCCCAAGTTCTAACCCCTTACCCTTTTATATACCATTTTTGACAGAAATTGTACCCCTTTCGTATACCTTTAACTGAAAAAAGGTACCCCTTTCATATACCTAAGAGACATGGCGTGGACTTAAAATAGGACGTTTTCTTGTCATTTTTATGTAGCGCTTAATAAATTAAAATAATACAGCCATAAATTGCGTCTGTTCGAAATATTTTAATTAAAGGCCCTTTTAAATAGCCAAATGACAGATTTCCATACACTTTCATATACTTAAACTCGTGAAATCCCTACCCCTTTTACATACCTGAAGCCTGAAAAAGGTACCCCTTTTGGGCGGAGCCTCCCCGTATAGGCCATTATAGGGAGTACCCCCCCCCGGGCGTGTTTTAAAGGTAAGCATTTTATTAGCATCTTATCTGCCAAATACATTAAATAATCTTGCCATCCTTTTTAACAGCGTTCGTTCACGAAGCAGTTTTACACATACTGTTTACATTACGGCGACAAGGAATCTACAGAAATCACGAAATGCCGACCACCAAATTAATTACCGACGTACGGGTAAAATAAATATTTCTTCGGTTAATGACAGTGTTTTATCCAAGAATGAATTTTTTTGCCATGATATTTTAATTTCAAGAACCAATTTATATCTTAAGAACGGAGATATGTTTGTAAAGGAATTTCAAAAGATATATTGGATGTTTCAACAAGCCCGCTGAAATGAACAACCAGCAACCATTGTTTACATTTGCTGATAATTTCGTTAAAATTTGGTTAATTCAGCGGCGCCCCGAAAATCTCTCGAAAGAGAACCCAAGCTGAATTTTATACATAATTTATAACAGCATAAAAGGGTTCCACAGCCGAAGTTTGAAGAAATTTGGAGTTATGGCACATGGCGAAAAAAAATTCTGAACTTTATCAATAAATTAGGGATTTTCCCATAAGTAAATAGAGGTACTTTTACAAAATTTGTAATTAATTCTCGAATGACGCTCAAGTCAATTTATTACCTATTTTTAGAAGCTAAATACCTTGCCTTTCAAGAAAACGTATCGAAAAATTCAAGTTCTTCTTTGCACGCGAACTAAATTAAAACTTAGGTTGCCAAAATTTAGCTTTGTATTCGGCCACTTTTGGCGATCTTGTGGGCGAAATTCCTTTTTCTAGTTTTTTCACGGATGTAAAGCGCTTTGAGACGAAAAAAACTACATCAAATTTCAAGGCTAGCTAAAGGCTATTTGTGGGCAAAAAATGAGGGAAATCGATTTTTCCAATTTCTGCCGCTAAATCAATTTTTTGATTGAAATCTGCTGAAAGTCGTTCTTAAAGTTCCTAGAGAAATCAAAAGGAAATAAACAAAGCAAGCAAATAAGTTTAACGTCTTTATTATCTTCAACGCTGCTACTGCTACTTAAGTATCACAACGAAAATCTACTCTACAACTGAAATCAACTCTTGCCAGTTTTGTGTTTTATTTCCGGCAGCAGCAAAAGCTGTAGTAGGGATATGGGTCTGGGAACCGAGTGATGTCGGTGACAGGCCGTGACACCTCGTTCCCTCCGTTGGGCGCGTGATCACATTGGTAGTTGTAGAACGCGCCAATTTTTTCTCCGTTTTGAGTGGCTTTTCCTGTTTTTCCATGAAGGGAAACTTCTGCGTCGCAGTTGCGGTACTGACTCTGGGCACAAAGCTGTGTGCAGGTTTTCCGATCATCCGTGTTGCGCACAAGAACAACGTTTTCACAGCACCCAGTTCCCCCTGAACTCGTGCTTCCTCTGCAGGCAGCAGCGGCGGCCATGTGAAGAGACTGCCAACCCAAGTCGTACAGCGAGTACTTGTCATAACCAGCGGTGAGGTTGTCTTGAGGCAGGTGACCGTTTTGGTCGAGCAGGGCAAAGCCACCAGGCTGGCCGGCTTTAGCCAAATATGCTTTTATTTCGGCCAACTGGGCTTTCAAATTGGCAACCTGAAATTAATTAAACACTAGCTTTTTATGATGCAATATCAATACTATCGTTAAGGTAAAATCTTTAAGTGTTGTTTTTTAATTCAATTTTTTGTCATTTCATTTTAAATAATTGTCACTTTACAGCTAAATGGAAACGCACTATTCAGTAAATTATCTAATTTCCTGTTCTCTTATATTCCATGATAAAGTGTTCGACAAGCAACAACAACATTCTATTACTCTACGCTACAGCCATTTTCTTTTCTTTTGTTTTCTTCGCAAACGAGGACGCAATGTTGCGGACAGAAATGTTACCCTGTTTGCGCTCGCCTGCAACATTTGTTGCGGACACAAAATGTATGCCTGAAGCACACACACACAAAAATGTTTCTGATTTTTTCAGAAACATTTTATGTCCGCAACAAATGTTTTTCCATTTGCTCGCCCAAGAAAACGTCATGAGCAACGTCCTCGTATGCAACCTCATTTAGTATTTGGCTTCTTAAAGTAAGCATTATGGCCGGCCATGATCCTTAACTTTTGAGTAAACTAGAAGAGAGTTTTGGGATGAAAGTAAATATCCCGTTATTAATCCTCTTTTAGCAAATGTGCCTGGCTTATACAGAATCCACCGGGTTTAAAATGTGTGTCTTTAAAATGTGTTATTTACCTCTTTCTTCAACTTCACTCTCGCGGCATCCATTCCTGAAAAAAGGATTAGTACGAGCAGAGACGTAGCAAACAAGGCAGACTTCATTTCTCTTTTATCTCTGTGAAGATAAAAGAAGAAAAATAGTTTAAATTAGAATGTATATATTTATAACAACATTGTGCTTGTACCGAGATAAGAGGGACGAACGTGAATTCTGAACTTTAATATTTAACAAGCCACGTGTTTTCATCGATGCAGTGAGTGCATAAAAAGGTATTTCATCTGTATTGTGAAATTGAGGAATTGTCTAGATCGACTGAGTGAGCAATAATATGACATTTTTGCTGGAAAAATACCTTCTAATCATGATTTACTTCTCTCGAGTTAATTCGAGGGACGTGACGATTTCGTGTCTCTGTTTTTATTTAACCTTCTAGTAATTCTACTCAAAACTCCACAAGCGGCTGGTCTTTTTTAGTATACCTCTCCTAGCTATAGTTACAGAACACTGTCACGGGGATTTTAATGCTTTTCAGTAAAAAATACTAAAATTGCCGAATAGGTCTTCTCGTACATGAAATACACCTAGTACATCATGACGGAGATATAAAGTAAATTGTTGTTGAACGAAGAAGGGAGCCATAATAATTCTTAGGTGTTTATCCAATCCACAAGGACAAAACTTGAAAAAATCAGCGTGACGTTTTCAAGTTGAGATCTAAAGTTCCTGATGGCATCAAAATAATATCACTTGTTTATCGCTTCAGTACACTTCTTGCATGGTGATTTTTTAACAAAATTGGACCACTATTCGTATCCTATTCGTATAACATCGGGGCGTTAAAATCGCGGATCTTTTTAATGATCAGAAATTCAAATTTTCGAAAATTACTGAAGGGTGCAACTTTGTGACCTGAGTTACCCATATTTTCGAAACTTATGTATTTCCATATACTGAAGTGCATTGTTAGACCCCTTTTTTGGAATAAAACCTGAGATGACAGAGAAGAACAGTAGTCTAGTTTTCAACTCACCAGTTTATGATGCTCAAAGGGTATAAATGTGGATCACTATGACCGTGATTGTTAAAATATTCGAATCACGTTATTCTATTTTCAGACACTCATCTTATATTTCTGGATAATGGACTCTTGCACCTTAATGCAGCTGAGAACATTGTATTAAACTAAAAATGTCAATGCATAAGGGACATTATGATAAGTTAACAAATTTGGGTATCTAGTCACTAAATTGGGTAAATACGAGTTGTCAACTTTCGATTGGTATGCGTTGGAACACATGTTAAACATTTCCTTCGCAACAACAAGGGTCGAGCTATGTTCAGTTTAGGAACGAAGATTATTGTCCAATTTACAATCAAGTTGAGATGTCTTTTCCAAACTTTGTTTAACAAACTGTTCACTTGTTGCGCTAAAAGCTTTTATTAGACCATTCGCTTAACATTTGCAACGCTTGTTATCAAAAGCAATTAGCTAAAAACAACGCAGCTAAGTAATGTTTAATAAACGAGCAACAGTGTTTTAACAGATTTAAAATCACTAGGTGAACGAACGACTTCTTAAACACTATCTAAAAATTTTAAAAGCGTTTTCGTATCGAGTTATAACAATCGCTTATGTGAAAGTCTGAAACTGGTAGGCGACAAAAATATCAGGAAAATAGTCTGCAAGAAAAACAAAGTGCATTTTTTTACCTTCTAAGCAAGGGACATGTTGTCCCCAGTCATAAAGCTTTGAGAAACCAACAACCGTCTCTGAAGAAGAGGGGAACTAAGCAAGTGCTTGAAGCCACACGTTCGGCGACTAAGTGTAATTCGTTAAAATTAGTTCTACGGAGGGAGGGGGAGGGGGGAAATAGGGAGTAAGACGTTGACAGTTTGTGTATTAGTTTGTCCCGAATTGGTAAGTTTAATCCGTAGAACAATGATGCGTACATCCGTACATGATGTACACCTAGTACATCATGACGGAGATATAAAGTAAATTGTTGTTGAAGGAAGAAGGGAGCCATAATAATTCTTAGGTGTTTATCCAATCCACAAGGACAAAACTTGAAAAAATCAGCGTGACGTTTTCAAGTTGAGATCTAAAGTTCCTGATGGCATCAAAATAATATCACTTGTTTATCGCTTCAGTACACTTCTTGCATGGTGATTTTTTAACAAAATTGGACCACTATTCGTATCCTATTCGCATAACATCGGGGCGTTAAAATCGCGGATCTTTTTAATGATCAGAAATTCAAATTTTCGAAAATTACTGAAGGGTGCAACTTTGTGACCTGAGTTACCCATATTTTCGAAACTTATGTATTTCCATATACTGAAGTGCATTGTTAGACCCCTTTTTTGGAATAAAACCTGAGATGACAGAGAGGAACAGTAGTCTAGTTTTCAACTCACCAGTTTATGATGCTCAAAGGGCCCGGTATAAATGTGGATCACTATGACCGTGATTGTTAAAATATTCGAATCACGTTATTCTATTTTCAGATACTCATCTTATATTTCTGGATAATGGACTCTTGCACCTTAATGCAGCTGAGAACATTGTATTAAACTTAAAATGTCAATGCATAAGGGACATTATGATAAGTTAACAAATTTGGGTATCTAGTCACTAAATTGGGTAAATACGAGTTGTCAACTTTCGATTGGTATGCGTTGGAACACATGTTAAACATTTCCTACGCAACAACAAGGGTCGAGCTATGTTTAGGAACGAAGATTATTGTCCAATTTACAATCAAGTTGAGATGTCTTTTCCAAACTTTGTTTAACAAACTGTTCACTTGTTGCACTAAAAGCTTTTATTAGACCATTCGCTTAACATTTGCGACGCTTTTTGTCAAAAGCAATTAGCTAAAAACAACACAGCTAAGTAATGTTTAATAAACGAGCAACAGTGTTTTAACAGAATGAAAATCACTAGGTGAATGAACGACTTCAAAAACACCAAAATTTATAATTTAAAAGCGTCGGTTTCCTTATCGAGTTATAACAGTCGCTTATGTGAAAGTCTGAAACTAGCAGGCGACCAAAATATCAGGAAAATAGTTTGCAAGAAAAACAAGTACTTTCTTACACATGTTCTTTGTCCTTCCTTCTAAGAGAGGGACATTACGTCCCCTTTCATAAAGCTTAAAGAAACCAAAATCTTTGAAGAAGAGATGAACTAAGCAAGTGCTTGAAGCCACACGTTCGGCGACTAAGTGGTTGGTAAAATTAATTCGACGGAGGGAGGGGGAATATAGGGAGTAAAGCAATAACACTTCGTTTATTAATTTGTCCCGAATGGAAAGTTTAGTCCATAGAACAATCGGTTCTCAAATATAAAGTAGCAAACGATTCATTGAAAGACAATAGAACCACCATTGTCAAAGGAAGCTGGTTGCTCTTCCATTTTAATTATTTTTTTACTGAGCCTAAAACTGAAGTGTTCATTAAAGCGTTCATTAAAACTTGAAAGGCAATAGTAGTCAAACAAAGTAAAGCGAATAATAAAGTTTTTTAAACGTCTTTATTATCATCAACGCCGAGAGGTTAACCTTCAACATGCAGTTACTCAAGATTCACAATGAAAATCTACGCTGACAAAGACGTTCTGTTTGCTCTTGCATTAATTTTTACTTCCTGCAACAGCAAAAGCTGTAATAGGGATATGGGTCTGGGAACCGAGTGATGTCGGTGACAGGCTGTGACACTTCGTTCCCTCCGTTAGGCGCGTGATCACAATTGTAGTTGTAGAACGCGCCAATCTTTTCTCCGTTTTGAGTGGCTTTTCCTGTTTTTCCATGAATGGAAACCTCTGCGTCACAGTTGCTGTACTTCGTCTGGGCACAAAGCTGAGCGCAGGTTTTCCGATCATCTCTGTTGCGCACAAGAACAACGTTTTCACAGCACCCAGTTCCTCCTGAACTCGTGCTTCCTCTGCAGGCAGCAGCAGCCGCCATGTGAAGAGACTGCCAACCCAAGTCGTACAGAGAGTACTTGTCATAGCCAGCGGTGAGGTTGTCTTGAGGCAGGTGTCCGTTTTGGTCAAGCAGAGCAAAGCCACCGGGTTGGCCGGCTTTGGCCAAATATGCTTTTATTTCGGCCAACTGAGCTTTCAAATTGGCAACCTGAAATTAATTTAATACTAGCTTTTTATGACGCAATATTAATGTTATCGCTGAGTTAATGTTCCCAACCCATGAAGTTAAAACAAGACAACAAGTTCAGTGGGAGAAAAGGGGTAAGGGATGAAGTGCTCGAGTTGCCAATCAGAATCATCAATAGAAATCATGCAGGGTACATGTATCACAGGTTAGTTGGTTGGCAACGAGAGACTGGAATCCTCTCCTTCCTTTCAGGAAGCCCTAGTTCCCAAGAAACTGGGGTCCTAATCTCTAGGACCCTTGGGAACAAACACAACCACATGCCCTGGTTCCCAAGAAACTGGGGTCCTAATCTCTAGGACCCTTGGGAACGTTCCCAAGAAACTGGGGTCCTAATCTCTAGGACCCTTGGGAACAACCACAACCACATGCCCTGGTTCCCAAGAAACTGGGGTCCTAATCTCTAGGACCCTTGGGAACAATCACAACAACCAACAACAGCAACACTGCGGGGCCCCACTATAAGGGGAAAGCTGACCCTGTGAGGCTATGGGGCAAAAGGGCGAATGGTACAGAGCACTTCATCCCCTCCCGTGGTTTATTAACTATAAGAAAAGACAATGCTTAGTTAAGATGGTCTAAAGCTATTGAAGAAGTTCGGAAGAGACAGTAATCGAATAACAGAATGGTCGAGTTGATACATGCCAGCTCGACACTAAAGCTAACGGTTACATGTATATCAATATCTCAAAAGCAGACACATTGCTCAAGTCCAACAGCTCTAAGCCTGAGCTAGCATACAAAATGATAACAATACAAAAACAATGTTTCTGTAAGCAGGCATGCTGCTTAAGTCCATCAGCTCTAAACGTAAGTAAGCATACAAAATGGAAATAATAATTATTAGAATAATGTCTATAAATGCGGGCTTGCTTCTTTAGTCCATCAGCTATGGCTAACGTTTAAAAATAATAATAGTAATATAATAAACACCCTTAACATAGCCAGATATGTGCGTAGAACTAAAACATTGCCTACATTTTTACAAATACTAAGCTAAAAGAGAACCAAAGGGGGCTTGGTGGGTGGGAATTATTGTGAAAACTCTTTTAGGGAGCTCAGAGAATTTGAAGTAAAACTACTCAAGTCTAGATAAAACCGCATGGCCTTGATTGACATAATAGAAAAGGGGCGATGTGATTGGCCAGCCCGAATAGCGCATCACACTCAGAAGTGAGTTTGACCTTTGAATGTAACGCAAGAGTGATAGTCTTGCAGCATATTGCGTGACAGATCTGCGTATTTGAATAGAGTGATCTTATGACTTCTCTGAACTCCTTTCATGGTTGTCACATTAACTTTAATTTATATTACATGTAAATTGGCATTTATATTACATATAAATTTGCTTTAATGTTCCCAACCCATGAAGTTAAAACAAGACAACAAGTTCAGTGGGAGAAAAGGGGTAAGGGATGAAGTGCTCGAGTTGCCAATCAGAATCATCAATAGAAATCATGCAGGGTACATGTATCACAGGTTAGTTGGTTGGCAACGAGAGACTGGAATCCTCTCCTTCCTTTCAGGAAGCCCTAGTTCCCAAGAAACTGGGGTCCTAATCTCTAGGACCCTTGGGAACAAACACAACCACATGCCCTGGTTCCCAAGAAACTGGGGTCCTAATCTCTAGGACCCTTGGGAACGTTCCCAAGAAACTGGGGTCCTAATCTCTAGGACCCTTGGGAACAACCACAACCACATGCCCTGGTTCCCAAGAAACTGGGGTCCTAATCTCTAGGACCCTTGGGAACAATCACAACAACCAACAACAGCAACACTGCGGGGCCCCACTATAAGGGGAAAGCTGACCCTGTGAGGCTATGGGGCAAAAGGGCGAATGGTACAGAGCACTTCATCCCCACAAATACACGAAGTGTATTCCCCATAGACGAATAGCACGAAAATATAAAATAGGTTTAAGTTAACATGTAAATAAGTAGTAGTAGCCCTTCACTCGACTCCTTTTCAGGAGTATAGACTATCAACAGTCTCTCGTCATAGCATCCTGTCCTGTGCATCCTTCTCTAGCTGGTACCAACTCTTGCCCATGGACTCGATCTCTGCTTTTACCGAGCGTCTCCAGGTGTTTAATAGTCGACCTCTCTTTTGACTCCCTTGAGGATTTCAGGTCAAAGCTTGCCTTTTGATGGTACAGGAATGCATCCGTAAGGTGTGACCTAGCCATTTCATACACGTAAAGGAGTAGATATATAAATTCAAGACTGTTAATACTAAAATGCCCTATTCATGGTTTCCCTTTGAATGATACAGCACAAATTCAATAAGTGCTGGGAAAAACGGGAATAAAAGACCTTATACAGAGCACAAGTTTGTTATTCACCACTGGAATTATACATTGCTGACCTAAGAAACATGGCAGGAAGGCAGAACTCGCACAAGAATCAATCAGGGTAGAAGGTGCGAAAAATAAGGCGTATTTGAACAATTAAGACACTTGCTACACAGACATGCATTCATTGTAGATAGAGTAGCTCCTGTTGGATTTATCCTTGTGCCACTAAACTTGGCAGGCTTGAAATGGTTCAATGCTTCTGCATGAACAAAGTAATGTATTCACTACAAAGCAAAATTTTATGTTTTGATCCTAGAATCCTCACTTTTGTATTTCCTGTGACATACTCCCGTAGAAAGTCCTGTTATTGTATTTTATGTCAGGGCCGTTCCTAGGCAATTTTAGTGGTAGGAAAGGCAGGTACGCCCCTGTATGTCTTGGATCAAATTCTTGCTACAATAATATTATTGTTCAATTTCCCCTTGAGTTATAACCTATTTTTTGTTAAAATGGCAGTGACAATGGCACCTTTAAATACCTCAAATTTCTTGCATTAAATGTAAAAACTGTTTACATTTTTAGAATCTTCATAAAGTATTCTATAAGCTGAAAACTTTCGTTGCTTTGAGTTGTTATTTGTCCTATTTTTACTTCAGTGACAAGGGACGAGAATTCACCACCCTGGCCTCCAGCAAAGTTAAGTTTATGTCGCTCTTCCTCAACTTTGAGCAGCCAAATTATAAAGGGTCTCGTCTACTCAGGTATTAAGACATGACTTCGAACATTACAGAAGATAACAATAGCGAATTCCACCGGTATCTTGTAATTTCCAGCCCTTTAGGCTTTTCGACGGCTGGTGGAAACGGCAGCCTGCAAATTGCTCTAAGTTTCGTTTGTTTTCATATTGAAATCTCATTTAACGCCGGTCTAATATAACGCAAAATAGAATCAGCTTATAAATATTTATACTTAGCTTTTAGCAAGCTCCACTTGGCCAAGATGCACCCTAGGGAAATCCGGATTGCTTGTCCAATTTTTTACTGACCACTTTCGGCGGGAGAGAAGGCGGCGCGCTGGACGAGGCTTGAAAGACATTCGCGACGGCCTTGACCCTTGTTGACTGTTCTCCGGCTTGACAAGAGAATAGTATATTCTAGTTGAAGAAATCGTCTTGTTCTTTATAAGTCGTTCATTCACATTAAGCTTACATAATCTCGGGCAAACGAAGGCATGTTGTCTCCACCATACAAATAATGCTGTAGTGTCGGGTTTAGCCGCGGTTTGGAGACTACAGGACCTTGAAGCCGAGTCGGTAGAGTGGCCATATTCCGGTAGAGGTAATCTGTTCTGTGTGTGCATATCAAGTTCCTGAGTTGCTGGACCGAATACCTGTTCAGTAGTGCGATGCCTTCGACAGATCGTCCGCACATTTATCTTCGAATGACAGAATAAAATGTGTAAAACCGGAACGTAGTTCGTGGGCAGATACCAGGATAACTCATAAAGTACTGATGGAGCGATGTTGAAGCGAAAAACAATCGAAGGATATCACAGCAATAATTATTATTGTGAAAACTCTTTTAGGGAGCTCAGAGAATTTGAAGTAAAACTACTCAAGTCTAGATAAAACCGCATGGCCTTGATTGACATAATAGAAAAGGGGCGATGTGATTGGCCAGCCCGAATAGCGCATCACACTCAGAAGTGAGTTTGACCTTTGAATGTAACGCAAGAGTGATAGTCTTGCAGCATATTGCGTGACAGATCTGCGTATTTGAATAGAGTGATCTTATGACTTCTCTGAACTCCTTTCATGGTTGTCACATTAACTTTAATTTATATTACATGTAAATTGGCATTTATATTACATATAAATTTGCTGTAAAATCTTTAAGTGTTCTAAATGGAAGCGTCATAATTTCCTGTTCTTTCAAATTCAAATTTGAAGCCACAACAACATTCTATTACTCTATGCTACAGCTATTTTCTTTTCTTTTCTTGGCAATCGAGGACGAAATGTTGCGGACAGAAATGTTTCCCTGTTTACTCTCGTGCGCAACATTTGTTGCGGACACAAAATTTATGTCTGAAGAACCTACACACACAAAAAAAATGTTTCTGATTTTTTTTTTTCAGAAACATTTTATTTTATTTTATGTTTTATTTTATTTTGCATTTAACGCATAAATAATTACTTACAAAGAATACTTTACAGTGACATAGCTACTTACAATTAAAGTTGCTTACAAATGATATATTACTTACAATTAATTAACTTACAATCAAAAATGATTATATAATTAGCTTACGATAATCACTCTACAATAAACAATGATAACTAAACATACTAATAAAACTAACAGTACTGAGATTACTTACTTATAGACAATGAAAGTTACAAACGCGATTACATTGCTCTGAATACAAACGCGATTACATTGCTCTGAATAATTTAACCGTACTAACAATACTACAAAACTAGGATACCATTCAGAAACATTTTGTGTCCGCAACAAGCGTTTTCCCATTTGCTCGCCCAAGAAAACATCATGAGCCACAAGTGTCCTCGTATGTAACCTCATTTAGTATTTTGGCTTCTTAAAGCAAGCATATGGCCGTTTAAGATCCTTTTGGGTAAACTAGAAGAGAGTTTTGGGATGAAAGTAAATATCGCGTTTTTAATCCTCTTTTATACCATGCATATAAAATAGTTGTTTCTGTTTTTTTAGCAAATGTACCTGGCCTATACAAAATCGACCGGGTTTAAAATGTGTGTCTTTAAAATGTGTTATTTACCTCTTTCTTCAACTTCACTCTCGCGGCATCCATTCCTGAAAAAAGGACTATTACGAGCAGAGACGTAGCAAACAAGGCAGACTTCATTTCTCTTTTATCTCTGTGAAGATAAAAGAAGAAAAATATGTTTAAACTGGAATGTATATATTTATAACAACATTGCGCTTGTACCGAAATAAGTGGGACGCGCTTGTAAAATTCTGAACTTTGATATCTAACAAGCCACGTTTTTTCATCTATACAGTAGAGTGAATTCGTGTAACCCGTTTTTAAAATGCTAATGAGCCGCAAAATATTCTAATGCTTGTGTACAATAAAACAATACACGAGTGGTCAGAAAACCTTAAAGCAATCAGTTTAATTGTTTTACAGAAAATAAACAGGAAGTGTTTCCTCCTTCTTTGAACACTTTCAACATTTTCAACTCCCGGCTTTGCTATAAACCTAAATCGAAATAAAGCTGACGTTTATTTTCAAACAAAAATAAAATCAAAAGATTATCGGTCTGGTTCAAAACACACAGAATTTAATCTTTTCTCGTTGCTGTTTTTCAGAAGATGGGAAACAAATTTGCCAAGAGAACGTGCATAGCTATTTTCTTGGTCATTAAACTTTTTGTTTGCGAAACAAAAGTTTGCCATCGTGGTTTGCTAAAGCTCCCCAAAGTGAATTGCGCGTGCAGAATTGTGTTACAGTTAAGTTTAGTGTTTGTTTTCCTAACGCGATTTTGAATATAAACGATATAAACGTGACGATTTTTCCGTAATTTTCTGTTTTCCTTTACAGCTCACTAGAATATTACACAGCATACTAGCATATGAAAAACGGGTTACACGAATTCACTCTAGTGAGTGCAAGAAAGGTATTTCATCTGTATTGTTAAATTGAGGAATTGCCCAGATCGACTGAGTGAGCAATAATATGACATTATTGGGGGAAAGAATACCTTCTAATCATGATTTACTTCTTTCGAGTTAATTCGAGCGACATGACGACTTCGCGACTCTGTTTTTATTTAACCTTCTAGTGACTCTACTCAAAACTCCACGAGCGGCTGATCATTTTTAGTATTTCTCTCTTGGTTACAGAACACTGTCACGGGAATTTTAATGCTTTTCGGTAAAAAAATACTAAAATTGGCGAATAGGTCTTCTCGTACATGAAATGCACCTATAAGTAAAAAGGACTAATTAAAGAAGTTGCTCACCTGTCTCGCTAAAAGCTATTATTTTCTGACTATTTCGTTAATCATTTAAACAACAAGTTTAAGAGTTGGCGGATTAAGCATTGCTGTGCAAATTTTGGGCTCTATTAATGACCAACCAAATATTGCAAGTGGAACGTAAACTTATTAAGAGTCACCGTCTCTTATTATCGAGAATCCGCGACAGGACCGAAAATTCGGATTTTCTTTTATTTCGTCAAAAGACTCATTTGGTGAACTATTTTAAAAAAATATTGTTTAAAAATTCCAGCGCGTTTAAATTTTTGTGAAATGCAGGAAAATTTGAAATACCGCAGAGGAGCCAACAATGACGGATGCATGGAATTTGCGCAAAATAGACTACTTTTAACACGCCAGTACAGAAAAAAGAAAGCTTGCTTTCGTTTCATTTTTACACAGTTTGTTATTTGTCCTGTGGTCATTCTGTCGGCTAAATATCATCTAGAAGTAAATAGGTTTTTTACAATTTGAAGCCGTTTAAAAAAATACAGCTGTTGCAATTCAATTTTCACACCAAATTTTAACTGATTTCAGAAGGTCAAAACTCTTCTAGTATACGTATATCTTGACAAAAAAGACGTTCCAAAGAAAGAGTTATATGCTAATGGGTTGCCATATCTAAAAAGTACGTTTGGCCTGTTGAAATTAAGCGCCTAGACGAAAAACTATGAAGGGCATTTTGGCAACAACATGTGAATTTGCGCGCGTTTTTAAGTTTGCGTGCGTTTTTAAGTTTGCGTGTATTTGCGTGCGTTTTTGTTTGCGTGAGTTTAAGTTTGCGTGCGTTTTTAAGTTTACACAAACAGTTTGCACAAACGATTGTCTTGTCAACGAGATGCTTTGCATAAAGCAATCAACACCGAGTTTGAACGTGCAAACGGATTCAATTCGTGCTTAAGTATTTGTTTAGCCACCACCGCTATGTAAATTTATAACTCTTTGAACCTCTCATTTAATTAATTTTCTCATTTGAATCTTTGATATGGCGTCATGAGGTCGCCGAAACGTCGGGAAATAATATCGTTTGTGTTTACCTGTTTGTGTCTTACTAAATCACTGTTTTAAAATTTGCGTGCGTTTTTAATTTTGCGTGCGTTTTTAAGGTATTCATGCTGTCCTGCTTCAATTATTGCTAAAAGCCAGTTATCTGATTATGTTGTTAAGGAAAGCGTTTTTTGGTAATTCTTTGTTTAACGAAAGTTTTATGGCTACATCAAAATCATACTAATTGCGAACAAAAATTTGGTCTGCGTATACAGCAATAAAATCCAAACCGAAAATAAAAACACATACAACATTTAAAAACAACATAAACTTACAGAACCTGTTTTTGCTTAAAACGATCACTTCAACTGCACAAGCGCAAGGAGAACATAAACCTGCAGAACATAAACGGACGGTCGCAGAATTAGTTGCAGTGTTTTATGTAGAAAGATCATGAACAAATTGAAAAAGTGCTTAGTCTTAATCTCAGCTTACCTGACTTTCCCTAGGAAACACACAGTCTGAACCGACTAAACTTAGGAGAGTTATTTATTGAAAACGCAATTGACGACGTGGGATATGCTAAAACTGTTGTCGCATTTTTCTATTGGCTGCTGATTACACTTTGACTTTTGTGATTGGTTGCCTTGAAATGGTAACTTCTGTCCTTCTGTTAACCTAGAGATACATGTAAACTCTTTCATATCCTTGTACATGGAAATTTCGCTCCTTTGGCAACGGTATGAAGTTCACAAGCACCTTAAAAGGCGGGCAATCTTAAGTACAGCCATACACATAAATTGTATGTGGTAAAATTAAAGAATGTTACTGTTTGGTAAGATCCGAAAATACTTAATAGCAGCCAGCAGTTTTTATGATCAAAATTAGTGAATTAAAATAGGGTGTCATTCATACTTTTTTGCTGTATTGTATCTATTGCGAACCCGTTAATTTGATTTAATTTTCCGTATGTGTTTGCGTGTGTTTTTACGATTGCGTGAAATTTTTTGGCAACGGCAACGATTTCACAAGCACGTTAAAAGGCAGGCAAGACTGAAGTAAGGCCATACACATAAATTGTTTGTGGTAAAATTAAAAAATGTTACATTTTGGTAAGATTCGAAAAGTACTAAATAGCAGCCACCAGCATTCATAATGAACCTGATACATAGAAAGGATGTCATTCATACTCTTTTTCGAACCCGTTAATTTTATTTTATTTTGCGTGTGTGCTCTAAGGTTTTGTCAGGCTATCCTTTTTCACAAGCACGTGTAAAGTGTGTTTTGTAAAATGTAATGTTAACTATAATTTATTTACCCACGTAACACGGAAGAGCTCTCAGGGGCTCGTTAGAAAGTGTGCGTGCATCGAAGATCGAATTGGAATTCGGCAGGCAGGCGAAACTAAGGCAGGTGAAACTAAAGTATAGCCATACTCATTTTCTGGAATTTTTTTGGTGAAATAAAAGATATTTTTGTAAGAAACGAAAAATATTAAACAAGCAGCAAGCAGTATTCATGATAACCGATGTATAAAAATAGGTGTCATTCATACAATTGTTCTGCTGTATTGGGTCTACAGCTAATTCAAGAAAGGTTGTCGGAAAAAGCACAAAAGTGCACGCGACAAGACCGAAAGGTGGTCTGGGTATTCACTTGAATTGTTGACCTAGAGGAATTTTTGCACGTGATGATTTTGTTTTTCCTCTCAGGAGGCCTTTTTCTGTAGATTTCCTTTTACTGTCGCACTTTTTTGAGTTTTGAAAATTCTTCTAAAATTCAGCGTGGCTAAAAGTACCTTGTCTGAAAAAGTACATTGTCTTGTCTTACATGTCTGAAGAGAAAGGTAGGTAAAGTCTGCTTCGAGCCTAGTGGCCCATACAGGCCGGAGCTTATCCCGGTTTCCGTAGCATTAAGCGACTAGGAGTATTGCTACTCCCCCCTGGATGGGATGCTAGTCTATCGCAGGGTTACCCCCCAGCAGTAAATTCGCCGGTACCCATTTATACACCTGGGTGGAGAGAGGCACTGTGAGAGTAAAGTGTCTTGCCCAAGAACACAACGCAGCGCCCCGGCCAGGCCTTGAACCCGGGCCGTTCGACTAGGAGGCGAGCGCGCTAGCCATTAGGCCACCGCGCCTCCCACTCTGGTCTGGGTATTCACTTGAATTTTGCATATTGGCCTAGAGGAATTTTTGCACGTGATGATTTTGTTTTTCCTTTCAGGAGGCCTTTTTCTGTAGCTTTCCTTTTACTGTCGCACTTTTTTGAGTTTTGAAAATTCTTCTAAAATTCAGCGTGCCTAAAAGTACCTTGTCTGAAAAAGTACCTTGTTTTGTCTTACATGTCTGAAGAGAAAGAAAACGTGCATATTCGCGAATTTGTCATGTCGCCATCTTATTAGTATTCAGCACGTGAATTAGCTTTCTACTTCTACCCATACTACCTTTCGGTCTTGTCGCCATCTTATTAGTATTCAGCACGTGCAGTAGCTTTCTACTTCTACCCATACTACCTTTCAGTCCTGCCGGGTGCACTTTTGTGCACGACAAAACGTCCTCTGGGGCACTCCAAAGAAGTGCTTCGGAAATCACGACTGCGAAGTCCAGGACAACGTGAAGTCGAAAATTTATTTGTATCTTAAACTTTGTACTCAGTAGTGCACTCAATAAATCTAAGAAATAGCGATTACAAATTATTTTTGCACTTGACGTTGTCTTCGGCTTTATGGTCACGATTTCCGAGGTATTTCCATTGGGCTCCCCTATAGGGCGTTTTGTCGTGGAACACGACAAAACTTACTGGGGAGAGCACAGGCAGAAATTTTGACCAATTTTAAGAGCTGGTGGATTTAGCACTGCTGTGCGAATTTTTGGCTCTACTAATGACCAAACAAATGTAGTACAAGTGGAACGAAAACTTCACGCAAGTGGTGGGAGCTAAACCATTTGGCTGTTTACAATACGCCATACTGCCTCTCTTAAGACAAGCTGTTGCTCCTACCTTGTAAACAATGGATTATCATACTCAGTATAAGAAACCTTAACTCTGAGCTTCTATGAGCAAGCGATATAAGATACAGTTCGTGAGTCTATCGCGCACCTAGAAGGCTAGAAGATCTGATCTATCGACCAGGTCGACACATGCATTACTGTCCTAAAATTGACTTGTATACTTCCTGGAGTCAACTTCGAAAACGGAATATGTTACTTTAAATTATGCTCCACTGCAGCTATTATGCTTGAAAATGTGCTGGAAAAATGGCTACCCTGCCCGCTGCACTCCCAACCCCAACGCACAGTTTTCGATCAAAATAGTTACAATGCCTAATAGGCTAAAATCGTGTGAGAAAGAATTGGAATAAAAGCTTTAAGGTCCCAAAGAGGGGAGTAGAGATGGCTGGAGGACAGGAGCTCTAAACTGTTCGCCGTGGAGCAAGGGAGCCTCATCATGTTCCTGCTTGGAACCGTTTTCTGCACAGCGTAGTGCTCTGAGGATGTTTGCTCCAGAGCCCTGAGCCCTGGACCCTGCCTATTTTGGGCCGGGTTACGCTGTCCCAATACTGGTAAAAGCCGAATATACTGATTTTTTCAACAAACAATAAACATATAGAGGAGGAGGTTTGAATAAGGGTACGCTAATCCACCGATCCGTGGAATTTTTGACCAAATCCGTAAATCCGCTTATTTTTTCGTTCAAATCCGAATCCGCATTACCTGATACTTTGTGTGATATACATTCACTGCGACTGTCGGTAGATGCTGTTTTTTATGCCATTTTTTAAGAAGTTTCGTTTTATTGCTTGTTTTTGAGGCAATTTTGTCAACATACCGACAAAGACCGTCCAAAGTTATCCGTTCGGTTTTCCCGCCAAAATTCTCAGCTAATCCTCGATCCTCTGTACTTTCGAAGCCCGCGAATCTGCTCAATGTATCGCAAATTCCGCAATTTGGGAGCGATTTAATTAAGACCATCGATCCGCGAACTTTTCTACCCCCTCCATATACAAACGATGGACATTTGCGCTGTTATCTCTCAAAAAAGGCGACTTGCATTATGCTACCAAATGCTCAGTGACATGTGATATTTAGGAACGCTCGTTGTCCTTTAATTTACAAAAACTTCATTCGATCACTTAGACAGAAAAGGCTTTTCTAAGCATACATCCACGAAAAAGTTCTTTAAAAAATAAACGTGTTGTAAAAATAAACAAATACCTGCTCCCTGTTCAATTGACTCTGCGCTTCGAGATCGACAAACCAACAAAAGCTGGGTAGGCAGCGGGAATTGGACTGTTTTTAAGTCGCGGGATACATTATAGGTGGGGTCTATTGAACGGACTTGGGTTGGGAAGGGGGGGGGGGGAGTGGGGTGTTAATGCTCCGCAAGTTAATCTTACGCTCATCACAAGGAACAGATAAAGAAAAGAATGGAAAGCAGTTCGTAATAAAATGACACCGGAGACACTAGTTTCCACGTTGCTGCCCGAAGATGACTTCTTGCCTGTAGGTGGAAGCTTTTTCCTACCTCGGGATAATGAAATAATTATAACCCTTCACACAAGAAAAGAACCAGAATTAACACAATACAAGTTTTTCCCCTTAATGCTTTTATTTGTGTTTCTGCCAGTACATATCAGAAACTAGACGTTCTGGTAATAAATCATCATCCCCCCTTAACCCATTCCGATAGGTTATGTTTAATCTAACTTCCAGGAGACTAGCGAAGATGCTATATGTTTGAACTACCCTTTTCGGCAGCAACAGAAGCTGTAATACCAGCTGGTTTTCCCCATGACGTCTTCGTCAGCGTCGCGCACCTCACTTCCGCCATTTTCTACACCGTCACATTCGTAGTTGTAGAACGAGCCCACCATCTGGCCATTTTGAGTGGCCTTCCCCTCCCTGCCATAGATGGAGAGTTCAGCATCGCAGTTAGTGAATTCGGTCTGAGAACAAAGCTCTGTGCAGCTTTTCTTCTCAGCGGTATTTCGCGCCAAAACCTGGTTGTCACAGCAACCAGTTCCTCCTGTAGGAGTGCTTCCTCTGCAGGCAGCGGCGGCCGACATGTGAAGAGACTGCCAGGCCAAGTCGTATGCCGAATACTTATCATACCCAGCCGGGAGGGAGTCTTGAGGAAGTTTTCCCTCGTCGTCGAGCACCGCAAAGCCATCGGACTGGCCGGCTTTGGCCAACTGAGCTTTTATTGCGGCAACCTGAAATTTAAAAAAAAAATGAAAATTAAACTATATCTAATTACATTGCTGTTAGCGCACAAGAAAACGAAAGTCATCTAAGAGTGCAAGCTAGAGCACTGTTATATAAGAGACTGTAATTAAACATCACTACCGTTTACGTTAGGTGAAATCTTTCACTAAATTGCATGTAATTCAACTTTTTGCCATTCTACTTGTCTTTTTCAGTTAAATACAAAAGGACCAAAAATTAACTAATTTTTTTGCACATTTTGTACTCCAAAATTGTTATTCACAGCGACAGTAATACTAGTCTGTGGGTTATTCTGCTTATCCTACTTACGCCTAGAGCGGAATTCAAGAAAATAAAAACCTGAAAAAGTCAGCCAATAGCATTTTTTCAACTCAGTGAAGCACCATTGATTGGGCAACTTCTCTAACTTTTGGCTTGTAAGAATCGCTTTTTTCTTTTTCAAAGGTTTAACCTGGCTTATATTGAACTGACTGGGGAAAATCGTTTTGGGTGATTGCATGCAACTTACCTATTTCTTCCACTTTTTACCCGCATCTATTCCTGAAACAAGGATTAGTGCAAGCAGGAACGATGTGCACCAGGCAAGCTTCATTTCTCTTTAATCTCTGTGAAAGGAAAAGAAAACAAGGAGTGTTTACAAAAATTTGTATCTATATATTCGAGTACTTGATTTGCTGGAGCAATAAGTGAGGGTCCTGAAGGGGTAAAATGGGAACTGGGATTTGCCCATTTTGACAGGAATTTGCCTATTATTTCACTGGGAAAATGGGATTTGGGTCACTGAGACTGGGATTCAGAAACAAAAAATGGGAATGGGAAGAGTGTCAGTAAATGACTAAACATACATATTTTACGCTCTGTAATATTCTTTAAGTCCGGCATGGAATAGTTAAAACGCTGAAAACTCTGAAACAAAACCACTGCAAGTTGTTGTCAGTCAGGGTAGTGGTAGGTAAGAGATAAAAACTTGATAGCTTTAGTAAAGCTACTAAAAATTTCTAGTTCTCACAAAACAAGTGAACAAATGAAACTTTAGTGAGTGATGATCTCAACAGTATTTGTGATAATAACTTGCAGAAATAAAAACATGATTTTGGATAGTCGTATAAAGGGGTAAAACCCAGGAGCGAGAGGATAGAGTTTAGGATAACTTGTATGTGCATGCTCAAAACAAACCAATCAAAACGACAGAGAAGTGTAGCATTTCTTACATGTAATGTGCACTCTAGGGTAAAAATAGCTCGCTAAAATGAAAAATTCAACTATGCAACCAAAGTGCGCAATCTGCAAGAAAAATTGTCGTAACCTTTGTCTAAAGTCATAATTAAAAGAACAGGTACTAAATCTACAAATACTAAATTTTTGAATTTATCATCTGTTCTGGACTGGCACTCCTGCGCCTGGGTTAATCCCCTATATAGGGCACCGAAGGGAAAAATCAGGGAGTGGACTACATTTAAGACAATCAAAACAATACTGACATTATGAGCTTGAGACCAGATTTTCCACGCACTGGGAATTTCACTGCTGGGACTGGGATTTAGATTAAAAGTAGGCTGGGAAATGGGATTTGGGCAAAATTTAGGCTGGGAAATGGGATTTGGTACCCCCCTTCAGGACCCTCATAAGTGGCACAAATTCGTTTAAAAAAAGTTGAAACAAAGTAGCAATGTGGCTTGAGCGATAAATACTGTATTAAAGAAGAGTGTTTCATCTGCAGAGCCAAACTGAAACATTGGCAAGCAACATTTCATCGATGGACAAAACAAGCAAAACCTGGCTGATTTTGTAGTGGAACAGGTTACCTTCCAAACGCGTCGTGGCTAGCAGTTTCTGCTGAAGTGAACGATAGAGTGTCTTTTTAAGTATGAAGGCCTGTTCTGTTTCACAAAGGGATTTAATGTATCATTAACGATTATACAATTAGTAAAAACACAGCTGGAGTTCTACCGTTGGCACCAGGGTACCTTGTTTCATTGGCTGACCGTCTTACTATGCTGCTGTGCAAAACGCGCTTCTATATTTGATCTTAAAGCATGTTAAAGATGTTTACAAACCTGGTAAAAAAACACTGAATCTTAATTTCTAATTTAATAATAGTTCTCTATTCTTCGAAGGAATTTGTCAGTCATGGATGTTATTTGGACTTCAGTGAATAGTGCGCTGCGCGATTACTAATTTACTGACTCAGCAAAGCATGTTTTTTCTACTATAATGGCTAGTTTAACCTTGGTACAAGTCTCACAGTTACGACTACTCGCTGTTACGGTCATTTCACTAACTTGATCCCCTGGTCAGTTTTGAGTTTAGCGACAGGTGTTTTGCGTGGTACACTCCCGCTATCGTGACACGCCACTGAGTTGATCCCCTGGTTAGTTTAGAGCTAACCGACTCGTCGTACCTTAATGAGTTTTTAAAAATTTATTCTATCATTAGTTAAAACAACAGGTTAACCTTTTTTGTTTTTGTTTGGCAGCAGGATACCCTGGAACCAAACGTTCTGCATTGCAAGTCCTCTTCAAGTTTAATTAAAAAATGCCTCACTCTTGACAACGGAGATCATTGTTGCTAAAACGTATCATAGCGATGGCCCAAGTTTTAAACACCCACTCATGTTAGTTAGAACTTGGATAGAATAAAACTAAGCGGTGATAACATATTTTTTAAAAAAAAATAGCCGAAACCTCTAGAAAAATATCGTCAAAAAACAGTCAGCGTCAAACCACTAACAAACGGTGATAAGATATGTTCTTATATTTCTTGTGTTTGGAATAATTTAATAATTTATACATCTCCCTGTTAGTCAGCAAATTGTAGTATAATTATTTATTATTTACTACAAAACTTGATGAATTCGACATTGCTGATCCTAGCAGTATGCAGGACGCGTGTCACATATCAACCTAGTAAAATGGCCCAGCTCACAACGAGTCTCTCGTAGCTCAGTTGGTTAGAGCGCCCAACCGGTATTCTGGGAGGCCATGGGTTCGATTCCCGTCGGGGACTCAGAATTTTTCTTTGTCCCATGCTCGTGTCATGTAGAACATCTTATCTTAATTATTTATTACCGAGCTTAAAAATTTACCATCTTTATTATTTACTAATTAAACTGCTGTTTCGGCTTATTGGTCTCTAACACCAAAGTTGGTAGCTTGAAATTATGTAAAATTGTGTAGGTTTTCACCTTAATGTATTAACTTTTGGAGAAATTTTCTATGGCAATATGTAATTACGAATTCCTCATGTTCGTCAGTTAGATAGTTGATCTTGCTTATATTCAACGATTATAAAAAAGCATTTTTGGCATGAATATACAATGATTGTCGTTTTACTCTCTGTGACATAACAAATGAATTCGAACTCTATAATATTGCCATTATCGACCATAATTATGCGTGGTAAGAGATCCAGCTTAAAGTTTGCGACGAAGTTATGCTTTGCGGCAGTCGCAGGTTCCTACATGAAATGTGAAATGTACTCTCTGTAGAACGGGAACGCCTTTGCCACACGAAATGTAGTCTAGGCTTCACCAGGCTTTCTACCAAATATGATCTATATTCTTATATTCTCATTGTTATTCATATATGGCACAGTAAATTTATGCACTGAAGCCGAAGACCCCTTTTTTAATGAGAACGATAAGTCGGAGTTGCTAATAATTGATACTGACGCGCAGTTATGAAAGGTTAACGTATGTGGGCTCAAAATTGCCTACGTAATTAATTTTGCTGGTTGTGATCAGTATGAAATATTTGTGCGTGGTTCACACCAGTCTTGACATGACGGTTGACGTATTTTTTAAATAAAATTTCCCAATCTGTTATATATCGCTCACAAAACATTAGTCGCACCAGAAAATGTCTAAACTACGAATGTCGGAAATCTTTGGTGCGGCAATAATTTTACGAAAAGATTATTGTAATAGTCTTTTATTTAAAGTCTCAGCCACAAACCTTGCGAAGTTACAGAGGCTGCAGCGATATGATATATTCATTGATATCCTTGACAACAGCCCTCCCTCTCTGAAGAACTAAGAAAGTGCTCAAGGCGTAAAATTTTCATATGATTTGAAAAAGGCATAAGAAAACAGAAGCAAATTGATTTGTTTTCACTGAATGAAAGTGTCGATGTAAAATCGTTACAGGTATTTTATGCCTGTGCTATTCAATTGCCTTTAAACTTTCTAAAAAGAATTCAAAACCAACAAATCAGTGCAACCGACTAATTTCTAATTCAAAGCTTTTAATCTCAAAACGCCTTTTAACAATCCTTTGTTAAAGCCGCGAGATGAAAGATGTTTGTCACTCCTTTGTGAAGCCCTTACGATAGTCCTCTTCTATGTTTGAAGGCCATTCAATTGGCAGTCTCTGTAAGAGCGGACCATCCCATTTCGGGTTCGAAAAAAATTTTCACTCAAACTTTGCCCAGTACACTATTAAAGGAAGCGGGCATTTATGATGTAAATTTAAAATTAAATTTATGATGTAATTCATGATGTTAAGAACTCGGAACGGAAACATTTATTTTTTAATCCCCAAACATAAGATAAGAGTATGAAACTACATCGACATCGATAATATGATAACAACAGAAATATTTTGTTCGCGTGTAAAGAATGCGCATTGTTCTTCGCAATCATTTGTGAAGCCTCATCTGATATTTTGTCCAGCTGATAAGGTCGTGAAGCAGGCCAGGATTTGATAACATTATATAAAAAAAAAATGTTTTGTATCATGTTCTGTTATATTGTTTGCTTCATATTGAAAATTTGAAAAAAAAGAAAATTATTACCAATCTGACCATGGCAAGATTTAACTTCCGCAGAACAATTTTTAAAAGTGTAGTCACTCTAAATTCGAAGAATAGGCTCAACTGCGCGGTTATCGTCTAGTACTCGCGCGGGGTATGTTCCTGTTTGTTTGCGCCAGGAAACATGCACCTCCGTATTTAGCTTATAGCATGCTAGTATCGCCAGGAATATAGAGATTGAAAATTAAACCATCATCTGCGCTTTGTGAGTTCAATATTTCTTAATAAAACTGAGATAATACTTACCTTAAATGTTGGTTGATTACACACTGATAGATCTCGTCTCTCGATTCTTACGAAAATAAATGACTTGACGAGTGTTAGCATTGAAATGATCACTTTTGATTGACGACCGATTTATTACCTACTAGCCAATCATAACCTGCCTAATGTTTGTTGACGACGTTTCGTGTTTGGTGATTGGTTGTATTGAAATTGCATGCGACTTCTGCTTTTTTAGCCAGGGGATATGGGAAAACACTTTCAGCTCCTTCACAACGAATGCCAAGATCCGAAAATGGCCGTATATATTACTATTAATATTTATTTCGATGAAATCGAAAAACATATATAAATTAGTTGATTTTACTTCCATTCTACGAAGAAAATGTGTAACTTATTTTATGTTCTTTGCAATTCAAACAAGTTTAAGATTTATCTAATGTCCCCTCATACTTCATTATCAAGTCACTGACCTGATATATTGAAAATTTGAAAAAAAAAGAAAATTATTGCCAATCTGACCATCGCAAGGTTTAACTTCCGCAGAACAATTTTTAAAAGTGTAGTCACTCTAAATTCGAAGAATAGGCCTAACTGCGCGGTTATCGTCTAGTACTCGCGCGGGGTATGTTCCTGTTTGTTTGCGCCAGGAAACATGCACCTCCGTATTTAGCTTATAGCATGCTAGTATCGCCAGGAATATAGAGATTGAAAATTAAACCATCATCTGCGCTTTGTGAGTTCAATATTTCTTAATAAAACTGAGATAATACTTACCTTAAATGTTGGTTGATTACACACTGATAGATCTCGTCTCTCAATTCTTACGAAAATAAATGACTTGACGAGTGTTAGCATTGAAATGATCACTTTTGATTGACGACCGATTTATTACCTACTAGCCAATCATAACCTGCCTAATGTTTGTTGACGACGTTTCGTGTTTGGTGATTGGTTGTATTGAAATTGCATGCGACTTCTGCTTTTAAGCCAGGGGATATGGGAAAACACTTTCAGCTCCTTCACAACGAATGCCAAGGTCCGAAAAGGGCCGTATATATTACTATTAATATTTATTTCGATGAAATCGAAAAACATATATAAATTAGTTGATTTTACTTCCATTCTACGAAGAAAATGTGTAACTTATTTTATGTTCTTTGCAATTCAAACGTGTTTAAGATCTATCTAATGTCCCCTCATACTTCATTATCAAGTCACTGACCTGATATATTGCGTCATCACTCATCGAGAGACTTCGCGAATAAAGGGCAAACTGTACACATTGCTGCTGTTTTTTTTTTCGAGCAGAACGTAACCAAAATACTACAAACTTGAAACAAGAACATAATATTCGAATAAAAGCAGATTGTGTGCGACCTTTACAAAGCATAAGCTTACTTATTGTTGCGTAAAAACCCTGGCTGTGCGAGTTTACCGCATAAAAGTAATGATTCAAATATCGTTACACGTAGTTTATGTCTGTGCTATTCGATTGTGTTTAAGCTTTCTTTATTGTCCTGTTTCCCAACCAGTGGTCCTAAAAACAATTCAAACACAACGGTCTAATTTCCAATTCAAAGTTTTAAACCTCTCAAAACCCCTTTTAATCACCCTTTCTTAGAGCCACGAGATGCTAGATGTTTGTCAATCCTTTGTAAAGCTCCAAAAAAGTCCTCTTCTATGTTTGAAGACGATTTAAGTGGCAGTCTCTGTTAAAATAGTACATAGCATTTCGGGTCGGAAAAAAGGTTTCACTCAAAATTTGCCATACAACGTTTTTGGGAATATGTAAAATATATTTTTTTAGAGCTCGCAAAAATCCATGCTGGAAAAGGCCTAATTTTGAGCGTGACAAGAACGAAAAATTGCATTAGTTCCCAAGCTTGCTACTCAAAAACGACGAAACGTATTATTTCTAAGTTAAGTGATTAAAGGTTGGAAACGCACGTTAATTTTGATATGTTTTGATTTTTAGGTTCGTGAAAATTTAAATATTAGGAACCGTTAGATCGCTTTTAGTATCCGAACAAAAATACTCTGTTTTCGGTGGCCTTAATTTCTCACGTCCAGACTGGGCTATTCTAAATTCCGAATGAATCCTGTTAAACAGATGTTGGAAAGTATAGAAATATAAAAATTACCTTGCGCTTTTATCTGTCATTGCCAGAAGGGAATCGAACTTTTCTTGCTTCTGTGAATATTAAACAGGCATTATGCAAAAGAGTTGTTAAGGAAACTCCGACTGTTTTTGAAAACGTTGGGATACACATTTCAAAGTCGACAGCACAAGACATGCAATACAAATAAGATTTGTAAAACGTTCTAAATCAGGCCTAAATTGGGCGAAGTTTTCAGTATCGATCTTTGCGTGACTCCGACTGTTTTTGGGAGACTTCCCCATTCAAAGTCGACAATACAAAACAGGCGTCAATAAATAAAACTTGCGAAAGGTTTTATATGGCCAAAATTGACGAATTCTTTAGTATCAGCTTTGCGTGATTTGGAGGAAACAAAGCAAATTTCGATGTCTCCTTATTAGCTCGGTTCGGTTTTATAAATCATCCAAATTATTTCGATCTCGATGTTTTCTATTGACGAGTTTACAAAATAATGTTGGCGGAAAATATAGTTGATGGATTGGACACGCCATGGGTATTTTGGCTTAACTTGGTCGTGCTAAACACCAGGCTGCATCATGGTGAACGCGGATGTAACCCTCTCGTTATATTTGTTTGCGCCAAAAAACATGTACCTTGTTATTAGAAAATTGATGTCGCACTTGTTTTGGAATTACTGTTTTTAGCACAGAAACTCAAGCATTTATTTAAAACATAATTAATCTACCAGCTGGAACAAGAAAGATGAATATTATATTCGACTCGTAAGTTTATAACTGAAACTGCTCCCCACAATCAGGTACTGATTTTATACTTAGCGCTTTGTGACGAAAAACATGTATCTTGTATTTATGCCAAATTCAGCAGAAATAAGAAGTATAAAACCTGAACCACGAACGGCGGTATTTTTCGGAGATACTGAAATTATTCCTGGAATAGTTGTATAAAATAGTTGTATTAAATAGAATGTATTAAATAGAATGTATTTAATGGAATAGTTGTATTGTTTCCTACGGATAGGATCCTATCTCAAGTGATCAAAATCCGCCCTCGCTTTCTATAGAACTAAGAAAGCGCTTAAGGCGTAACATTTTCCTACGGATAGGATCCTATCACAAGTGATCAAAATCCGCAGTTATAAAATGGGTTTTTAGTGGCAGTTTCTGTTTTAGTAGAAAGAAAAAAAATTGAAAAACTACTTAGCCTTAAATCTATCTTAGTAACATAGAAATCTCTAAAGAAATTTCGTGCGACTGTGTAGCGCATATAACTAGTGTATTGAAACGATAATTAAAATGTAAATGAAAATGAAAAATGCGCCAGTTGGTAGTAAAATGTTTCCATACGTTTCGGGGCTACTGCCCCTTATGTTCAGATGGCATTTCACATTTTCCACTGAAGGAAGGGCAGTAGCCCCGAAACGTATGGAAACATTTTACCATTTAAGTGGCAGTCTCTGTAAAAATGTTCCATCGCATTTCGGGTCGAAAAAAGTTTTCACTCAAGCTTTGCCAGGTGAACTATCCTAGTTTACAAGTGAATGCAACGACTTTAATTTTTGGGAATATGTTAAAATATATCTTTTAGAGCTCGCAAAGGTCTATACTGCAAAAGGCCTCATTTCGACCCTAGCCAGAACGAAAACTTGCTTGCCACTCAAAAACTACGAAACGTATTGTTTTTAAGAGAAGTGATTCTTCAAATTTTGGAAAAGCATGTTAATTTTGAAATGTTTTGATTTATAGGTTCGTGAAAATTTGAACATTACCGTTAGATCGCTTTTCGTAAACATACAAAAATACCCTGTCTTCAGTGGCCTTTATTTCTCACGTCCAGACCGGGCCATTCTAAATTCCGACTGAATCCTACTAAGCAATAATTTTACGAAAAGATTATTGTAATAGTCTTTTATTTAAAGTCCCAGCCACAAACCTTGCGAAGTTACAGAGGCTGCAGCGATATGATATATTCATTGATATCCTTGACAACAGCCCTCCCTCTCTGAAGAACTAAGAAAGTGCTCAAGGCGTAAAATTTTCATATGATTTGAAAAAGGCATAAGAAAACAGAAGCAAATTGATTTGTTTTCACTGAATGAAAGTGTCGATGTAAAATCGTTACAGGTATTTTATGCCTGTGCTATTCAATTGCCTTTAAACTTTCTAAAAAGAATTCAAAACCAACAAATGCAACGGTCTAATTTCTAATTCAAAGCTTTTAATCTCAAAACGCCTTTTAACAATCCTTTGTTAAAGCCACGAGATGAAAGATGTTTGTCACTCCTTTGTGAAGCCCTTACGATAGTCCTCTTCTATGTTTGAAGGCCATTCAATTGGCAGTCTCTGTAAGAGCGGACCATCCCATTTCGGGTTCGAAAGAAATTTTCACTCAAACTTTGCCCAGTACACTACTAAGGGAAGCGGGCATTTATGATGTAAATTTAAAATTAAATTTATGATGTAATTCATGATGTTAAGAACTCGGAACGGAAACATTTATTTTTTAATCCCCAAACATAAGATAAGAGTATGAAACTACATCGACCTCGATAATATGATAACAACAGAAATATTTTGTTCGCGTGTAAAGAATGCGCATTGTTCTTCGCAATCATTTGTGAAGCCTCATCTGATATTTTGTCCAGCTGATAAGGTCGTGAAGCAGGCCAGGATTTGATAACATTATATTTAAAAAAAAAATGTTTTGTATCATGTTCTGTTATATTGTTTGCTTCATATTGAAAATTTGAAAAAAAAAGAAAATTATTACCAATCTGACCATGGCAAGGTTTAACTTCCGCAGAACAATTTTTAAAAGTGTAGTCACTCTAAATTCGAAGAATAGGCTCAACTGCGCGGTTATCGTCTAGTACTCGCGCGGGGTATGTTCCTGTTTGTTTGCGCCAGGAAACATGCACCTCCGTATTTAGCTTATAGCATGCTAGTATCGCCAGGAATATAGAAATTGGAAATTAAACCATCATCTGCGCTTTGTGAGTTCAATATTTCTTAATAAAACTGAGATAATACTTACCTTAAATGTTGGTTGATTACACACTGATAGATCTCGTCTCTCAATTCTTACGAAAATAAATGACTTGACGAGTGTTAGCATTGAAATGATCACTTTTGATTGACGACCGATTTATTACCTACTAGCCAATCATAACCTGCCTAATGTTTGTTGACGACGTTTCGTGTTTGGTGATTGGTTGTATTGAAATTGCATGCGACTTCTGCTTTTTTAGCCAGGGGATATGGGAAAACACTTTCAGCTCCTTCACAACGAATGCCAAGGTCCGAAAATGGCCGTATATATTACTATTAATATTTATTTCGATGAAATCGAAAAACATATATAAATTAGTTGATTTTACTTCCATTCTACGAAGAAAATGTGTAACTTATTTTATGTTCTTTGCAATTCAAACGTGTTTAAGATCTATCTAATGTCCCCTCATACTTCATTATCAAGTCACTGACCTGATATATTGAAAATTTGAAAAAAAAAAGAAAATTATTGCCAATCTGACCATGGCAAGGTTTAACTTCCGCAGCACAATTTTTAAAAGTGTAGTCACTCTAAATTCGAAGAATAGGCTCAACTGCGCGGTTATCGTCTAGTACTCGCGCGGGGTATGTTCCTGTTTGTTTGCGCCAGGAAACATGCACCTCCGTATTTAGCTTATAGCATGCTAGTATCGCCAGGAATATAGAGATTGGAAATTAAACCATCATCTGCGCTTTGTGAGTTCAATATTTCTTAATAAAACTGAGATAATACTTACCTTAAATGTTGGTTGATTACACACTAAGGATCTCGTCTCTCGATTCTTACGAAAATACATGACTTGACGAGTGTTAGCATTGAAATGATCACTTTTGATTGACGACCGATTTATTACCTACTAGCCAATCATAACCTGCCTAATGTTTGTTGACGACGTTTCGTGTTTGGTGATTGGTTGTATTGAAATTGCATGCGACTTCTGCTTTTTTAGCCAGGGGATATGGGAAAACACTTTCAGCTCCTTCACAACGAAAGCCAGGGTCCGAAAATGGCCGTATATATTACTATTAATATTTATTTCGATGAAATCGAAAAACATATATAAATTAGTTGATTTTACTTCCATTCTACGAAGAAAATGTGTAACTTATTTTATGTTCTTTGCAATTCAAACGTGTTTAAGATCTATCTAATGTCCCCTCATACTTCATTATCAAGTCACTGACCTGATATATTGCGTCATCACTCATCGAGAGACTTCGCGAATAAAGGGCAAACTGTACACATTACTGCTGTTTTTTTTTCGAGCAGAACGTAACCAAAATACTACAAACTTGAAACAAGAACATAATATTCGAATAAAAGCAGATTGTGTGCGACCTTTACAAAGCATAAGCTAGCTTATTGTTGCGTAAAAACCCTGGCTGTGCGAGTTTACCGCATAAAAGTAATGATTCAAATATCGTTACACGTAGTTTATGTCTGTGCTATTCGATTGTGTTTAAGCTTTCTTTATTGTCCTGTTTCCCAACCAGTGGTCCTAAAAACAATTCAGACACAACGGTCTAACTTCCAATTCAAAGTTTTAAACCTCTCAAAACCCCTTTTAATCACCCTTTCTTAGAGCCACGAGATGCTAGATGTTTGTCAATCCTTTGTAAAGCTCCAAAAAAGTCCTCTTCTATGTTTGAAGACGATTTAAGTGGCAGTCTCTGTTAAAATGGTACATAGCATTTCGGGTCGGAAAAAAGGTTTCACTCAAAATTTGCCATACAACGTTTTTGGGAATATGTAAAATATATTTTTTTAGAGCTCGCAAAAATCCATGCTGGAAAAGGCCTAATTTTGAGCGTGACAAGAATGAAAAATTGCATTAGTTCCCAAGCTTGCTACTCAAAAACGACGAAACGTATTATTTCTAAGTTAAGTGATTAAAGGTTGGAAACGCACGTTAATTTTGATATGTTTTGATTTTTAGGTTCGTGAAAATTTAAATATTAGGAACCGTTAGATCGCTTTTAGTATCCGAACAAAAATACTCTGTTTTCGGTGGCCTTAATTTCTCACGTCCAGACTGGGCTATTCTAAATTCCGAATGAATCCTGTTAAACAGATGTTGGAAAGTATAGAAATATAAAAATTACCTTGCGCTTTTATCTGTCATTGCCAGAAGGGAATCGAACTTTTCTTGCTTCTGTGAATATTAAACAGGCATTATGCAAAAGAGTTGTTAAGGAAACTCCGACTGTTTTTGAAAACGTTGGGATACACATTTCAAAGTCGACAGCACAAGACATGCAATACAAATAAGATTTGTAAAACGTTCTAAATCAGGCCTAAATTGGGCGAAGTTTTCAGTATCGATCTTTGCGTGACTCCGACTGTTTTTGGGAGACTTCCCCATTCAAAGTCGACAATACAAAACAGGCGTCAATAAATAAAACTTGCGAAAGGTTTTATATGGCCAAAATTGACGAATTCTTTAGTATCAGCTTTGCGTGATTTGGAGGAAACAAAGCAAATTTCGATGTCTCCTTATTAGCTCGGTTCGGTTTTATAAATCATCCAAATTATTTCGATCTCGATGTTTTCTATTGACGAGTTTACAAAATAATGTTGGCGGAAAATATAGTTGATGGATTGGACACGCCATGGGTATTTTGGCTTAACTTGGTCGTGCTAAACACCAGGCTGCATCATGGTGAACGCGGATGTAACCCTCTCGTTATATTTGTTTGCGCCAAAAAACATGTACCTTGTTATTAGAAAATTGATGTCGCACTTGTTTTGGAATTACTGTTTTTAGCACAGAAACTCAAGCATTTATTTAAAACATAATTTATTAAATCTACCAGCTGGAACAAGAAAGAAGAATATTATTTTCGACTCGTAAGTTTATAACTGAAACTGCTCCCCATAATCAGGTACTGATTTTATACTTAGCGCTTTGTGACGAAAAACATGTATCTTGTATTTATGCCAAATTCAGCAGAAATAAGAAGTATAAAACCTGAACCACGAACGGCGGTATTTTTCGGAGATACTGAAATTATTCCTGGAATAGTTGTATAAAATAGTTGTATTAAATAGAATGTATTAAATAGAATGTATTTAATGGAATAGTTGTATTGTTTCCTACGGATAGGATCCTATCTCAAGTGATCAAAACCCGCAGTGATTAAATCAGTTTTTTAGTGGCAGTTTCTGTTTTAGTAGAAAGAAACAAATTTGAAAAACTACTAAGTCTCAAATCTATCTTACCTGACTTGTGGTTTACACAAAGCTTGAACCGAAAATGGCGTGGGATATACTGAAAATGTGTTCTTTGTATTAAATTAGTTGTTGATAACATTACGGGTCTTTTGAAACCCAACAATAATTATGCTAATATTCGTTGGCATCCTTGAACAACCGCCCTCGCTTCAGTCTATAGAACGTTAACTAAGAAAGCGCTCAAGGCGTAAAATTTTCCTACGGATAGGATCCTATCACAAGTGATCAAAATCCGCAGTTATAAAATGGGTTTTTAGTGGCAGTTTCTGTTTTAGTAGAAAGAAAAAAAATTGAAAAACTACTTAGCCTTAAATCTATCTTAGTAACATAGAAATCTCTAAAGAAATTTCGTGCGACTGTGTAGCGCATATAACTAGTGTATTGAAACGATAATTAAAATGTAAATGAAAATGAATAATGCGCCAGTTGGCAGTAAAATGTTTCCATACGTTTCGGGGCTACTGCCCCTTATGTTCAGATGGCATTTCACATTTTCCACTGAAGGAAGGGCAGTAGCCCCGAAACGTATGGAAACATTTTACCATTTAAGTGGCAGTCTCTGTAAAAATGTTCCATCGCATTTCGGGTCGAAAAAAGTTTTCACTCAAGCTTTGCCAGGTGAACTATCCTAGTTTACAAGTGAATGCAACGACTTTAATTTTTGGGAATATGTTAAAATATATCTTTTAGAGCTCGCAAAGGTCTATACTGCAAAAGGCCTCATTTCGACCCTAGCCAGAACGAAAACTTGCTTGCCACTCAAAAACTACGAAACGTATTGTTTTTAAGAGAAGTGATTCTTCAAATTTTGGAAAAGCATGTTAATTTTGAAATGTTTTGATTTATAGGTTCGTGAAAATTTGAACATTGCCGTTAGATCGCTTTTCGTAAAAATACAAAAATACCCTGTCTTCGGTGGCCTTTATTTCTCACGTCCAGACCGGGCCATTCTAAATTCCGACTGAATCCTACTAAACAAATGTTAAGAAGTTTAGAAATATAAAAATACCTTGCGTTCAGTTCTTATGTTACTTTACTTCGGAAATAAAGGACAAATTCTGTGCATTTTGCTTAAGTTTAGCAAGCAGAACGTAACCAAAGTAATAACAAACTTGAAAAAAGAAAAAAATGCAAATAAAAGGAGATCGGGTGAGACTTTTTCAAAGTAAAAGCGACTTATTTTTGCGCCAAAAACCTGGCTGCTGTAGCTGTACCAAGGCGTTCATGTCTCCTATACGCTCTCGATCGATGTTGCTTAAAAAAATTGTATTTCACTCAGGCGCTCAACAATTCCTAACTGATCAATTCGACGGTACTTTCACCAAATTAAACGAATGAGGGCATTTATCATAGGATTAAAAGAAGCCTAATCGCAGACATTTAATTATCAATCGCCGGACATTTAAGAGGCTGTATTGTTTAAATTCGCCTACTCAAATTCGCGTAGAAAATTAATTTTGCTTGAGACTCTGGCAACTGAAAACTTTACTTAGGCTAGAACTTAAACAGATTTAGTTTAATTCAAAATGATTTTTTGGTCGCGTTAGTAGCCATTAAATATTTTGTTCACTCGGGTCCGCTGTAACGTTCGAAAGATTAGAAAAATGGACATTTTTCGAGCCGCTGTAAAATATTTCATTCGCATCGAACACCGACAATTGTTATATCAATTTGTCTATAACAGTTCCAGTTTTCTAGGAAAGTAGCACGTTTTCCCTCGATTTACCTGGAAATGCGAAATCAAGGTTATAATGACTATTTCTGATCGGCAACGAACGAAGGCTGAAAAATGACCTTGCTTTAGAAGCGAATATTTCAATTCGGGACCTAGCTGATAACTCTACTCTACACAGCCGAAATGTGTAGTCCTTTATCGGCTAAAATATGCAAAATATTATATACAGCGAGTATGACACCGCTCAGAATCGATCTATGCGTGTCTTGAAAAGAAGCTGTAAGTGGCGAGATTTTAAGCGTAGTGTCTTGAAAAGAAGTTGTAAGTGGCGAGATTTTAAGCGTAGTCTAATAAACGAATTGGAGGGGCAGGTTGTTAATACGGAATTCTTCTCAGGCTATACTATTATTTTGTCCAGTTCGTCGAATGAATGAAAAGGTGAAAAGGTGAAAAGGGTGAATTTTTGTCATACTCAAATATAGTCCAGTACATTTTTCGGTCTCAACGATCGCTTTAGTATGCATTTCATTCTATCCAAGTTGATCTTATGCTCATTACAAGAAACTTATAACGAAAACCAGAGAACGGTTCTTAATGAAACGACACTGGACATACAAATTATCTTTTGATTTGCAGATTGAAGCTTTTTCCTGACTCGTGACTCGGGATAATAACAAAGTTACAATTTTCACAAGTGATAACCAAGAAACAAACACAACAAGTTTTGCCCCTTAATATTTTTATTTATGTAGCTCTTAGTACATTGTAGAAGCTAGCCTTTCCCTAATAAGGCGAGGTTAAATTTAGTCAAACTCTACAAGACTGAGGAAAATGCCTTATAACTTTAAACTACTTTCGGCAGCAACAGAAGCTGTAATACCAGCCGGTTTTTCTCATGACTGCTTCGTCAGCGTCGTTCACCTCACTTCCGCCATTGTCTGCATAGTTACATGGGTAGTTGTAGAACGAGCCCACCATCTGGCCATTTTGAGTGGCCTTTCCAACTCTTCCATGGACAGACACCTCTGCATCGCAGTTGGTGTATTGGGTCTGGGAACAAAGGAATGTGCAGGTTTTCTTCTCAGCGGTATTTCTTACTAAAACCACGTTTCCACAGCAACCACTTCCTCCTGTAGGAGTGCTTCCTCTGCAGGCAGCGGCGGCCGACATGTGAAGAGACTGCCAGGCCAAGTCGTATGCCGAGTACTTATCATACCCAGCCGGTAGGGTGTCTTGAGGAAGGTTTCCCTCATCGTCGAGCTCGGCAAAACCGCCAGGCTGACCGGCGTTGGCCAACTGTGCTTTTATTTTGGCAACCTGAAATTTAGAAAAAATTCAAAATAAAACTGCATTTATTTACGATGCTGTTAGCGCACCAACACAGGAGATGTTAGAGTACAAGCTGTAACGGAAACTGCTCCTGAACAACGATATCGTTAAAGTTAGATAAAATACTTATTTTTGTCATCTTTTAATGTTTTACTTGCCTTCTTTCAGTTAAATGCAAACGGGCCACAAATTAACTAATATAATTTCTTGTTATTCAAATTAAATTGTGGTAATGGTGCGTCTTGGATAAATGGTAGATGAAGGTTAATTCATTTGTCTCCCGCTGGAGTCACTTTGAGGTATTCGTCTCGACCTTATCGCCTAATGAACGAGAAGCAAAGCTCAGTCGCAACATCTCGATCAACACCTCAAAGAGGCCCACCTTGGGACAGAAAATAAACGAGGCCATCAATAATTTCTTATTCTTTTGATATTGCAATCAATGGATGATCACGAAACTGATACTCTATCGGTTTTCGCCCCCTAAGTATTTTCGACTTATCAAAGGAGCGATATCGTTACATTTGCAATGCACAATATTTCTTTCAATCTTTAGTGGAAATCTGTAAACTAGCATTCTAAGCAAGCATGTTCCCACTAATAAAGTTTTGTATTGTGTTGTTGTTGTTAGAATACAGTTTACCTTTGAAAAAATCACCACGGGCTAATGCTTGGTCGAAATACGAACGTCAAACTTAAAGAAATAAGCTTATAAGACTACAAGACTACTAGACTACTACGCTGGTGAAGCTCGTTCGACTTTTGACTTTATGAAGTGAAAGGATAGTAGATTGGAAGCCGTGCATTTTCCTAATCACCTTTTTTGTAAGTGTGCCCCTTACCTCTTTCCTCCACTTTCCGCCCCCAGCATCCATTCCTGAAACATGGATTAGTACGAGCAGGAACGTAGTGAACCAAGCGATCTTCATTTCTCAATAATCCCTGTAAAGCTAAAAGGAAAAGAAAAAGTGTTTACACTGGAACTGAGGTATATTTTTGTATAAACGGAACGCTCATTGTGTTGTAGCAATAAGTGAGTCAAGCCCACTTGAAAAATTATGATATTAAGTAGCATTAGAAAAAGCGTTTCATTTGCAGAGCGAAATTGAGAGACCAATTATGGAAAAACTCTGAGAGGGGAAAAAATTACCTTCTTATCACGTCGTGCTTGGCAGTCTCTGCTGAAGTGAACGATAGATCACCAATTTCAGTATGAAGAACTTCCCACTTTTACAAAAGTATTTGTTATACCAGTGACGATTATACAACTTATGGTAATTCTGCTTTTAACGCAAGGGTCTTTTGTTTCATTGGCTAGCTGTGTTACTTTGTTGACATTTTTCTCAAAGAAGGCCCCTTAGTTTAAATAAAATGTTTACAAACTTTGCAAGTGGTAAAAAACATAATACAGTAAAAACTCGTGAGTAAGAACCTGAATTTTCCCAAGTTAGCCTAAACAGGTTCTTACATAAACGGTAATAAACACATATTTAGGCTATTTAGGTTGTTGATAGGTTCTTATTTTCTGAGGAAAAATTTAGAACTTTTGGTGGTATTCGGCCTATTATTTGTATAAAATTGGTATACCTCAAAGTGCTTATGTAAAAATTAAGCACCAATAATTCCGAACATGACATTGTATACAGGTACAGTTAAGCTTTGTCCAAACATATTTTCCTAAAAGTTAACATTTTTTAATCAATTTTAATCAATTTTAAGTCGTGAATATCATTTGGATTTACTAGTAATTTCTAATGTCAGTTACTTAGAAAATTTAGCTTTTAACGGAGTTTTGACATTTAAATTATTCCGCCATGGTGGCCATGTAATATCACATAATTATGTCTTTCCGCCATGCCACACAGTTATTACTTGCTGGTACAGTAATTTCACTTATTCGATCCCCTGGTCAGTTTTGAGTTTAGCGACTTGCTTTACTGTATGTAAAGATTATTAACGTTTACTCACCTTTCACTGGCATGTTGACATTTAAAATATTGCCATTATATACCGGCTTTTTGAGGTGGAAGTCCCTTGCAATTTTCAATTTTTTTTTGTTGAATGATACCCTTGTCAGATAACAGGGAAATAACAGGTTTTAAACGTTTATTCCAAGGGGCAGGCGTACCGTTTTTCTTTCTATTTTTTTTTTGGCAACAGGATACTCTCGAAGCACATTTTCGGCATGGCAAGTCCTCTACAAGTTCAATAAAAAAAATGTCACACCCTTGACAGCGGCAATCACTATTGGTAACACACACAGCGGTGGCCGAAGTGTTAAACAAGCACATTGTACACTATGAGAGAAAAAAGGTACCTTCTTATCACGTCGTGGTTGGCAGCTTCTGCTGAAATGAACAAAAGATCTCCGATTTCTGTATGAAGAACTTCCCTCTTTCGTAAAAGTAATTTGTTATACTACTTACGATTATACAAGTAGTAATTCTGCTGTTTACGCAAGGGTCTTTTGTTTCATTGGCTGGCTGTGTTAACTTGTTGACATTTTTCTCAAAGGAGGCCCTTAGTTTAAATAAAATGTTTACAAACTTTGCAAGTGGTAAAAAAACATAATATCTTTATTTTAATTTAACGATAGTATCTATATTATTCGAAGGAATTTGTAGGACATGAATATCATTTGTATTTACTTGTAATTTCTAATTTCAATAACTTAGAAAAGCTTTTAAGGGAGTTTTGACATTCAAATTATTTAAATCGCCATGGTCGCGTTGTCATTTCACACAATTGTGTCATTATGTTCACACAATCATGTCATTTCGCCATCAGTCACTCAACTACGACTTGCTGTTGCGGTAATTCCACTAACTGGATCCCCTGGTCAGTTTTGAGTTTGCCGACTTGCTTCACCATATGTAATAAGTATAAACGTTTTCTAAGGTATTATTGACACGCCAAGGCTTAAAGATATTTCTATCATATATAGCTTATATATAGGCTTTTTGCACTGAAAATCCCTTGCTATTATGACTTGCTGTTGATCCCCTGATCAGATGAGGGGAAACCACCTTGCCTTACCTTAATGAGGTTTTAAACGTTTATCCCATCACCAGTGCGCCATGGCAAGTTTAATAAAAAAATGTCACACCCTTGACAGCGGCGATCACTGTTGCTAACGCACACAGCGGTGGCCGAAGTGTTAACCAAGCCCGCCTGTTAGTCAGCAAATTGTATACTTATTGAACTGTTGCTCCTTGTTGGTGTCTAATCTAGCACACGGGTTGAAATTATGTTTACTTTTGTCGGTTTTTAACTGATGCGTTAAACTCTAAGAGAAATTTTATTTGAGGTATTTAAATTTTAATTTCACTTTAAGTGAACCTCAGTATTCGTCACTCAGAAACACAGTCCTATTTCAAATGACCACCGAAGTAAAACGCTTTTTTGGCAAGTTATGTGAAATAGTTATTGTTTTCCTAGTAAAACGTAACACAACAAATGACTGTGGCTTATAATTTACCATGGTTGGACGTGGAAAGAGAATTCACATATTCAGTTTACGGCGAAGTTGTATAGTGGAACCGCGCTCTACGGACACCCGCTTAATACGGACATCCGATATGTCGGACAGTTTCGTTTGTCCCAAAGAAAAAAAAACATATATTTTCTCTTAAATTAACCCGCTTATTACGGACACCCATTAATACGGACAACGGACACTTTTCTGTCCCGAGCGACAAACTCTTATACATTGTTAACCCCGCTCTGCAGGCACTGTTTATCTGTACACATTGTCCAGTCAGTATTGCACATTGTCTAAGTTATTTTAGCCCGAGAGTATAATTGAATGAGAGTAATGTTTCCCATGTTCAAACAGTTACAGGTACAGTTACAGTTACAAAAGAAGCTAATACAGTTAACATATGCATTATGCCTGCTTTTTTCTTTACCACCTACTAACCTTCTGACTTATTGTTACTTTAATATATAAATATAAATGGACAGAAAAATTGCACAGGGCCGCCAATGGGAAAGGAAATAATATTACGATTTCTCGAACCCTCGATTCCTTGAAACTGCCAATGGCTCGAACCAAACTTCGTGTCATCTGGATTTGCTCCACTCGAACACTGTAATTTTACCACCGATTGCTTAAAACGTCGATAAATCCAACCTCCTCCCCCTAATCTCGAGCCAGTACTTAGTTTCCATTTAAAGAAAATGACCCCTGATAACATGAACTTAAAAATGTAGTTTGCGCTTGCTCTTCTAAACAAGTGCTATTCTCTATTTTTGATGCTTTATTGTTACGCAGCACGTGCCAATTCTATCATTTGTCCAATATGCTACTGTTAGAGGTCTCGGATTACATTATCAAAATTAATTCGTCCAAACATTCAGCTCTTTTGCAGGAGATACACACTTAGATTAACACCATTTCTAACATTTTAGAAATGATCTTCTTGATGGAGCGAGGCAAGAGCTTTTTTGTCCAGAGTTTCCGCCTGTATGCACTGTAGGATCTGTTATATTAATGTGGCATTTTTTGAGACCACTATCCCATCCCTCGGAGTTCGAGAAATTGGGATTGCACTGCATATTTCAAATGCAGAAAAAAAAAACAATTAAACTAACAATAGATTAGTGTGTCGTTCCTTGTTTTATCGTAGCTATATTCGGCGTGTACTTGGCAAATGATGTACAAAAGACATGAGCTTCCACCTAATCGTTGAAAGATTTGTGATACTACGGACTTAAATTTGTACTGTTTACCACTACACATTTTTATAAAGTTTTTTTTTGTATGCCACCCACCACCCCCCCCACCTCCCCCTCATCCCCAGGTTTTTTGGAAATTGGCAAATGGGATTCACTCTATGATGCTGAAACGTTCAGTAGCTGTTCATTCATCCTTCGTGGGAATTTCGATTTGTCAACCATGTGTCCATAATTTTTGATATTGCCTCGGCGACCGCATCATTACTTGAGGTTTGGCCAAATATCGACATTTTGACAAAAACATATTCAATTTTTTTTTTCACTATCATAAGCAAAATTACAGTATTCGTTTATTGTTACATGCCTTAAGCAATTTGGCATGAATTTGTATGAATTTCTATTATTCTCTTACCTCCCAAGAAAACGTCCAAATCCAAGATGACGAACCCAAGACGCCGGATCTAATGAAGTCACATGACATTATAACCAAGAAATTTTTACGCATCTTGTAGAGCTAGCTCAAAGCCTTCTACTCAAGGTAAATTAAGAACAAAAAACCTTGTAGGTGGGATTTCCTTACCATCTTGTACCAAGGTGGGGGTATGAATAGGGTTAATGCTCAATGTCTTGGAGCCAAGAGATACTGCACTTTTTTTTACCTACCTCCAACTTTTTTTCCAAACTCGAAGACTCACACATTCATGCTGCTAGATTGATTTACAACTTATGTTCACCTATTATAAAGCATGACGTACTCTGTAATAAGGCAAAATAAAACTCTCCACTTTATATGTACAAGTAAAGACTTCCCTACATTGCTTATCAGGCTTACTATAATTTGGCACCTGATAACATTACGAGATTGTTTTCAAAGCACAGAACCAGATACAACTTAGTATGACACCTCCGAAGATCGCGAGATGTGATCCGACGCGACGCACTGCACTCAGGCGATGGTCGATTGACGCGTCGCAATGCACGGGCGCTGTGATGTGCCGATCCTCAATTCCGACCAGAGGCCCCAAGGCCCCATACCACACACCGGAACAATCACCTTAGAAGATACAACTTAAGGGGCAACTTAAGATTTGAACGTCGCGATTCATTCTGAATCTAAAGCACTCCATGACTCATTCTCTCACCGTGCTAGCATTGTCTTGAAATGTCTTCCAACTCAGATTAAAGCCACGCCAAGTTATTCATCATTCAAGGCTAACCTCAGAAAGTTTTCCAAGTCCATAGATCAAATTACTTTTGGTCCCAAGTCAAACAGCAACAACAAAAATACCTATGACTCCCTATATTTTTTATATCTTAATTTATATATATATATATATATATGTGTATTATATTTGTAAATATAATTTTCTATTTAAAATTATTTTTTGTAATTATCCATCGAGTTAATTTAGTAATAATTGTTAGTCTTGCAGTCCACATCAACATTTGCTGCTATTTTATTACCTAAACTGCTTAAACAAAAAATGTTTACCAACTATTCACTATTCCAGACGATTTCTGTTCCTTTAAGAAGCCCTAAAATATTTTTTTTTTATATTTAAAGACCTTTTAATTGCAAACAAATGTCTCTCTCGAAACTCCTCTTTTTAAGCCCAGTTCTTAAGATTAAGAACAAATTCACGTAAAAAAAAAAACACAACAAAATAAGGTGTATTTAAAGCCTTTTTAAAATTACTTCTTCACATAATGACAATTACAATGCACAGCCTAGAAACATTAATGTTCGTGAGCTCAATTTTATAATGAGCAATGTTGTTTATGAATTAATGTATTGTTTTTATCCCACCGTTATTGCTCATCGTAGTTTTTTTCCTTCATTTTATAATACCGACCAGAATATCACAATATTCTTAATTCTTTAATTTGTTTCTTACACTGAACACATAACCAAGATCTTGATGACTTTCAGCCCGGGATAGACACTCGAGGCTTGCAAACAGCGGTATTACAGTCACAAATGCAGCACTCTGCCACTCCAAAGCAAAACGCTTTAGCACATTTATTAACAAAGTCACATACTCGAGGCTCTATGCAGTCACAATTTCCTGCGGAGAAAAAAAAAGTGTTTCATGATTATTTAGCTTTTTTGCCTCCCTCCTATGTTTCTCCTAAAAACATAATAGTATGTAATGCAAAATTAAATTAGAATATCACTAAAAAGATATATTGCTTCAGAAACACCAAATTTATGTGAAACTCTTTTGAAGATAAGTTTAAAGTCAGCGCCCGAATTTTGGGCAAATAAAAAGGGTTAACAGACGGTTTAACTACAAAATAAAGTATCAGGTGGAATTCCGTATCCCGGCTCTTGCTTTCATTTTGAACGAAATTTTGTCCTCACACGACGCCATTAAGAGGCATATTCATTTATATTATATAACTCTTACATACCTGGCGGTGGGTAGTAATCAGTGTCAATGTCAGGAATCTCAAGCACAGGATCCGAAACCTAAAATCGATTAGTAAATAAGGAAAATATAATTAAAACTACTTCCATAATATTTTTCTTTTTCTTCAACAAGGTTCCAATATTTGCCACAATGAATTTTGCAAACATTTCCTCAAATCAAAGCCCGCGTAACAGTAAAAGAAAAGCTACTGAAAAAAAGGTCCAACGAGGGCAACACTTTACTGCACGCCCAAAACTACAAACTTGTGTATAGTTGCGATGATATGCAAAGTTCCAGTGAATACTTAGACCACCATTCGGTATTGTTAGTGCGCAGGCATAAAACGCATTAAACCGACAACATGCACTGAAATAGCTGTATAGTCACAGATTGCATTCTTGGGTCCAGAAACAAACGAAATTTCATTACCTCTTGTGGTTCCTCTTTAGAAAACTACGGATTAAAGAGAAAACTCGTTTACTGAAAAAAGGAAAATTTATTATAAATTTTCATTTGATGTTTAATCGAAGCGTGTGGAATCAAAGGCTTCCCAAGCTCAAAAGTCATCTTTTTGATATGTTTTTGAGAGCCCTTCGAGCGGCCGACTCTACATACGTGGTGTATGCGACAGCTTGAGTATAGAGAGAAATGTATGGGAAAATCACGGAGTCTCTAAAATCGGGTAAATAATTATCTATTTTGAAATAAAGGTTACCTACCTCAAATGTGTCGCTTAATTGTGTCTTGTGCCGAATTCGAAGCCATTCCGACGCCATTTAGCGAAGTTATTCGAAGTCGTTGTCTCCTCTTTCGACCTCTTCTTATAATCCCCTTCTAATATTTTAAATTATATATAATTAGTAGAGGGGACTTTTCCCCTCAATTATTACAGATTTGACACTTTAATAAATTTTTTTTTTTTTTTTTTGATATTTTTATTATAATAACAAGCAAGGCTCTAAATTTAACATGTGACGGTGATTGTGACTTTCTTGTGGATGAAGCGTGATATAACGTATTCAAAACGGCTATTTTTTGGCATTTTTTTCAAGTTGAGATAATATCTAATCCAATATTTGTTAACACCTGTCGTGCTAAGAGCTGTGCTTTTTAGAATATTTCCACAACATTTGAATGAGAAAAAAACGTGAATGTGAATGCGTATAAACGACTTGAATGCCTATAAAAAAAAAACAGGCAGCGGCGAATTGGCGCTAATTGAAGTAGGCCGCTAAATTATGTACCAATTTACTCAACAAATTTTAACACTTGTGAAAAAGAAAACGTGTCTTTGCCGCGAAATAGCAGAACGTTCGCAAAATTCTCTTCTAAGAATTTTTTCACCTTTAGAAAGAAATTAAGGAGCAGTTATTTAACAAGTGACCATTGCTCCTTGTCACAATTTTTTGAATAGAATATCTAAAAAGCTCGAATTAAACAATAAAATGAGATTCGGCAGCACCTGTTTTAAGTTTGAAAATAATTATTCATCATCCTCATCCTTAGCAATCTTTGGTTCATTTAGTTTATTGCTACCTCTTTGGAATTTCGCAATCTTGATAAAATAATTCTGGCCACTGGTTTTTTGGAGGCAAGTGGTCAGTACACTCGTCAGAGGAAATGTACCGATATTGGCAATCTTCGTGTAGCGTACTCACAAGTTCACTACCTTGTTCATGCTGCTCTCAATCGTCGGCCAAGTGTATATCCGAACTTTCTAGTTTAATTATAATGTATGAAATAAATGGCCAGAAAAACAGCAGATGGCCGCCAATGGAAGCGCTAATGGAATTCCGATTTCTCGAACCTCCCTATTACTTGAACCAAACTTCGTTTTATTTGATTTACTCCACTCGAGACTTTTTTACTCCCTGGTTTTTTCCGTTTTTTTTTTTTTTTCCGATTTACTCCACTCGAGCACTGTGATTTTACCACTGATTTACCGCTGATTGCTCCAAACCTCGATAACTAGAACCTCATTTCCCCTAAACTCGAACCAATTCTGGGTATCCGTAAAGCCGGCGACATACTTGGCGATTTTATACGCCGATCGCGGCGATCGGCGAAAATCGCCAAGTGTGCCCGGTGCAGCGATTGCGATTTTCGCCGATCGCCGCGACCGGCGTATAAAATCGCCGATATCTGGCATGTCAGATATCGGCGATTTTATTCGCCGATCGCTGGCAATCAAATTCGCCGCGATGGGCGAAAAAAATCGCCTGGTGTGTTGCCGGCTTAAGACCTGATGCTCGATAACGAGAACTTTTTTAAGTTTTTAAATTTTTTAAAAAATTTAGTAATCATTTTCAATTACGTTTGCTCTTGCTCTTCCAAACAAGTCGTATCCTTCGGCTATTTTTTTTATTGTTTTGATTATTACACGGCAAGGGCCGAATGTTCCATCTATTTAAAATGTCGCTATAAGGGGTCTCGAATTCCTTTTTGAAAGATGAAAGCCACAAAATTGACTTGGTTTCTTATGTGTTGCATCGTAGAGCATCGAACTGGTATCGAAGAGATCACGAGTTCGAACCCCGTTGAAACCCAAGGCTTCTTTTCCCATTTGCCTAAATTAGTGGTCTCACGGTGAGGACGGTCTCATTTCTTGAAAAGGTCCTTTCTTAAAACATTTAGCAGTCTACGTTGATGAACTATGCCAAAGTACCAAAAACATTTCTTGACATTTCCGGTAGGGAAGAAATTCTCAGTGGAAGCGAGGAAAGAGCTTATCGCCCGTTACCTTGGTTAAAGAAACTTTTTTTTTTTGGGGAACTGTTCAAAAACGCAATTGACAGTCCGCGTTGGATGTCAATTTGTGAGTACTGGGATCTGTTCTGCCGATTCGGCTCATTTTTATACCGATTCCCTTCCCCCGGAGGTTCGAGAAATTAGGAATTCACTAAATATTAAAATGCAAGCGCAAAATATTAAAATAAAAATACTCCAGATGATAGCAGTCAATCTCTTGAAAGAGTTTGGTTTTTGTCGTCGCCATATTCGGTGTGTACTTGACAAATGATAAAACGGAAGAAATGAATCTCCTCCTATCCATAACAAGGTCTGCCACTTTTTAATACTCGCTATATATAGGGCTCACAAAGCTTTTAAACTTAGAACCCCATTTAATGATTTATGAAGCCCTAAATAATTCCTCTTTCATGTTTGAAGACCATTTAACTTCAAACAAATGTATCACGCCAAGAAGCTTAAGAAGGAATTCACATAGAATAAAAACAACCAAACAAGGTTAAGAAGCTTTTTAATTACTTTTAAAATCATTTAACAAGCAATTTTGTTAATAACAAATTAATGTACTGTTTATTTTTTATCACTACCGTTGCTGCCCATAATAGCTTTTTTAAATTCTCTTCTCAATTTTATTATACCGATCAAAATTGATTTAGGCTTCTTTATTACTTTCCTCCTGGTGAGATACGCAGAATTTAGTGATACAAATAGTTTAGCCCTGTTTAATTTGTTTTATACTCTCAACACAACACAAATAAAATAAATTCATGCGAGATCTTAATGACTATGGCCACTCTGGAGAGGCGCGGAATGCTTGCAAACAGCCCTATTGCATTCGCAAAGACAGCAGAATGTCATTCCATCGCACCATGCATTATTACATGCGTGTATTCCTTCACATCTACGGAGATCCGTTATGCAGTCGCAGGTTCCTGAGAAGTGAAATCAATAAGGTCCTGATTACAGTTCGTTAGGCATGAGAGGTACTTAAATTATATTTGTTTAACCCTCGGACGTACAAGGGGGGGGGGGGGGGTGGATGCCACCCCCCATAAGGTTTTTTCCAAATTTTGAGAAAACGATTTACTCTACAGTACTAAAACTTTCAGTAGCTGTTCATTCATCCTTTGCCGAAATTTTGATATGTCAACCATGTGTCCATGATATTTGACGTTGCCATGGCAACGTCATAAATACAGGCAGGTCTTGCCAAAAATCGTCATTTTTAACATTTTTCTTTATTTTTTCCAGTTTTTTTTAAACAGAATTGCACGATTTGTTTATTTTACGAATCCATAAGCATTCTGACTTGATTTTGCATCAATTTCTGTTATTTTGTGACTTTCTAAGAAAATGTTGAAATCCAAGATGGCGGATCCAAGATGTCGGATCCAAGATGTCGGCTCTAATGACGTCACGTGACGTCATGTGACTCACAGCCAATTAAAATTACGCCATCTTGTAGAGTAAGCTACGGGCTTTCTTCTGAGAGCAAAATAATTTCGCTACGCCTTAATATAACGAAAACTCCGGGGAGGGGTTCCATCCACCCCCCCCCCCCCCTTGTACGATGGTGGGTGTATGAGTTTGCTTGTACGTCCGAGGGTTAAAATGTTTCAACTCAATAGCGTTCTTCGTTTGGAAACCAGCGCCTTTGAATTTCAGAGTTTTGGTGGTGCGTGACATTTAAGATCATGTTAATTTGTCAAAACATATATATTTATCTCGTGATGTTAGCCATTTGAAAGGTTAAAGTAGCAGAAGAGTTTTCATGTAAATGTTTTGTTTGTCAAGTACAGATAATCAGTGGCCTAGATGACCAAAGTAGTTTCCAGATAAAAAGGTAAAAAGCGTTCTCTGGTAAAGTTGTTTAAAATTATGAGTCCCTTTAACAGCCAGGCTGCTGTTAAAGACGACGGATAAAAATTTTACAATGAATCCTGGTATCGGATCTTCAATATTTTTAGTTTCCAGATGTTTACACTATTTTTCGCCGCCATATTGGTGTACCACGGAGGTGCACCAATGTGGCGGCTCCACACTGGGCTCTATAAATTTGTGCAAAACGTTTGGCGAATTTCTTAAGTTTGGGATAACGCACAGACCTAGAACTTCGAGAAATGACTTCTTTATTTATCTCCGATAATATTCCCAAATTAATAATTATTGCGTGACAATGAAAACGATCTATTAAGGCATTTTTGGTCTATTTTATTCGTGGACGCGAGGGAGACACAAAATGCCTTCCTTATTATGTATTACCGAAACTTTTCACGCTATAGTAATCAAACTCTCAAGGTTTGTAATGAATACAGAAATTTAAAACGTCCGCTATGTTGGATTTTGATGTGTTTTAATCAGAAAATCTCCAAAATTATTTTAAAAAATCTTCAAAAATAAGGATGCAAAATATACAATACAATAAAAGCAGAAACTCACTAAAAAGAGATATAAGCTAAAAAAAACACCAAATTTCAGTAAAACACCCTCTGAAAACATGGTTGCTGTAGTAAATGTAAATCAGTGTAGCCTAGCAACTGTCGCAAAATGTTCCTAATATTTTTTAGGTAAAAGCACGAAGTTTCGCCACTATTGCTATGACTGTTGCTTAGGTAAGATAAATTTAAAGTCAGCACCTGTATCACTTCCCCAAATAAATAGTTCACCAAATCGGTTTTTTTGACGAAATAAAAAAGGCGAATTTTTGGTCTTGTTGGGGGATTGTCGATACTTGCAGGCAGCGGCTCTTGAAAGCAATTTAACTAGGGAAACTCTTACAAAAAAAAAAATGAATCGGTTTTTGATAATGTTTCAAATAAAAGCTGGGTATCCCTGACACCGACTCTAGCTCTCATTTCCAAGCAATGTTCTGGACGTTATGTGTATGAAAGTTTTTTAAAGGATTTAACCTTAGTATTTAACCTTATTATATTATCCAGCTCATACATACCAAACGGTGGCTGGTAAGAAATTCCACCCTTTAGAGAAACAAACATTCGGTTAGTAAAGAAGGACCCGAAAGAAGGAATATTAATCACAACTTAATCTTTGAATCTAAAATCCTTAAATAATGTCTCTCTGAAGTTTGTAGATATATTTACAGATCAAGAGAAAATTTTGCAGATTACATTCTTGGCTTCAGAAATATAGACGAATAGATAAATATATTACCCCGCCTTCTATGTCTCCCCAGCCTCGTTTTTCCTCTTTAGACAACTGTGGATTAAAAAGAAAGCAAATTTTATTACTTATTACATTTATTTATACACAGTTAAAATTCATAAAAAAAGTTTGTACGGCTAAAAATATTGATCTAAACATTCTAATAATAGCTAAACTTGCTTTCCATGAATGCCGTGTCTTTAATCCGTTTAGTAAAGAAGTAATATTTTTTATAGATTCCATTTGATTTTGAAATCAAGCCTGTTGAACTAAAACTGGAAAAATTAACACTCCCCATGGCTAAAATGTGACTTTAATTCGGAACTTAAACCATTTTGGAAAACTTGAAATTAAAATGAAAAAAGGTTTTCTGTACTGAAAACACCAGCATACTGTCCGTCTGAGCAAATTAAATTTGGGCAAACAATGTTTACGGGGCCCTGCTAGAAGGATGTGAGAATTATCCCTTAGCCCTATAATTTCAAGGTAATTATTCCAGAAATTAATAAGTTAAGTAAAATCCCGAAAATTTTCCTCCTCTTAAGTCCGTCGATTTACTTACTTTACAGATTACATTCTTGGGTCAAGAAATAGTGAAAACATAATTACTACTTATATATTAATCCAGGAAAAGTTTGGTTTTTGGGCTATCTGAAGGTTAGCATTCGTAAAATTTTCAAGTGGAAAAAGCCGAAAGAAATTTACTTCGCTAAGCTACAAAACCCTTTCCAATTCAAAACTATCACCACAACTAAAGAAATTTTTATCGGAACAGTGAAATTCAAGCACCTCGGTCTTTGCAGCGATCGACTGAAATACGATATCTATATATTTTTCTTTTAGAAACCTGAGAGCACATGCAAACACAATTGTCACGCTTCGTGGGGGGTCGCGGTTCGGTCGTGGTTCGGAATTTCTGGCTATGCAATGCATCCAAAAACGGGAATCGTCTTAAAACTATCAATTGCTCAAGTACAACTATATATCGCTCACACTTAAAACCCCTAACAGGGCCGCCTTTAGCGCTTGTTTTTGTTCTTTTGTACAAAAACGTCACATGAATAATTGTGAAGAAATGATGTGCTTTGTGCCTCTGGATGCACAAACGTTTTTACGGTATTCTTTAAGCAAGGGATGTAAAGGTTCAGTAGCAGTGATTGTTGAAATATTTGTGCATATCTAGCGTGGGCTAATGAAGAAAACTTTTACCGTGGAGCTGTATACAGACGCGAAGTACAGGATCACAAAGACGATCAAGATCTTCGACATGTTGGTTCTGATCTAACAGGACGCTGAAAATAGTAATAAATGCAACTGTAATCATAAAACAAGAAGGTTAAAAGAAGAAAGTAAGTAACTGATGACTAAAAGAGAAAGGGTGCAAGAAAAACAAGGCAACTGAAGGCAAGCAAGCAAGCAAGCAGGAGAGCAGCAAGAAAGACAGAAAGCGTGCAAGCGAGTAATTGAGGGGTGAAGTAAGAAAACGAGAGAAAAATTGAACCTGGTCGGTATTTGGTAGATAATATACACTTTTTGCTTCACAGGAATTTCAAAGTGTTTAGCATGCGCCATTCAGATTCTATTTAGTGCGGCGCTCTCTTGGTCGTAAACAATAAATTCAATGGAAATTTATGAAAAAAAGTTACTAATGTGATCACGCTTACAAAAAATCTTAAGTGTCATGGTCAGAAAAAATCAAAGAAATCAAAGAAATTTTGGCCACAGTCCAAAAACTCATACTTTGTCAATTTGTAGGCCTAGGTATGTAACTGAAAGATATGAAGTTAGTTTTTCGAAATATTCAATTTTACGGCAGAAAACCACAAATAACGGTAATCGTACCGGAAGCTCAAATTTCACTTCTCGACAATCCGAAATTTCACGCTCTTCAGCTTCTTGCTACTCAGACGTTTCAACCGCTGTAAATCTTTCCTTACCTTAGTTGCATAGATTGACTCTTCCTTTATTGAAATATAGTTAGTATTTTTATCTCTGATTATTTCTGAGCCAGCTGAGCCTCGATTAAGTAGAAACATTTTTCTCATTTTGGGAAAAAGGCTAAAATAATCCAAATTCAGTGAGTAAAAAAGCTGACCGGTAGTGCTTCAAATCTTCTGATATTTTAGCCAAAGAGAGTCCAGTCGTTGAATTTTAGGTTTATGGTTTCAAAAGTGTAGGATCTAGTAGCAGTTTTTAACAAAGGTCGATCAAAGGTCGACAAAATTACAATTCCGCGGCTTTGAAAAGAACAACTGAGACACGTGACACGGAACACGCAATAGAGTAATTTGTATATTTTTTGGGCAAAGACAACACGGTAAAATTAGCTTTGAAGTTTTATACGTTTGAGACTTTAGAAAAATAGTATTTATCCTAAAGATTGCCTACAATAGAAGAAATACCAAAAATAACAGCACTTGAACTCTCCCTGATGTTCGTCACGCACGAGCGACTTGGAGCGGCGAATGACAAAAATATTTTCCATTGATTCAAAGTAAGCCATATTCTGAAAAAAGAAAAATCTATTTTCTTTAAACTTTGCCCACAAATCTGTCTTAACTAAAAAACGAAACAGCTTTCACATTTGCAAGTATCGTAAGATATATGTTTTAATATTTTATTCATTTTGACCACAACCGGCCTATTTTTAGCAATGGCGACAAGTGAAAATCGAGTCACCGCTTCAAAAATTTATGCTCTAACTTTAGAAATTGTCTTAACTCTCCTGGAATAAACTGGACCTTTATCTGTATAAAGCACACAATTTTGATTCGTTTAAAAGAAACTATTAATACGAAATATTTTTGATTTGAAGTCTACTTGGCCATTGACGCGAACGGCTCAAAAAAATGGCACATTTTCAACGGATCACTGCGCAAAAGTCCAACTACTTCCGCATTACATTTGTTTCCATACCAACTAAGAAGAAGTCAAAGAGTATGGAAATGGAAAAATATGTTGTGGTTTAAGCGAGCTTTTAGTGCAACCAGGCGGCAACTTGGCTTATGTTGCGAACATGTTTTGTTTACATTGCAACAGCGGGAAGTTGCTCAAGCGAAAATAATTTAGCATAAACAACACAATATTTCGTAAACATTGTAACTTTACAAAACTTTATATCAGCTCACACAATAAAACATCATTTAAAACTCGAAAACCTTAGCAGCTAGCGAGTCAGCAAAAAATAAAATACTGTCGCCTACCTGCAAGCCGGTGAGACAACAAAATTCATTGTCAGGTCCGCCATGGCCATGTTATTGGATTCCACATTTCTTTCTGGTTTTCGTCAACCATAGTATCAACAGAAAGTTTCAAACGGTAAACATCACACACATAACATAACATTGAACATACCACATGATTGTGATAACTGAAACAAATGAAAGAAAGTTGCGGGCAACACATCCCAAGAAATCAAGCGATCACAACAGATCGGCTTGAACAGTTGATTGAAAGTTGCGTCACGCAATCTAACCTGAATCCAACTGCCTTATGGGCGAACTGAATAATTATTGTCCAAGAATCGGACTGTCCAAAATATGGGCTGTAAATATTTTTGACCGACGTATTTGTTTGATTTCTTGTTTTCGACGACTTCCTGTACATCTACATCTGGATGCTTCCAAATTTGAAATTTTAGGCTCGCTTTTCAAATACAAAAAAACCCGCTTTTTCAAAATAATAAATTGTTCTAGTAAACGATAAAGGTAAGTAAGAAAGAAATAAAAAGTGGAACAAAAATAAGTCTTTACAAACCACGCCGCCACGCACTTGTCATTCATACTTTGTTGTTGTTCTCGCGAAGCATTATCAACTTACAAAACAAATGGAGGAGTTGCGCTTTTTGTTTCACACTTCAAAGTATAGAGGAAGTTGCGGCAATCGAAGGGGATATCCGAGCTCGTTCGTCTTGGAGACTGCAATGATCTTATAGCAAACCATTTAATTTCGTGGCATTTCTGTTAGAGCACGAACTAGTTTTTGCAAGAGCAGGTGTATTTGGATTGTCTTCATCAAAGAAAGGCGAAATTATATAAGTCCCAAGCATCGCCATTCTAGTTTTTCATAGGAAATATTCAAAACAGCACGCGGGCCTTTCTAATATCCCACTCACCGTGGTGATAAAAAAGCCATTAGAAGCAGAGATGTGCTAAATGTGCACATGGCCGACAAGATCAGGTTTGTAAACGTATCTCACATTACGGTAGTATAAGCTTATAGATTTCCTTTAATGGCTGAGTGGAAAATTTTTCTAGGCAAAAATGTCTTGTTCACTTTTTCGTTGGCTATATTTTTAGTGTGGCCAGAAAATGTGCAGGGTTTTTCTATCCTTCTGATAATTTCCACCCTACTTCTTTCTCCGTAAGAAGGAATAGATGATGAGGTCAATTGAGCTCTATTACACCCCCCCCCCCCCACTTAACGAGCCCGCCCAACCGGGGAATGAAAAAACCCGTCCGCGAATAGGACTGTTTGAGTTTTCTTTCAGCTAAATACGTTTTCAGCTTAATACGTAAGCTTCGTTTCTAATAAACATACCAAAATGGTGCACACGAGGACATATACATCTGTTAAAAATATTTAGAGCCGATATTTTGGACAGTCCGATTCTTGGACAATAATTATTCAGTTCGCCCATAAGGCAGTTGGATTCAGGTTAGATTGCGTGACGCAACTTTCAATCAACTGTTCAAGCCGATCTGTTGTGATCGCTTGATTTCTTGGGATGTGTTGCCCGCAACTTTCTTTCATTTGTTTCAGTTATCACAATCATGTGGTATGTTCAATGTTATGTTATGTGTGTTATATTTACCGTTTGAATCTTTCTGCGGATACTATGGTTGACGAAAACCAGAAAGAAATGTGGAATCCAATAACATGGCCATGGCGGACCTGACAATGAATTTTGTTGTCTCACCGGCTTGCAGGTAGGCGACAGTATTTTTTTTTTTCCTGACTCGCTAGCTGCTAAGGTTTTCGAGTTTTAAATGATGTTTTAATGTGTGAGCGGATATAAAGTTTTGTAAGGTTACAATGTTTACGAAATATTGTGTTGTTTATGCTAAATTGGTTTCGCGTGAGCAACTGCCCGCTGTTGCAATGTAAACAAAACATGTTCGCAACATAAGCCAAGTTGCCGCCTGGTTGCACTAAAAGCTCGCTTAAACCACAACATATTTTTCCATTTCCATACTCTTTGACTTCTTTTTAGTTGGCATGGAAACAAATGTAATGCGGAAGTAGTTGGACTTTTGCGCAATGACCCGTTGAAAATGTGCAATTTTTTGGAGCCGTTGGCGTCAGATGGCCAAGTACACTTCAAATCAAAAATATTCCGTATTGTTTGTTTCTTTTTACGTGCTTTATACAGATAAAGGTCCAATTTATTCCAGGAGAGTCAAGACAATTCCTAAAATTGGAGCATAAATTTTCGAAGCGGTGACTCGACGTTTTTTCCTATTTTCAGTTGTCGCCATTGCTAAAAATAGGCCGGTCGTGGTCCAATTGAATGTAATTCTTAAAAAAAATATTTCTTGCGATATTTGCAAATATGAAAGCTGTTTCGTTTTTTAGTTAAGACAGATTGGTGGGCAAAGTTTAAAGAATATAGATTTTTCTTATTTCAGAATATGACTTACTTTGAATCAATGGAAAATATTTTTGTCATTCGCCGCTCCAAGTCGCTCGTGCGTGACGAACATCAGGGAGAGTTCAAGTGCTGTTATTTTTGGTATTTCTTCTATTGTAGGCAATCTTCAGGATAAATATTATTTTTCTAAAGTCTCAAACGTATAAAACTTCAAAGCTAATTTTACCGTGTTATCTTTGCCCCAAAAATATACAAATTACTCTATTGCGTGTTTCGTGTCACGTGTTTCAGTTGTTCTTTTCAAAGCCGCGGAATTGTAATTTTGTCGACCTTTGATTGACCTTTGTTAAAACCTGCTACTAGATCCTACACTTTTGAAACCATAAACCTAAAATTCAACGACTGGACACTCTTTGGCTAAAATATCAGAAGATTTGAAGCACTACCGGTCAGCTTTTTTCCTCACTGAATTTGGATTATTTTAGCCTTTTTCCTAAATGAGAAAAATGTGTCTACTTAATCGAGGCTCAGCTGGCTCAGAAATAATCAGAGATAAAAATACTAACTATATTTCAATAAAGGAAGAGTCAATCTATGCAACTAAGGTAAGGAAAGATTTACAGCGGTTGAAACGTCTGGGTAGCAAGAAGCTGAAGAGCGTGAAATTTCGGATTGTCGAGAAGTGAAATTTGAGCTTCCGGTACGATTACCGTTATTCGTGGTTTTCTGCCGTAAATTTGAATATTTCGGAAAACTAACTTCATATCTTTCAGTTACATACCTAGGCCCTCAAACTGACAAAGTATGAGTTTTTGGCTGTGGCCAAAATTTCTTTGATTTTTTCTGACCATGACACTTAAGTCTTCCAATTTGCATCGAAAAATCATTTTAAAAAAGTCTGATGAATTTTTGATATTTACTAACTTACAACTAAGGGTGTATCTCACACGGCGAGTTGCCCTCATCTTCGAGACAGGCCGATTTCTTTAGTTAGAGTTGCATTTATATTATTTAAACTTGTTAAAAGCATCATATTTTCGTCGTTTATTTCTGTACGCGATTAATCCTTAGAAATAAAAGAAAAATCGATATAAAATGACAGGATAATATTCAACTTACCAGTTTAAGTGTATCGATGTTGTACAACGCTCACCGAAAGATTGTACTGATTGTTGAAAATTGGTACACAATTCTCTTTTCAAAGATCCTCATTTCGATTTCATGGATAATTAAAGTTTGTCACGTCTCTTAAGTTTACTTAATGGGTAAATATGACTTCTTAATAAACTTTGTGTTGGTTATTCAATTTGGTCAAGCATAATGAATTTGTCCATGGTTCTAAAAGTTAGACAATTTTTGGACTCCATTTCTGAATTCTGTACCGAAAGTTTCTGTGTAATAACAAGCGTGTTTTGAGAAATAGCACTTCATGGTTATTTATATTTCTTGTAGGTGAAGTTGAACATATTAAAGAGCCGCTATAATTTTTGGAAATTTGATAATATTTGACCAAATTTTCTTAGCAATGGGGCTCCGTTCGCGCGCATTTGTATAATTTGAGCTTGTGAAAAATATCATATAGTAATGGCTTACTTCTGTGCATTACACATCAATAGATGAAAATGAATAAAATATCAGCGAATAATGATGATATAAAATGGCAGGATAATATTCATCTTACCAGTTTGTGATGCTCAAAGTGTATCAACGTGGTACAACGTTCACCGAAAGATTGCACTGATTGTTGAAATGAAATATTGGTACACAGCCCTTTTTTCATAGATCCTTATTCCGTTTTCATGGATAATTTGTCACGTCTCTTTAGTTTACATAATGGGTAAATAAGACTTGTTAATGAATTTAACTTGGATCTTTGGTTATTCAACTGGGTAAATAGCATGGGATCAAAACTTTGGATTTAGCGTCAAATCTAAAAACTGAATAATAAAGAAGAAAGACACATTTTTTTTTATTTTTTCAAAATCTTAAAAGCCAAAAACACCGCACGAAAGTGCTGCTTTGTAGCTTTCATTTGAATAGTCACACATGATGGATTGGTTCATGGTCCTGAAAGTTCGAACCACTTTTTTGGCCCCACTTATTAATTCTGTATCAATCGTTTCTATGTAATAATAAGCGAGTTTTAAGATATAGAACTTCACAGTTCTTGTAAATGACATTGAGCATATTCAAGAGCCGTTATTACCTTTAAAAATTTGATCAAATTAAATGTTTGTTAACACCTGTTGTTTTAAGAGCTGTAATGTTTAGAATATTCCCATAACATTTGAATGAAATATTTGCCTGAGCGACTTCAAAGCGCTTTAGCTTAAAAGAAAATATTAAAGATTCGATGAATTAGCTGGCTGATGTACAATGAATGACAATAAAAAATGTGAAATTGACGGAAATAATAAATCTTTGCCGCGAAAAAGCAAAACCCTCGCAAAATTCCCTTTCCAAAAAACTTTAAAAATTAAAGATTCTTGTAACAATTAGAATAGAAAAGCCAATTAGCTTAACACAATAAAAATTCGGCAACACCTCAACGTTAATTTGGTCTCGTTTGTAAAATAAAACTTTTGAATGCAATTTTACGTCCTAAGTGTACCCATTGTTACAGAGATTAACAACGTTCAAGAATGTGCAACTTTGGTTATTTACATGTTCATAGCACACTTTCACTTTTTTTCTCTGATGTTATTGTTCGGTTTCAGCATTTTCATGACGTTCTCTTTGAAGATCATTTATATCCCTGCAGCAGCGCCTTAAGCTTATTCCGCTTATAACATTGTTTTTTCAGTAACTTTTAATTTATTACGGTGCTAAATTCGATTAAGCACCACATTTGTTTTAACCAAAAAATGAATTTTGAACGTGTGATGTTCCACCGTTTTAATATAAAAAGCAAATAAGGCATAATACTGAAGTAAAGCCAAAATATTAATTGTGTAAATGTGTAAAATACATTGGATTACCATAAGTTACGCACTGCGTTAATGTGATTTGTAAGCTCTGTAAAGCAAACGACTATATTCTTCAAAACAGAAAACAATGTATTTGATTTTCTTTCCTAAAAAATACTAAATAAAAAAAGTATTCAGGTACAAACAGTGAAATACAGTCAGGTGCAGATTCCTTTTCCAAAGCTCATGACTTTTGTGCTAAGAGCTGTACGTAAATTGTCAGAAAATTTTAATAACATTTGCAATGGTTGTCGTACAAGTGTATTTACTAAAAACAACCATAATGGGTTAGATTTTTGTGGAGCGACGAGGCAGCGACGGTTTACGTTAACTGTTGAGTCCAAACAATTTCATCATACGAGAAATATATCATTTGAAAACTAATATTTTTTGAAAACTAACATGGATAATTACGGCCGAGAACTTGGATTGGAAAAACTTGGCCTATTTTATTCAAAATGCGTTATCCAGGACGCATATGCTTGAATGTTGCGAAAAGAAGAGGCATTAGAAGAGCAATATTTGGCGATACTGAACTTTTTTGAATAAGTGGATTTTTTTTTCTTTGAACTGAAACACCATTAGGATTCTGCGTAAAATTTCCACCTGTATGTATTGGGATCTGCCTTGGCCGTTGTGGCATTATTAATTCTATTTCTTTTCCCTCGGAGATTCGAGAAATTGGCATTCCACTGCGCATTCAAATACAAGCGAATCAGATTGTTAAAAACTAACAATTTACTTTATGAAAGCAATCAATGCCTGGCTGATTTATTTTGTCGGTCGTTAATTTTTGTCGTCGCCATTTTCGGTGTGTACAGAAGACATTTATGAGCCTCTAACTTTTCATGAAAAGGCTGGTGCAAAGGGTTAACAAGGCTCTTAACTCAAAACTCTTCTTAATGCTTCGGTCTTAATTAGATTGACCGAGAAACGCTAGTTGTTGGCTACTCTTTTGTGAAGCAAATAATCAACAAAAGTCTCTTTCGCCACTATTACTTCTTAGCCTAAAAAGGAAAACAACAAAACAACAAAAATAAGGTGTATAAGCCTTTTAATTACTTTAACATAAAGTGACAGCACTTATGCTAGATAGATACAATGATATTTATTACATCTTTCTAAGCTCAATTAAATAAATAGGTAGTTACTGCTGATCCCAGTTTTTTTAATTCTTGCCTCGATTTTATTATTACACCGATCAAATTTAAAATTACATTAGTTCTATATTTCGTCAACACTCACAATTTACTGATATATTTAAATGGTCTATCCCCGTTTAACTTGTTTTATACTCTCAACATAACACATTTTGTGAATTCAATAAATTCATCCGAGATGTTGATGACCATCAGAACCCCCAGCCAGGCAGTTTACAAACAGTCGATTGGCAGTTACAAACGCAACAGAATCTCATTGCATTGCAAATCGCGCCACGACATGGGTCATGTCCTTCACAGTGCTCTCGAGGACTCACAAGGCATTCACAGTCTCCTGCAGATTAAATTAAATACGTTCATGATTTTTTAGTTTTCTGGCTTTAGTGTTCATTAAAGGGACACTGCCATGGGGATGCTTTTTGGTAAATTGTACTAACATTGGCGAATATGTGTTTTCATACATGAAATGCACCTAGTACATCAAGATGTAGATAAAAAGTAAATTGTTGTTGCCATAATAATTGTACGTGTTTTTTCAATCCACAAGGACAAACCTCGAAAAATTCAGCATGATGACATCACAATAATATCACTTGCTTATCGCTTCAATACATTTAAATGGTGATTTTTAACGAAATTGGACCATTATTCGTAGTTTCCATATGTATTAAGGCTCTTGAGGTTTTGAAGTGAAACTGGTAACAGTGTCTCTTTAAAGGGAGACAAAGTGTCTCCCCTCCTCATTTATCTCAAAAAGTATTCACGCTGTCATATTGCAACATGTGACATTATAAATTTTACATACCGTTCGGTGGCTGGTTAAAGAACTGCGGATTAAAGCAAAATCGAAACTCGGTAAGTTCAAAAAAATATTTAATGTATTTATTTCTTTGATTTTAAATTCAAGGCCAGTTGAATTTATACTGAAACCATTCTTCAGAGCTAAATGTAACTTTAATGAGAAAAGGTGTGTGCATCTCTAGTTGTTGAATAGCCGATATATGGCAACATATAAACAAAGAATTTTTTACCAAAACTCTTACCGGGGAACTGTACACAGATGCGAAGTATACGATCACTAAGACAAGCAAAATCTTGGACATGTTGGCTCTAATCTAACAGAACGTGGAAAATAGTAATCAATACTACTGTCGGTTTAAAATGAACTGGAACTTGAGAAGGTGAGCAAGCGAGCAGCAAGCAATAAGCGTGTAATGAAGTAAGCAAGCAAGAAAGAAAGGGAACAAGAGAGCAAAAAAAGAAGCCGACATAGTCGTTAAGTGGATTGAAGGCGTAAGGCAAATCTTTGAAAATTTTTCTGATCGCAAGAATACGCTGACTGGAAAAATCCTTATTCTTTTTCTGGAATTTTAAATTCGAACTTAAGGGTGTATCTCACGCCTTGGGTGTGCCGTATTTTTACAACAAGGGGATTTTTCGTGTAAGAGTTATATTTAGATCCATCATATTTTGATGGATTCGTTTAAGAGCATTACAAATCGCTAAAATTAACCAAACCTCTGCGAATGATGATGAAAAACAGCAGGCTACTATTCAACTTACCAGTGTGCGATGCTCAATGTGTATCAATGTGGAGTTGTGTTATCGAACACTTGTATTGATTTTTGAAATATCTGTGTTACAACATTCATTTCAGAGATTCTCGTTTCGTGTTTTTTGGATAATTAATAATGGCAGGTTGATGCAGCTGAGAGTATAATGTAAAGTAGCTAAGACTGTTGCATATTATTCATTGGCATCTCATTTCGTTCGTCTCTCGTGTTTTATGAGTGATCAATAAGTTTTACTGGGATAATGCCCAGAAGCGCTTTTTTTGTAAAGTTGATACTGTGTTTTAGGGTAATTAGTGAGTCCAAAAGCTTCGACGTTTACTGTTTAAACCGCAAAGGTGCATAATACGTCTCTTAAAACTACAAAATGGGTAAATTTGATTTTTGAATAAACTTAACTTTTCAGTTCTTCAATTGGGTAATTAAAACTTTTTAACTTTGGATTTGGCGTCAAAAATCAAAAATTGAGAAAGGTATCGAATTTTTATTTTTGCAAAATATAGAAAAACGAAAACGCCACATGATTTTTTTATGTAATGCCAAACGAGTTTCTAAAGTTAACATGTCATGATTGTAGGATTTCTTCTAAAATGTTTAGCAACGGCTATTTATTTTCGCAATTTAATCAATTTGGGTTGTTTTATCCAATGTTTGTTATCACCTGTTGTGCTAAGAGCTGCAAATTTCAGAATATTCCCATAATATATGTGATGTTTGCGTGAACGAATTAAAAACCTATCTTCGAAAAACAACAAATTCTTTAGAATTTATGACACAGATAGCGACAAGTCGGCGTTGATTGATGTTGGCCGCTAAATCCTTAACCCTATTCAGACCGGGGGGGGGGGGGGGGGGGGCTTTTGAGGCCCGCGCTGACTTTGAACTTTTATAACTTTTTTAAGATTTAACCAAACGCTGCCAAACTTTCTGAGTTTTCCTAAAATTTATCTGGCAACAATTTGGTAGGGTTGGATGATGTGTCAGGAACTTGACATCACCATGGCTACGGCATTTTGACAGGCATGTTTTCCCAAATTTGTAATTTTGCGTGTTTCTCTTAATAAAAATCAACTTAAATGGAATTATTTTTACATTTTTACTGGTTTAAAGCACCTTTTTATTCATTTTGAATACTTTGCAGTGATTTTGGGTGGTTTTCTGGCATTTTGGAAAAAATTTGAAATCCAAGATGGCGGATCCAAGATGGCGGCTGTTTTGACATCATGATGTAATTGTCACGTGATGTGACGTCACCATCCCACGTGACGTATACCAAACGAAAGAGTTTCGGACGTACAATACATCCTATAAGTTTCATGGTGATTGGTTAAATATTCTGGAAGTTACATAGGGGGGGCTTCCGAAGCCCCCCCCCCCGGTCTGAGAAGGTCCAAAAAAGCCCGGTCTGAATAGGGTTAAACAATGTGCTCAACAAAAAAAATTAAAATAATAAAAAGGGGAAACTCTATGCCGAAAAACGGCAAAACCCTTGGGAAATTCCCCTCTCAGACAATTTTTTACCTGAAATTTTGCCCCTTTTTTATTTTTTTAATATAAAAAGTAATCAGCTTAAAACAATAAAATGAAGATTCGGTAATACTTTCAATGTCAATTTTTCTCCGTTTAAAAATCCAATGTTAAAAGTTTTCAATGCAATTTCCGAAGGTTAAGGGGGACCTTGTGTAGGAGATTTTAAACATCATTGTCACTCATGGATGTGCACTATTTTGATTTATTTACATGTTCTTATCACACACTTTTACTTCTGCGAAAACAGAGCTCAACAGAGATGAGACTCATCCAGATAATGGTTGCTTTGCTGATCTCCAGTTTCCGTAGCATGAAGTGCCTGGCAGTATTGTTAAACCTGGGCGGAGAGAGGCACTCTGAGAGTTTTATTTTTTTGCCCAAAACCACAACGCGGTGACAATGGTCAGAGCTTGAACCCGGATTTCTCGATCCGGAACCAACGCCCAGAGTCTATAAGATCACTGCGGCTCTTTAAAAGTAGTTAACTTTAATAAAAATAAAAAGCACACTGCGGTGACAAACATGACACGACAACGCATGTCGGAAAAAACTTTGATTTAAGAACTTAACGTTTCGTATGTTACAACATACATCTTCAGAAGTGACCGTTAAAAGATAACAATAAGATTTAAACGTGAAATAAAGACTGGTACCTAATCTAAAAATAATGACAATGTTGTTATTTAACAACAAACAGACTTAAAAATCTGCAGAAGAAAAAACAAATATTATGGCTAGTAGAGAAAAAGTTTCTCACTGCCAACGTTTTCTTTTAAAGCCGGTTTTAAATCACGAATCAACAAAGTCTCCTTTATTTTACAATGAATATCTGATCGTCCTGTTGTTAGAATGTCAAAGTGATCCCATTTGATGTTGTGACCCGTTGATGTTATGTGATCTGCAATGGCTGATGCGTGACAATTCTTTGATAGTGCTTTAAAATGTTCAGTTTTTCTTTCGTGTAATCGACGCCTTTTTTCCCAATATAAAATCATTACAGTCCCAGCAACTTGCCTTGTACACAACTTTAGACATTTGACGAGTGTACGAGTGTTTTGGAAAATAATTTTAAGATTAAAACAACCATATGATTTATAGACACAATATTTAATTTGCTTTGTAATTATTTTAATTTTTAAACCTAAATAGGGCAAAACGATGAAGATTTCTTTTTTGGGGACAGTGGTAATTGTGTCTTGAGATTTATTTCTTTGTCTGTTCACTACATCGTTCATGTTATTGCGGGCCCAAGAGAGGCCCGCAACACTAATCTTGACAGTGACCAGCGGATTGCGTATGACGCGTGCGCGCCACGTTTATAAAAGGCTAGCTGCAAAGCGGAAGTTGAAAATTTTGTTCTTCCACCAAGAACGATCAGAATGCGAAAAATGTGTCAATCACAACAGTTTGTCGACACACCGGAAGTTGAAAATCTGTTCATCAAGACGATAAGAATGCGAAAAATGTGTCAATGTTAACAGTTTATCGAGGCTTCTGTCACATGGAAGAAACATTACGTTTTGCAGACGTTGTTCAGGCGTTGGTTTTTAGGAGATTTGCTGTGATTGTATCACAGATAAACCAGAGCAAAACGAATGATTCCAACAACAGTTATTTAATCTCGAAAAATTCCTTACAACACTGACAACATAGCGAGTTCACCGACAGAGGAAAATCACATCTTAATTGAACCGCGTGCTCGATTAAATCATGCGTTCCTCGCGTGACGCGTTACTTTTGTCCAGTGATTTGTCAATTATCAATCCGTAATCTTCCACCATGAACGGTTAATGCAAAAGGATCCGAAAATGTATCGTTCAAACACTGGGAAGTTGAGAATTTGTTTCCTCCACAAAGAACGATTAGAATCCGAAAACAAAAGTTTGTCGAGGCCCGCACTTTCTATCCTGTGGTAACCACTAGTAAGTAATAATACCACGGGGATAACCATTGCGTGTCAAAAGCTTCTTAAGATCATCCAAAGTTGACTGCAATAAAGAAGGTGACGAACAGATGCGGAGGCAGCGATAAGTAAGTGTGTGAATGAGATTGATCTTTTACTTGCGTTCTCTTGTCATGTTTGTCACCGCAGTGTGTTTTTGAGTCTAATGCTTGCGTGCGCTTTGCGCATGCGCATTAGACTCTTTGTTATATGAAAAAAGCTGTTAGCAATCCCAAGGGAATGGTTCGGGATCGATAATCGTTCGCTGTAATGTAGAAAACAATGATCAGCTGCAAGAACGGACTCCGTACGGACACGCACGATTAGTTTCAATTAAAAACAGCCAATCAGCGACACGTGTTCCCACGCATAATTAAAAGTTCTTTCTCAAGTCACGATTATTCAACACTTCAACAGGACGAAATAATTTTCCAGTTAAGACATTTGTAAGCTATTTGTGAAAATAAATCTTCGTTTTCAGTTCAGTTAAGCACTTGTGTTTTCGTCTTGCTTAAAAAGCACGACGTCTTCGAGAAAAAATATTTCAACGGCGACTCGCGTTTATTTACACAATGCGACCAAATATTTATTTTGTTTTAAAAAATAGAAAACTTTACCTCGGTTTTTGTATTTAAGTCATTCGAATTTTGACCAATTTTTTCTTTACAGTGCAAACAAAAACCTTCAAAAATAAAAGATGTACATGGATAAATGTAAATCAAGTTACGCGACTAAATCAAAATGCGTTTGTTTGGCCGCTTTGCAGTATTACACTGTCCCGGCCTTTGCCATACACTGAAATCGAATTTCATGCTTTTACGACTCTCAGAGATCTTAAGTTCTTCTTACAGCTAGAAAAATCATAAATGGTTACATTGATATGGAAGTGATGATTCGCGAAATTTGTACATCATGATAAACAGTCTTCGCTCCTGTGTATGGTAGCTCGATAATAATTGCCTAGTTTTCAGCGTTCAAAAGGTCATCATTATATTGACGTGAGCATTTACACCCGTTTTTAGGAAAATCTGTCACTAAGTACTTACAGTACAATGGAGTAACAGTCACTATTTCAAGTGCTTTTATTGCAAAATCTGTTTCAAGAGTCATCATCAAAATGGTGAAAAATCTGAAAGAAAACGATGTGAAGTTCTTCAACCCTTGAAGAACATGCTTTTTGTAAATCGTCACGCAATCTTGTCCAAATGTTTAATCGTTTCTGCTTTTACGGACAATACGGAAGAAGTAACATCAACTCCTGTTCATACTTTAAATTTTGTGAAGCATATAACATTTATGACTGTTTCGTTTTCATCCATAATCATCCACGATGCCCCTAGCTTGCTATAAGCATTTTAAATTAAACTCCCGAACACAAACCTCTAACCAATTTTAACCGGCTTACGAAAACCGCGCAATCTGTATCACTATGCCATACGGCATTAGACTCATGTCACCCTTGGTGACCTATTTTTTATTTTTATTGAAGTTAAAATGGCCTAAGAATAAGAATGTCTACGATTTAGTTAGCGGGTGGCGCGGATGGAAGCGGATTGCAATTTGAAAACGTTAGGCAAACGTTTTCAAATTGTTTCCGCGCGTCTTCAAAAAATCGATATTTATAGCCGTAGCTTGATTTCTATCCGCAAGGTAAGGTTTTATCTTCCATTAGATGTTCAAAGATATTGTTTTTTATGGGTTAAGTTGCCTTCCACTAATTTCAGAACAGTTGAGACCAAAAATCTGTGAAATCCCCGTGACATAGTCCCTTAAATGCTTCTGTCATAATAAGAACCAATAAACGCTAGTTGCTGGCCACTCTTTTTTCAAATGTTCAAAGATATTGTTTTTTATGGGTTAAGTTGCCTTCCACTAATTTCAGAACAGTTGAGACCAAAAATCTGTGAGATCCCCGTGACATAGTCCCTTTAATGCTTCTGTCATAATAAGAACCAATAAACGCTAGTTGCTGGCCACTCTTTTGTGAAGCAAACTTTTAACAGATGTCTCCCACGCCACCCCAACTTTTTAAGTCCAAAAAGATTAAGAACGAATTCACGAAAACAACAAAAACAAGGTGTATAAGCCTTTTAATTTCTTTTACATACAGCGACAGTACTTAGGCTAGATAGATAAAATAATTATATTTATTACAATTTTCTAAGCTCAATTATATAATGAGCAAATTTGCCAATCAAACTAGTTGTACCTATCGGTAAGTGCCAACGAGCGAAATACTCATGTTTGTTCACAAGAACAGATACTGAATGGTTTTCGATAGAACTATATTTGTTTAAAATGACCAAAATATGGTAAATTGTGAAAAAAAGTGCCATTTCTCTGGTGTTCACAAATGACACATGTTTGATAGCCTGCGTAGCAGGCGCCGTAGTTTCCAGCGCGCGTATTCTTGCGATCGCGCACTCTTTTAAACGCACTATAAAACGTACACAGATGTCTGCTACGCAGGCTACGGGTTTGACAGATTGATAACTCTTGACAAATCTTTTATTTTTTTCAACGTTAAAAATGTCACAAAATGTGGGTAATAAACAAGGTTTAATCACTGTTTTTTAATTACAACACGAGATGGTTAAAATGTTTCCGAACACAAAAGGGATAGTTATATTTCAAGAACTTATCATAAATCAAATCCCAGAATCAAAACTACTAGGACGCTTCACAGTAATCAGAAACAGTCATCTAGCATGGACGGGTCAGTTTTCAGTCTCGCATGTGAAGTGTCATGTTCAGTTACGCAAAACTCGATTCGAAGCAGAAATATGAACAGAAAACAAATTTTAAACGGTCAAGGAATATTTGGGGACAACATTTTTACTCAAGTAAACAATACATTTGCCGTTAGAAGCAAAAACCTTTTGACTTTCTTGCGTGTATGACATGCAGTAATTTTAGTGAGCGTCGCTTTGTATTACGCGGAGCGAAAATGCGTGCCAAACTGAAAATATAAACGGTATTTGATTTGGGATTAAATCATCGGTAAAACAATTACTATAAACACAATCAACACTAAAAGGTAGCATTTACCCGACTTCAGCATTCTCGTAAGTCAAGAAAACTCCATTAGAAGTCAGCAGTCCGCTTTTGATTTTCGTGTCTCTCTTCGTAAATCAAAGGACTCCAAAGTCGAAAGATTATTTCATCGCTTTGAAGACATTGATGTTCATTTTTTCGGCGGTCGAATATTCTGTAGGGTATTCTCTTTCCATTTAGAGTTCCATAAAGGTGTATTTATCGTAAAAGGGGTGAATGACCACATTGAAAATTTTATCAGCGAGCCGCGTGGACGCCATTTTGGTCATTTGCTCTTTAGCAAGGAGTGAGAGACTGGGACCCAGTTGGGAAGAACAATCGGCACCCAAATATGGGGTCTACTTACACCCAAATATCTTGTCCCTTACGCAGAACTTGAGATTTTCTCTGCCTATACACTCACACGCACACGGCTCTATGATTCTGCCGCCTCGACAGCCTCGCCTCTTGGCTCGGCTGCCTCGTTGGCAATAAATGTGTTGTTACTGCTTATCCTTAAAGTGCCCCTGTGATGAAATTTTTGATTTTCATTTTTTTTACATTTTCGTGTGCAATTAGACTTTCTTACTCATCCTGCCAATTTTTAATCCATTACGAACATCAGAAGTCGTTTTTATTTTAACATTTATCTCCGAGAATTTACGGCCGCCATTAATCAGCCTTGTTCCAAGGCTTTGAGAAATTACGTCAAAGGCTCAAAAATACCTCACGGGTTAAAATTATAATAACAATAAGTGTTGAAAATCACGCGAAAAGCAACAAAAACTTTGGACTTGTTTTTCGTGCAATTTTATATGCTGATTGTTATTATAATTTCAAACCGTGAGGTATTTTTGAGCCTTTGACGTCACTTTCTCTAAGCCTTGGAACAAGGTTTATTAATGGCGGCCGTAAATTCTCTGGAATAAATGATATAATAAAACGACTTCTGATGTTCGTAATAGATTGAAATTTGGCAAGGTGAGTAAGAAATTCTAATTGTTCACGAAAATGTAAAAAAATAAAAATCAAAAATTTGATCACAGGGGCACTTAATTTTTTCCACGATTTTAATATTATATCGATCAGAATTACACTAGTTTTTTATTTCGTCAACACTCACAATTTAGTGATACATTTAAATGGTTTATCCCAGTTTAACTTGTTTTATACTCTCAACATAACACATTTTGATAATTAGATTAATTTATCCGAGATGTTGATGACCATCAGAAGCCCCAGCCAACCACTTTACAAACAGCAGATTGGCAGTTACAAACGCAACAAGATCTCATTAAATTGCAAATCGCGCCAGCACATGGGTCATGATCACACTGATGATGGACACCCTCCATGCATTCGCAGTTTCCTGCGGAGTAAAATAAATTGGCTCATGATTATTTCGCTTTTTTGGCCTTTTATGTTCATTAAAGGGACAATTTCATAGGGATTTTAATGCTTTTCGGTAAAAAATTCCAAAATTGGCGAATAGCCCCCCCCCCCCCCCTCCCCATGTATCTCCAGAAGTATTAACGCTATCATACTGCAACATTTGACATTTTAGATTTTACATACCATTGGGTGGCTGGTTAATTACTCCACCTAAAAACTGTGGATTAAAGAGAAACCAAAACTTAGTTAGCTAAAAAGAAATAGTGTTTCTTTGATTTTAAATTCAAAGCCAGTTGAATGTATTATGACTGAAAAGACTCTTCAGAGCTAAAATATAACTTCAATATAGAACTTAAACCTTTCGTAAAACTCCTAGTTACCATAAAAAATAAGAATGGCGTTTAGTTCGAAAGACAACATCATGCAGTCCGTCTGAACAAATTTGGGCAAGTGATATTCACGAGGCCCTGTTGAATGGTGTGTGAGTCATCCCTCATCCCTACAATTTTAAGGCCATTATCCATGAGATAAAAGAGATAAAAATTCCTCAGCTTAAATGACAACTTTCCGAAGTTGTCTATGTTTTTATAGATACATTTATAATGTGTTCAGAAATATAGAGAACTCCATTACCTTCATACTTCTCCAGAAAAAAATGATTTTAAGCTATCTGAAGTGGCTGGAAATGTATGTAAAAACCACCATTGACTTGAACTATCAATTGTCCGACTATAAAAATCCATTATTAGTATCTCTAAAATTAAACTTCACATTTCTTATTTGCGTAGTTATTTTCTAATCTGTCACTTTTTCCTAAACCTTTCATAGGTTCTCCTTTCTGGTGCTTCCATCCATTTAGTGCTTGTATTCATTTTTTTTGTACAAAAAAGGGCAAAGAGCATTGTGGCAATCCATGTGCTTCGTCTCTTTGTATTTACAAACTTTCGGACGTAATTAAGGGTACAGTGGCACTTAATGAGAAAAGGTTTGTGCATCGCTAGTGTATTGAATAGCCGATAAATGGCAACATATTAACAAATAATATATATTGTACCAAAACTCTTACCGGGGAGCTGTACACAGATGCGAAGTATACGATCACTAAGACAAGCAAGATCTTGGACATGTTGGCTCTTATCTAACAGAACGTGGAAAATAGAAATGAATACTATTGTCAGTTCAAAATAAACTAGAACGTGAGTAGGTGAGCAAGCAAGCAGCAAGCAATGAAGTGGGCAAGAAAGAAAGAAAGGGAGCAAGAGAGCAAAAAAATAGTCGACATAGTCGTTAAGTGGATTGAATACGTTAAACAAATCTTTGAAAATTTTTCTGATCACGAGAACACGGTGACTGGAAAATCTTTATCCTTCAAATTCCGAATAAAAGTTCTGATTTTTTTCTGGAATTTTTAAATTTGAACTTTAGGGTGTATCTCACGCCTTGCGTGTGGCTTATTTTCACAACACGCGGATTTTTCGTGTAATAGTTACATTTATATCTATCATATTTTACGGATTCTTTTTAGAGCATTACAAATCGCTAAACTTAACCAAACCTCAGCGAATGATGATGAAAACGGCAGCAGACTACTATTCACCTTAACAGTTTGCGATGCTTAAAGTGTATCAATGTGGAGCAGTGTTACCGAAGACTTGTACTGATTTTTGAAATATCTGTGCTTCAAAACGCTTTTCGGATATCCTCGTTTCGTGTTTTTTGGATAATTAATATTTACAGGTTGATGCAGCTGAGAGTATAATGTAAAAAGTTGCTTAGAATGTTGTATATTATTTATTAGTATTTCATTACTTTCGTCTCTCGTGTTTTATGAGTGATCAATCAGTTTTACTGGGATAATGCAAAGAAGCGCTTTTTTGTAAAGTTGATACTGTGTTTTAGGGTTATTATTAAGTCCATAATCTTCGATGTTTACTGTTTAAACTGCAAAGCTCGTCACGTCTCTTTAAACTACAAAATGGGTAAATATGATTTTTAAATAAACTTAACTTTATAGTTCTTCAATTGGGTAATTAAAATTTTTTGGTTTTGGATTTGGCGTTAAAACTCAAAACTGGAGAATACGTATCAAATTTTAATTTTTGCAAAATATAGAAAAACGAAAACGCCACATAATTTTTTTTATGTAATAACAAGCGAGTTTCTAAAGTTAAAATGTCACGATTGTTGGATTTCTTCTAAAATATTAAGCAAAGGCTATTTGTTTGGCAATTTAATTTTGTCCAATGTTTGTTAACACCTGTTGTCCTTAGATCTGCAAATTTCAGAATATTCCCATCATATTTGTGATGTTTGCGTGAACGAGTTAAAAACCTATATACTAAAAACAACAAATTCGAGAATTTATGACACGGGTAGCGACAAGTCGCCGTTGATTGATGTTGGCCGCTCAATCCTTAAACAATGTGCTCAACAAAAAACATTTAAAATAAGAAAAAGGAAAAACTCTATGGCGCAAAACAGAAAAACCCTTGGAAAACTTCCGTCTCAGACAATTTTTTATCTTCCATCTTACAACAATTTTTTTATTATTTTTTATATATAAAGTAATCAGCTTAAAACAATGAAATGAAGATTCGGTAACACTTTTAATGTCAATTTTGTCCCGTTTAAAAATCCAATGTTAAAAGTTTTCAGTGCAATTTCCGGCGTATCCAATCAAACGTTTGGTAATCGAACCCAATCGATCACCACTTGTTCGATTGGGTTCGGTAATTTTACATAATCGAACTCACAAAAAAATTTTTTCAATCGAACAAAATCGAACGTTCGATTACCGAACAGTCGACAATCGAACAAAATTGAACGTTCGATTAACGAACAGTCGACAATCGCACTCAGTCGAACGTTCGATTACCGAACTTCTGTTTGTTTGTTTTTTTAAAAATAAATAAGTTATCTTTATTTAGACACGGTTGGGTTTAAAGCTAGAACCTTGTGGGGCCGTGTAATCCCGATCGAATTGGAATTTGGAAGTGTTTTTGTTGGGGGGGGGGGGGGGGAACCGGAGAACCCGAAAAAACTCTCGGAGCAAGGACAAGAACCAACAACAAACTCAACCTACATATGACACCGGACCGCAATCGAATCCGGGCCACATCGGTGGGAGGCGAGCGCTCTCACCACTGCGCCATCCCTGCTCCCCCTGTTTATATTGCGGACATTTTGTGCGGTGCACCGTCACCCTGATTAGTCCTGCGTTATTTACTTATAAAGAGACGGATTCCGAACAAAATCGAATCAGATTGAGTTCGATTGTGTTCGATTGGTTCGAAAATCGAACTCACAGCAAAATAGATGTTCGATTTTGTTCGATTACCGGACCCAATCGAACGATTGGTGTTCGATTGGGTTCGATTGATTTTTGGTTCGATTTTGTTCGATTGGATACGCCGGATGTGTAGGAGATTAACATCATTGTCGCTCATGGATGTGAAATACCCTCATTTATTTACATGTTCTTATCACACACTTTTACTTCTGCGAAAACAGAGCTCAACAGAGATGAGGCTCCAAAACTCATTAAGATAATGGTTGTTTTGCAACAGGTCAGTCGCCACAGCAAAAGCCTCCAAAAGACTTAGGAGGCTTGCTGATTTTGTTTGACGGTTTAAACAATTTAACTGTCTAATTCCAATGCCTCGCTCCATTTATACTTGTAGCTTGTTTGAGAACAAAAGAAAACGTCAATCGTTGCTTTGGTAACCTTTGTGACTAAGTGACGGGTAAAAAATTAAAATTTGGTCATATTTGATCATTATGGTGTATTTTGGCAAAAATCGAAGATTGGTGGTTTTCACTGTCACGCCGCCAAAAAAAAAAAAATCCAAAACTAATGAGTAAAAAAAAAATCAAGAATGTAACAGGTTGTAGAAAATTACCTTATATGCTTGTTGTCCAAGTCTCAGGTCTGTACGTTATTCTGTACTCGAGTTATCCGTCAAAATGTTTCACGCAAATTTAGAGAGCACAGTATGGAATCGCCATGTTGGAGCCCAACTTCTTGGGCTCCAACATGGCGGCCGGAAATCAATGAAAACATCTGGCATTAAATTCCGCTACAAAAAGCGGTCGAATCACCCCCACAAACAAGTAAACATTCACATGACTACTTCTCGCAAAACCTTTACTGTCCAGATTGTTAAAAATCGCAGGATGAGGCATTTTTTAAAGAAAACGTGACAGCCTTCCGGCGGCCATCTTTGATCTCGTGTGGCGTAAAACTACGAAATTCAAAATGCTCTATCTTAAAGACGGCAAATGCTATCGAGCTAAAAATCGTCAAAAAGATATATATTAAGGACGTCTAAAAGCCAGTGAAGAATAAAAACTCAGGGGTCTTGCGATTCTTGATTTTAGAATTTTGATGACGTCACGTGAAAACCAAGAATTGGCTTCCTAGATGATTTTAATTTTCAAAACAACCACCCTTCGGCTAAAAAAACTACATCGAGCCTCCTTAAGTAACAAGCTCAGATTGAAAGAAACATCTTCTCAATTAGCTAGAACGTGTACAGGTGTAAAGCTCAAACTTCAGCGCTATTCCATGATTCTACGTTTGAGGATAGATTCGGAAGAATCGTGTTATTACCACATTTTTAACACCGATTTAGCAACACGATAAGCCGGTCCGAGTTCCCTTGAAAGACCTGTAAAGAAACAGACAAAATACGCGTAAAAACATGCACAAGTACAGTAAAAAGGTGTCTTAGCTTTATGACACAATCTTTCCTCATCTAGTTGGAGAGGCGATTGCGTTACCGACATTTTCTTCGTTGGAGCTATGAGACGAACTAAATAGAAAGGACAACAAGAAGTAAAACTGCAGAAAAAGATGATTCTGCAAAATCCTAGTAGGAAGCACCCCAAAGTTATATCCACCCCCCCCCAAACCATCCGAGTTAATAAGCGCTCTTCTCTAACAACTAGCTAATAAAAAAAAAACAGCTTCATATGCAGTCCTGTATTTATTTTCTTCGAAGAAGATAAAGGAGAAGAAGAAGAAGAAGAAGAAGAAGAAGAAGAAGAAGAGCCGTTTTTGGATTATTTTTGATTATACGAAGTGTAGCATATCCAACGCGCGCTCGTGGAATAATTGTTAATTGGCATCTCGTTACATTGGTCTCTGGTAACTTGTAAGTGATCCTGAGTCATCTTTACTGGGGTAATACACAGAAGAGCCTTTCTGTAAAGTTGATACTGTGTTTTCAGGGTTGAAAATCCATAATTTTCAAACTTTAACTGTTGAAACCGCGTTTTTGAAGACAATGGTGCAATGTTAGACTAAAAGTTTTCAATACAATTTCAAGGTTTAAATGCACCTAGTGTTATAGAGATTAACATCATTGTCGTGAGCTCCAAAGCTCATCCAGATAATGGAAGTTTTGAAACAAAACGTGAAATGGTACACACTCCACCATCGTAGCATTCTCTGAAAGACCGAAGACTTGCAGATTTTATTTTACGGTTTAAACATTTCAACTACAGAGTTCTCTTTGAAGATTCTTATTATATTTGACAAAAAGTCATTATAATTAAGCTGAGTTTTTATAATAAATTTTTTCAAGAGCGCCTAATTACCTTGGTCTTAAACTTGTGAGTGGTTATGATGATAAATATAAGTAGTACTTTCGAACGTGTGATGTTATAATGTTAACGACAAATTTAGGCATGAAATTGAACTGCGTCCACTTGGTTTACAAAAAATATAAGTTAATATGTTAAATAAAATGATTATTTATTTACCATTAGCAAAATAAGACAAGCGACTCTTCAAAGGCATACTATTCCACGATCATAAGCATGAAAATAATGTATTTTTTGTAGCTGGAATTAACCGGGGATTGAAAGTCAATCAGAAGCGGAGAAATATTTTGAATAAATAATAATCGAACTTAAAAGTAGTGCAATCGTCAGATATTTCTATTCGTTTTGTCTTTCTGACGAGTATCATTTCGATATTTGAAGAACATATTTTAAGTAGGTTGTTTGCCTTTGCAAAAATGTGTTGAAATTGTGGTTACGAGCGTTCTTTAGGCGGCTTGGGCATGTTACCAGGAAAGGTCGAGATAGCATAACACGAACTGCATTAAGATGGACACCGGATAGTGGAAGAAGGAAGAAAGGACGTCCACGGGAGACTTGGAAGAGGACGATCGGGGCAGAAATGAAAACAGCAGGGAAGACGTGGAAAGAACTTGAGAAGGCAGCCATGGAAAGGGAGCAATGGAAATCTCTGGTCTCAGCCTTATGTGCCTCGTAGGCGCGAAGAGGATTATATATAAATACTGTGTAAATAGTTCACATCGGATCGAAAGCAAAACCGTTTCGTTTCTGAGGAAACAAAACAAAAACGAGGTGAACTGTTTTCTCTTTCTCTCTCTCTCTTAAAAAAAATCCACGATTTCATTAACACCACAACATATTTTTATTAGCTTTACACAGTTACATTTACAAAATCGACAGAGTATTTTTTTTGGTTTGCAAGTGAGATAACTAAAATTTTGGCAAGCTTTTAGTATTAAGACCAGACCCCTCTTACTTTTACAGTTTCATAACATATTTTGAATGTACTGGCGGAATTCATCCAAGACATTGATGTCCATCAGTAGCCTGTCACTCGCGAAACCTGAGGCTTGCAAACAGGCTTGTTGCACGTGCAAAGACAACAGGATGTATTTTGTGGACACAGCGTGACAGCACATTTGTTTTCGCCGCAGATTTCAGGATTCTTCATGCACTTACAGTTTGTTGGTCCTGTAGAGTAAAAAAAAAATAGATCCATAATGCCAGAAATCAGGTTGGAACTACAAGACGATAGTTTATTGCAGAAAAAAGAAAGAGTTATAATGTATACGTCGGGAAAAACCTTAACTCGGAACAGAAAGAAAAGAACTACTCAATGGTCCATCTGGGTTTCGTTTTTAAAACTCTGGGGAGTAAAATAGCGGGGGAACGTATAATTTTTCACGTGAATCTTTTATAAAGTATTTTTAACAGAGTGTGGTATGAAATGTTAGCGGAACTAATTTGTGAATGGGCAGTTTTTTTTAACTATAGTTTTGTTTTAGTACTTGGATTCTTAATGTTCGACTCGGCTACTTGGTGTAAATTGAGGATTTTAGGGCGACAAAACGCTTTGTTACTTTTGAAGTCAGTCACAAATGTAAAGTAGCAACACGAGAACCCATTCACTCAGAGTTTGCACTTGGTATAGAAATAGAGCTCTTTGAATTTTCTCTTTGAATTTGACAATTTTATTGTAGTACGAAATTTCAACGAACATAATATCAAATTATTTTCAAATTGTGAAGGCGATATCAATTCTTTGTATCAAGGGGACAGGGGAGTTTTATTTATGCGAGTTTGAAAGTAACTGATTTAAAAGAACCAAAGAAAAAAGTAAACAATAACATAGTTTTTACCGTTCGGTCCCTTTGGAAACTGTGGAGAGAAAGAGAAAAAACGAAATTTTATTTCCTATGAACGTATTTGTTCACTAATTTTTCGATTGATTTTACAATTAAGACAGTACCACTGAGTTTAACAGTGGAAATTCAATACTCTGCGGGTAAAATACCAAAGTGCGGATATTAAACCATTTTGAACGCTCGTAGTTACATTTAAAAATGGCTGCGTGATAATACTAAAGAAATCAGCGCGTAACGCTGTTGACAAACTTGGCAAACGATGTTTACTGCATGCATTTAACGTGCCTTAGCTAGTTCTTCTATACAAGGACGGGTGAGAATGATTTCATGTTTAGAAACGGAAAAACTATGTGCATAGGGTCGCTAGCGTCTAGCGTCTAGCTATGAAGACGACGTTTCTCGAGTAAGCGAACCAACAGAAACACGATCAAGTGCACAAAATGTTACCAGGTTTGTCACGATTAAAGGCCAGGAAATAACAGCACGAGGTCAAATAGTTTATTATGAAGTAACAGTATGAATTCTTACCGGGAAACTGTGTACAGATGCCAAGTATGCGATTGCAAGAACGACCAGAATCTTCGACATGTCGACTCCGAACTAACAGTACGCTGGAAATAGAAGACCCATAGAAGGCAATGTTACTGTCAGTTTTTTAATTGAAACTAACCAGAAAGCAAGTAAGATACCAAGCGAGCATGAAAGCTCTGAAACGCAAGAGAACAAGCAAGCAGGCAAGCAGGCAAGCAGGCAAGCAGGCAAGCAGGCAAGCAGGCAAGCAGGCAAGCAGGCAAGCAGGCAAGCAGGCAAGCAGGCAAGCAGGCAAGCAGGCAAGCAGGCAAGCAGGCAAGCAGGCAAGCAGGCAAGCAGGCAAGCAGGCAAGCAGGCAAGCAGGCAAGCAGGCAAGCAGGCAAGCAGGCAAGCAGGCAAGCAGGCAAACAGGCAAGCAGGCAAGCAGGCAAGCAGGCAAGCAGAGACTAGGAAATAAAAGGCGAGGAATTATAAGCAAACAAGCAGCTCTTAAATCGTATCCTTTTCCATCAGTGTGACGCTCTCAAAACCTGTGCGATGTCGTAAGTTGTTTAGTAATATATCTTATAGCTTTCTTTCTTAATGATCGCAAACAACTGATTGCCTTGATAAGCAAAATCTTATGATCAGAAGTCAAATTTTACTGGAATTTATTATTTCCTAATTTATCTCGCGCCTTGAGTTATCACTTAAATGGCGCACTGGGTATTCTTTTATTTGTCGACGCTTGTTGTTAAACGCATAATCTTTTGACGGATTATTTTCATTAAACTATAAGCATTTAAAAATTAAAAACCATTCAGTAAATGATACAAAATGGACTCTACTTTTCCACTCACCACTTTATGACTCTTAAAATTGAAAAAACGCAGAACGACGTTCACCAGAGGCAAAAGGTCGTTATTGATTGTTGAGACAATTCAGTCACAGTATATTCTAACTGTGGATGCTTCTGTTTATCTAGTATAATTGAGTTTGGCAGCTTAATACAGCTGAGAAAATTATGATAAAACTACAAATATTGTGGAATAATCAAGAGTGTTTAAATTATATTTGTCTTTCGTAGCTTGGGTTTAATCTCAGTTATCAAGGTGAGAAATCGACACAACCAACAGCTTCCTAACATACAATCGTACAATTATTGGACTTTGTGTTCAGGGGAAGTTCATATATAATGTTCGAACGTTTTAACGTTTACTGCTTTTTTTGTAAAAGAAGTATGAATATACCTGAGGGAAGGTCCATTTAGCACGCAAAATGGGTAAATATGATTATTTACTTATTTAGACTTGTTAATTGGTTCTTGGCAGCTTAATGGAGCTAAGAGCATTGTAATTAAACAGAGACCTAATGTGGAATAATCAACAGCGCCCCGTTATATTGGTCTTTAATAGTGTAGGGGATATCACGGTGGTAATCCACACAACTAACAGCTTTTAAAATTTGTATTCAGTGAAAGTTCGTAATTTTCTCATGTCTACTGCGACCACTGCTTTTTTTTTATAATAAGATAGGTATATGATTCTAGCTTGGTCCACTTAGTTAACAAAATAGGTAACACGACTTTTTAATTAACTAGGTTATTTAGTTTTCTAAATGGGTAAATAAGACTTGTTAATTTTGGTCTTGGCATATGTTGGACTACGGGTTGAAAAAGTGTATTAATTTTTTTTTATGAAAAACAAGCGACGCATTTTATGTCTTGATAAAATAAGGAAATGAAAAATTGTTCAGGCACAGACATTTTTCTTCGAAAGTCTAATAAAGTTGAGATACCTTATATCCAACGTTTATTTCAATAAGACAAGCCATTGTCGAAAAATTTACCATCTTTCTTATTTACAAGGCCGTTGTCTTGTTATTGCTGTTTATCATAATTACTCTGAATCTAAAAAGCCATTTAGTGTTTGGAAGAACAGAAACTGAATACAGTGGAATCCCCATGTCTCGAGCCTCCAAGTGAAGCAAAAATTGATTCAAGAAATTCGGAGTAAAATTGCAGTGTTAGACTGGGAAAGAGACAAGGGAAACGACCTTCGGCTTGCTGTAGAAAAAATAATCGAGGGTTCCGAGAGATTGGTATTCCACTGTTAGTTGAATTTCATGTTATACAACACCGCATAACTGTTTAAATTTTTTTTCTCAGTTTTCTTTCGACTTTTATATGAAAATCCCTCACACTGTTTTTTTTTATCATTTTATATCAAAATTGAATATGAACTCCCTCTTTGGTTCCTGTAAACAACAGAATACTTTCTTAAGAACACAAAACAACAGCAAAAACAAAAACAACGTTTAGCAACCAGGCAAATGAACAAGCTTGTTTATTACCAAACCATTTATTGTTGCAACCATTCTTCGTTGGAGCTATGAGACGAACTAAATAGAAAGGACAACAAGAAGTAAAACTGCAGAAAAAGATGATTCTGCAAAATCCTAGTAGGAAGCACCCCAAAGTTATATCCACTCCCCCCAAACCATCCGAGTTAATAAGCGCTCTTCTCTAACAACTAGCTAATAAAAAAACAGCTTCATATGCAGTCCTGTATTTATTTTCTTCGAAGAAGATAAAGGAGGAGAAGAAGAAGAAGAAGAAGAAGAAGAAGAAGAAGAAGAAGACGAAGAAGAAGAAGAAGAAGAAGAAGAACCGTTTTTGGATTATTTTTGATTATACGAAGTGTAGCATATCCAACGCGCGCTCGTGGAATAATTGTTAATTGGCATCTCGTTACATTGGTCTCTGGTAACTTGTAAGTGATCCTGAGTCATCTTTACTGGGGTAATACACAGAAGAGCCTTTCTGTAAAGTTGATACTGTGTTTTCAGGGTTGAAAATCCATAATTTTCAAACTTTAACTGTTGAAACCGCGTTTTTGAAGACAATGGTGCAATGTTAGACTAAAAGTTTTCAATACAATTTCAAGGTTTAAATGCATCTAGTGTTATAGAGATTAACATCATTGTCGTGAGCTCCAAAGCTCATCCAGATAATGGAAGTTTTGAAACAAAACGTGAAATGGTACACACTCCACCATCGTAGCATTCTCTGAAAGACCGAAGACTTGCAGATTTTATTTTACGGTTTAAACATTTCAACTACAGAGTTCTCTTTGAAGATTCTTATTATATTTGACAAAAAGTCATTATAATTAAGCTGAGTTTTTATAATAAATTTTTTCAAGAGCGCCTAATTACCTTGGTCTTAAACTTGTGAGTGGTTATGATGATAAATATAAGTAGTACTTTCGAACGTGTGATGTTATAATGTTAACGACAAATTTAGGCATGAAATTGAACTGAGTCCACTTGGTTTACAAAAAATATAAGTTAATATGTTAAATAAAATGATTATTTATTTACCATTAGCAAAATAAGACAAGCGACTCTTCAAAGGCATACTATTCCACGATCATAAGCATGAAAATAATGTATTTTTTGTAGCTGGAATTAACCGGGGATTGAAAGTCAATGGCCGTTTTTATGCTAGAGACGTTAAAGCTGTCTTAGACGTTAAAGCTGTCTCGAGACGACATTAACGTCTAGTATAAAAACGGTAAATAAGACAGACGCCTTTAACGTCTGATGGCTTTAACGTCTTTTCGTAAGAGCGTCTGAACGACGCTCTTATCGGACAGCTTTAACGTCTCAGACGTTAAAGCCGTCTAGTATAAAAACGGGACGTCGTTAACTAGTATAAAAACAGTAAATAAGACAGACGCCTTTAACGTCTGATGGCTTTTCGTCTTCGTGTCCAGCGTCCTCCGAGTGTCGAACCCAGTCTTTTTTATTTTTTTTCTGAAAAGCTGTCAACTAAATGCGTCCTGTTTTTATACCAGACGCCTTTAACATCTTAGACGTTAAAGTCGTCTAGACGACATTATCGTCTCTAGCATAAAAACAGCCAATCAGAAGCGGAGAAATATTTTGAATGAATAATAATCGAACTTAAAAGTAGTGCAATCGTCAGATATTTCTATTCGTTTTGTCTTTCTGACGAGTATCATTTCGATATTTGAAGAACATATTTTAAGTAGGTTGTTTGCCTTTGCAAAAATGTGTTGAAATTGTGGTTACGAGCGTTCTTTAGGCGGCTTGGGCATGTTACCAGGAAAGGTCGAGATAGCATAACACGAACTGCATTAAGATGGACACCGGATAGTGGAAGAAGGAAGAAAGGACGTCCACGGGAGACTTGGAGGAGGACGATCGAGGCAGAAATGAAAACAGCAGCGAAGACGTGGAAAGAACTTGAGAAGGCAGCCATGGAAAGGGAGCAATGGAAATCTCTGGTCTCAGCCTTATGTGCCTCCTAGGCGCGAAGAGGATTTTATATAAATACTGTGTAAATAGTTCACATCGGATCGAAAGCAAAACCGTTTCGTTTCTGAGGAAACGAAACAAAAACGAGGTGAACTGTTTTTTCTTTCTCTCTCTCTCTTAAAAAAATCCACGATTTCATTAACACCACAACATATTTTTATTAGCTTTACACAGTTACATTTACAAAATTGACAGAGTATTTTTTTTGGTTTGCAAGTGAGATAACTAAAATTTTTGCAAGCTTTTAGTATTAAGACCAGACCCCTCTTACTTTTACAGTTTCATAACATATTTTGAATGTACTGGCGGAATTCATCCAAGACATTGATGTCCATCAGTAGCCTGTCACTCGCGAAACCTGAGGCTTGCAAACAGGCTTGTTGCACGTGCAAAGACAACAGGATGTATTTTGTGGACACAGCGTGACAGCACATTTGTTTTCGCCGCAGATTTCAGGATTCTTCATGCACTTACAGTTTGTTGGTCCTGTAGAGTAAAAAAAAAATAGATCCATAATGCCAGAAATCAGGTTGGAACTACAAGACGATAGTTTATTGCAGAAAAAAGAAAGAGTTATAATGTATACGTCGGGAAAAACCTTAACTCGGAACAGAAAGAAAAGAACTACTCAATGGTCCATCTGGGTTTCGTTTTTAAATTTCTGGGGAGTAAAATAGCGGGGGAACGTATAATTTTTCACGTGAATCTTTTATAAAAGTTTTTTAACAGAGTGTGGTATGAAATGTTAGCGGAACTAATTTGTGAATAGGCAGTTTATAAACTATAAGTTTTGTTTTAGTACTTGGATTCTTAATGTTCGACTCGGCTACTTGGTGTAAATTGAGGATTTTAGGGCGACAAATCGCACTGTTACTTTTGAAGTCAGTCACAAATGTAAAGTAGCAACACGAGAACCCATTCACTCAGAGTTTGCACTTGGTATAGAAATAGAGCTCTTTGAATTTTCTCTTTGAATTTGACAATTTTATTGTAGTACGAAATTTCAACGAACATAATATCAAATTATTTTCAAATTGTGAAGGCGATATCAATTCTTTGTATCAAGGGGACAGGGGAGTTTTATTTATGCGAGTTTGAAAGTAACTGATTTAAAAGAACCAAAGAAAAAAGTAAACAATAACATAGTTTTTACCGTTCGGTCCCTTTGGAAACTGTGGAGAGAAAGAGAAAAAACGAAATTTTATTTCCTATGAACGTATTTGTTCACTAATTTTTCGATTGATTTTACAATTAAGACAGTACCACTGAGTTTAACAGTGGAAATTCAATACTCTGCGGGTAAAATACCAAAGTGCGGATATTAAACCATTTTGAACGCTCGTAGTTACATTTAAAAATGGCCGCTTGATAATACTAGAGAAATCATCATGTAGCGCTGCTTGACAAACTTGGACAAACGATGTTTACTGCATGCGTTTAGTACGTGCCCTGGTTATTCTGTACAAGGACGGGTGAGAATGATTTCATGTCTAGAAAAACTGTGGAAAAACTATGTGTATAGGGCCGCTTGCGTCTAGCGTCTAGCGTCTAGCTATGAAGACGACGTTTCTCGAGTAAGCGAACCAACAGAAACACGATCAATTGCACAAAATGTTACCAGGTTTGTCACGATTAAAGGCCGGAAAATAACAGCACGAGGTCAAACAGTTTATATTATGAAGTTACAGTATGAACTCTTACCGGGAAACTGTGTACAGATGCCAAGTATGCGATTACAAGAACGACCAGAATCTTCGACATCTCGACTCTGAACTAACCGCAGTATGCTGAAAATAAAAAGCAATGTTACTGTCAGTTTAATAATTAAAAATTACCAGAGAGGAAGGCAGAGAGCAAGCGAGCATGAAAGTACTGAAACGCAAGAAAACAAGCAGACAAGCCGAGACCAGGGGATAAAAGGCGAGGAAGCAAACAAGCAGCTCTTAAATCGTTTTCTTTTCCATCAGTGCGACGCTCTCACAAAATGCGCGATGTCGTAAAGTTTTTAAGTAATTATCGTATAGCTTTCTTTCTTAATGATTCCAAACAACTGATTGCCTTTCCGTAAATAATAAGGAATGGACTCTACTTTTCCACTCACCACTTTATGACTCTTAAAAATTGAAAAAAAAGTGCGGAACGACGTTCACCAAAGGCAAAAGATCGTTATTGATTGTTGAGACAATTCAGTCACAGTATATTCTCGCTGTGGATTCTTCTGTTTATCTTGTATAATTGAGTTTGGCAGCTTAATACAGCTGAAAAATCATGAAAAACTACAAATATTTTGAAGTAACCAACAGTGTTTATATTATATTGGCCTTTCGGTTTAATCTCAGTTATATAATAATGGTAAAAATCGACACAACCAACAGCTTCTTAGCAGGAAATAGTACAATCATTGGACTTTGTGTTCAGGGGAAGTTCATATTGTTCGAACGTTTGAAAGTTTACTGCTTTTTTGTAAAAGAAGCATGCATATCCTTTAAGTAAGGTCCATTTAGCACTCAAAATGGATAAATATGATTATTTACTTATTGAGACTTTCTAACTGGTTCTTGGCAGCTTAATGCAGCTAAGAGCATTGTAATTAAACTAAGACCTAATATGGTATAATCAACAGCGCCCCATTATATTGGTCCTGCATAGTGTAGGCGATAACACAGTGGTAATCCACACAACTAGCAGCTTTTCAACGTTGTATTAAAGTTCGTAATTTCGCATGTCAGATGTGACCACTGCTTTTATTTTAAAAAGGCATTTGATTCTATCTTGGTCCATTTTGTTAACAAAATGGGTAAATATGATTTGTTAATTTGCTAGGTTATTTAGTCTTCCAAATGGGTAAATAAGACTTGTTAATTTTGGAATTGGAATATATTGGACTGAAGGTCGAAACTGAGTTTTAAAAAGCTTTAGGTAAAACAAACGACCCGTCGAGAAAAATGAGCAAAAACTCTAGATATGCAACAAAGGTCGGGCCGGTGCTGATCTCCAGTTCCCGTAGCATGAAGTGCCTGGCAGTATTTTTAAACCTGGGCGGAGAGAGGCACTGTGAGAGTTTAATTTTTTTGCCCAAACCTCAACGCGGTGATACTGGTCAGAGCTTGAACCCGGATTTCTCGGTCCGGAACCAACGCCCAGAGTCTATAAGGTCACTGCGGCTCTTAAGTAGTTAACTTTACTTTAATTGTTTTACAGTTACAATCTTCACCATAAATTTCGGTTAAAATACAACCTGTCCGAAAGCTATGCCTAAAAAGCCTTAACTGCTTAGAGTCTCCGTTTTCTTCTGGGGTTCGACGACTGTTTATACCAGAACGTGAAGGGACTGGGGCGAGAAAAGGCATGCTCAACTGTTCCAACTCCTCGGTCCACACATACTCCTTTCGTAACTTTGAATGGAAAGCAGACTGCAAGCAGGGTATAAACCCTCTGTTCTTCCAACTGACATCAGAACTCAAATGGAAAATCAAGAACAGTTTTTGTTACAAAAAGTTAATTCACAGAAGCGTATTATGAGCTAATGACGTCTTCTCTCTTACATGAAAATCTTCAAAAAAATTCTAATTAGACAATCTAAGTTTTCGAAGTGTATTTATACAAACCCTTTCATATTTTTCTATTGTTTGAAGATCATTACTGCAAAAGCAGCTATTTCAAAAAGAAATTGTGTTCGTTACCGGATAACAGAACGATAAGCATCGTAATGAAAGTGATAAGTAGGGCGGAAAACTTAAGGAGAGCTGGGTTTTTGAAATTTTTTGGAGATCCTTGGGCGAGTTGAGTATTTATGGAAGAATTGCGAAGCAGTGAAGTTTTTGTATCATGTAATTTCCTTTGCCCTTCATTTGCCCTTGAGCAAATCGTCACGAAGCTGTCTTTGTTTGGCTTGTAAGTGCTTTTATTGGTGGAAAAGTCAACAAGAGGGTAGAAAATATAGCTTGGAATGTTTACCTGATAACAATTAAACACTGAAAGGGCTCTCTTTACAATTTTTACCAACACATTGCTTTAATCGAACTTAAAAGCATTGTAGTTGTCAGATATTTCTATTTGTAACAAATCTCAATATCTTTTTGTTTTCCTGGCGAGTTTCTTTTCGATATTTGAAGAACATGTTTTTACCAGGTTGTTTGCTTTTGCTAAAACGTGTTGACACTGTGGTCACTAACGTTCTTCTGATTGGATAGTAGCCCCCCTGCGTAAATAGTTCACATCTGAACGAAAACAATACCGTTAACTGTTTTTTCTTTCTCTCTCTCTCTCCCTCTCTCTCTCTAGAAGAAAAGTAAGGCACTTTTGTAACGCCATTCTCTATTTATGATAGCTCGAACTATTCTGCACGCAGCGAAGCCATTCAAAGGCTGAAATAACCTTTAACATGTAATTCCAATGCATACAAGTGGTCAGCATATACCACTTCAACATCACTGAATAAGATACTAATATGTAGCTTAGAGGTTACAAATGTGCCCTTTTTCGTGGTAAGCATCCTGTTAAAAGCTTTTAATCTAATTTCTTGGCCGAAATGTAGCTATTGGCTTACCATTTATGTCCCACACCATTCTCTCGATTACCACATTAATTTAAATGTGAGTTATGACGCCCAGAAAAATTCTGCCGTGTAACCGTTTGACTCTTCATGCCAATGAACAGAATCACGGTTCGGAAAAAGCTCATTTCGTGTTTAGTGACTTTGAAAACTTTATTTCATAAAAGCTATTCAACCAAATTTACTCAAACTTTAGCACAATATAAAGTTATGCTTAGGCAATATACCAGAGAAAAATCAAAGGAAACGGCGCAGTCCTTTATTTTTTATAAAGATTTGAAGTTACCTATGTCTTAAAAGCGGCAACGTTACGAAAGCTCCCTATTTGCTAGATGTTCCGAATGTCATTATCGGCATATTTTTTTGAGAGATAGGACACAATATTATAATCACATTAAACACCATCACGAGAGCAACAAGTGACCCAAATTTCATATTTTTCCCTTTCAAGGAAAGGGAGTTAGGGCCACGAAAAGGGTTTTTGAACACCCGCGTAATTGAGCGGTAATGTGGTTAAGTCTCTATGGACGCAAAAAATGACAGTTTGAGTTACTTCATGGGCAAATATTAGTGATGCAAATACATCTTGACATAATTTATAACATAAGCAACTTGCTCCTTGCAACACGCATGACACAGCGTAGATATATTTTAAAAACTACGCACCTAACAATTGCGCATACCGAGGCCCTGAAAAGCACTCTGTAGAATATAAGAGGACTAACAAACCAACTACACAATAATTATTCCAGAAGAGCTTGTGTTGGGAAATAGAAACACAGAACTGTAAAGAAGAAAGGTTATTTCAAACACTGAAAGTCATACCGCTGATAAAGTTGAAAAACCCGGCGCAAAACAAGGAAAAAGAAAACAATTAAGTTGGCTGATCTACCGCACAAAGCCTTGGGATGTCCTAGCTACCAAGATCTAATATTCGGTGCTACATGAATTGTATCCATATACATAATGACGATTTATTATAAGTTTCCTTCATTTAGCATGACATTTCCTGCTGAGTGAGGCAGAGATCTGCACTTGGTAAAAAAATATACATACATAGCTATAGCTGTTTTAAAGAGGGCGTTAACGTTGTCTCTGATACCCACACCCTACATAGACCCTAAAGTTTTAGGTGCGTGGCTAACGTAAGGCATTGCAGGTACTCATCATTGAAAAGATACAAAAATTATGGAATGAATACGTTATCTTTTTAGTAGAATAGTATGTATATATTAAGTATAAAGCCTAAAAAAGGAAAACTGATTTTTAAACCCTTGGTAGTATTTTGCAAATCTTGACCCGTTACAGTGGTACATGGCAGTGTCTTTGTTTGATGCTTCATTGAGTATTTTGTAGCATTCTGAGTTTATCTTGAACAGGCATAGATAGTATGCCTATAATATATCGTAAAAAAATCTTGTGGTTATTCATCGTGGTAGAGTACAATAATTAAGTATTTTTCGTTTGTCTCACGACGTAGTCACGTGTGCATGGAGAACGACTGGTTGTGCGTTAACTTATACACGCTGCCGCGCTGTGATTGGTTGGTTTTCTACAGCTGTGATTGGTGCATTTCAATCCTCGCTGTTTCTGTGTGCTGTTGTTCCCTCAGCGGTCCGCTGTCGTACAGTTCTCCTGTTGTTGTGTTTCTTGATCGTGGGCATCCATGCCTCAGGAATTTCAATTCCATTATCCCTGTTGATATTATTAGGGTGAAGTCTTATGTGAATTGCCTCTTTGACCCTGCGTTTGTACCAGTGTGGGTCACGATCAATAAACTTTACCTCATTCCAAAGCGGGTAGTGTCCGGTGTTGTTGGTGTGTTCTGCAACGGCGGAGGTCTGGGTACGGGCAAGTCGGATGTCCCGGTCGTGCTCTTTGATCCTGTCTTGCATAGGTCTTCCCGTCTCGCCGATGTAAACAACGCCATCTTGTTTAGTGGAATCAACAGCGTCTTTCGGCCGTACTAGGTGTGATCGTAGTGTGGTTTCCGACTTGAAAACAGCACGCACGCCTTGTTGTTGTAGGCAGCGGCGAAGTTGTTCGGAAAGACCTTTGAAGTAGGGCAAAACTGCAGTGGATTTTAACTTGGTCGCGGGTTCACTAGTCCCATTGTAGGGCTCAAAACATTGCAAAACTTTGTTGCAAACTATGTGAAAAAGATCATGCGAAAAGGCTATAAGTTCTGTTCGCTGATAAACCCTTATTGTAGTTTTCACGTCTTTTTTTAACTCGGTGAAAAACGTAATCAAATTCGGAGCAGTGACCTTTGCTGAGATTTTTTGCCCTTATGAGCAAGCATTCTAAACTTGCTGTGAAGTTTTAGGAATTAATGACGGGAAGAAATTAAGGTGAGGGGCTGCATTTAGTTGCCTTTTTGTCATAAGGTCAAGTTAACCTTTTCGTTACTTAACGCGTTTATATTTTTCTGTCGTTCAGATGTTTTCAGTTTACCAGCTAAATATTGTTCAGCTGGAGCCGTTTTTAGTAACGGGGAAAGGCTCTAAAGAGTTCAAATAGGCAGAAGGCTATGGTAATTACGCGGGTCCACCCCGGGGGGGGGGAATACTCCATATAACGGCCTATACGGGGAGGCTCCGCCCGAAAGGGGTACCTTTTTCAGGCTTCAGGTATATAAAAGGGTAGGGATTTCACAAGTTTAGGTATATGAAAGGGTATGAAAATCCGTCATTTAGGCTTTTTAAAAGGCTTGTAATTAAAATATTTCGAACAGACCCACTTTATGGCTGTATTATTTTAATTTATTAAGCGCTTCATAAAAATGACAAGAAAACGTCCTGTTCTAGGGCTATGTCACGTCTTTTGGGTATATGAAAGGGGTACCTTTTTCAGTAAAAGGTATACGAAAGGGGTGCAATTTCTGTCAAAATGGTATAAAAAAAGGGTAAGGGGTAAGAGCTTGGGGCGGAGCCTCCCCGTATAAAACTTTTTTGGGTTCCCCCCGGGGGGTCCACCGTCGTTACCAGATTCTTGGTTTCAACTCTTACCATCAAAATTTAATCAGTTAAAATTTCAGATGAAAGATAGTATAAAAGGGATGTGTGCCAAATTTTGGCAGCGGTTTTATAAGTGGGTGAAACAACTGTTTGTAGTTGTTAGCGTTATTACAAGAGCTTAGTTCAAAATTGCGTTAGTACGTTTAAATTTTGTTAACGTTTCAGTTTAATTTGTTACCATTCCATGGACAACAGGCACTTGAACTTTTTTTTCGAAATAGCAGGTAACTGAAAGTACTTGGTATTATTCAATGAAAAACTCAATTATCAAAGTGCAAACCACTGTTATTGTTTACTACGTTTATACTATATCTCTTTTTTGATCAAGTAAATTATTAATAAAGTTTTGTACGTTTCGGTTGTGTTAACGAAATAAAATTGCGTCTTTTTCTTCGTGGGAATCATCCCTCCCAAATGATGGAATCTGAAAAAGTATACAACGAATAGTTAGCGAAAAACAGAAGTCAAACGTGTTTGTTTCTGCTATAATACTACCTATAAACCCCTGTTAGTAGTTACAATTGTGAAGTCAGTTATCTTTCATCGTAGATAAGGTTTTTTGTAGTCGTTACCAAAGTGCCCTAATTCACGTTACAAAAGTTCCCCATCGTTACAAAAGTTCCCGATGATCGTTACAAAAGTTCCCTACACACGTTACAAAAGTTCCCTAAGCACGTTACAAAAGTTCCCTACGTTACAAAAGTTCCCTTTTTTCGTTACAAAAGTTCCCTTTTTACGTTACAAAAGTTCCCTTTCTTCTGGCTCTCTCTCTCTCCCTCTCTCCCTCTCTCTCTCTCTTTAAAAAAAAAACCACAAATTCATTAACAACCACAATATATTTTTATCAGCTTTACACAGTTACAGTTACAAAATCGACAGGCTAGAATTTTTTCAAGTTTGCCAGTGAGATAACTTAAATTTTATGCAAGCTTTTAGCATTAAGACCAGACCCCTCTTACTTTTACAGTTTCATAACATATTTTGAATGTACTGGCGGAATTCATCCAAGACATTGATGTCCATCAGTAGCCTGTCACTCGGGGGGAATCCACTTAAAGGAAACCTGAGGCTTGCAAACAGGCTTGTTGCACGTGCAAAGACAACAGGATGTATTTTGTGGACACAGCGTGACAGCACATTTGTTTTCGCCGCAGATTTCAGGATTCTTCATGCACTTACAGTTTGTTGGTCCTGTAGAGTAAAACAAATAGATCCATAATGCCAGCAATCAGGTTGGAACTACAAGACGATAGTTTATTGCAGAAAAAAGAAAGAGTAATAATGTATACGTCAGGAAAAACCTTAACTCGGAACAGAAAGAAAAGAACTACTCAATGGTCCATCTGGGTTTCGTTTTTAAATTTCTGGGGAGTAAAATAGCGGGGGAACGTATAATTTTTCACGTGAATCTTTTATAAAAGTTTTTTAACAGAGTGTGGTATGAAATGTTAGCGGAACTAATTTGTGAATAGGCAGTTTATAAACTATAAGTTTTGTTTTAGTACTTGGATTCTTAATGTTCGACTCGGCTACTTGGTGTAAATTGAGGATTTTAGGGCGACAAATCGCACTGTTACTTTTGAAGTCAGTCACAAATGTAAAGTAGCAACACGAGAACCCATTCACTCAGAGTTTGCACTTGGTATAGAAATAGAGCTCTTTGAATTTTCTCTTTGAATTTGACAATTTTATTGTAGTACGAAATTTCAACGAACATAATATCAAATTATTTTCAAACTGTGAAGGCGATATCAATTCTTTGTATCAAGGGGACAGGGGAGTTTTATTTATGCGAGTTTGAAAGTAACTGATTTAAAAGAACCAAAGAAAAAAGTAAACAATAACATAGTTTTTACCGTTCGGTCCCTTTGGAAACTGTGGAGACAAAGAGAAAAAACGAAATTTTATTTCCTATGAACGTATTTGTTCACTAATTTTTCGATTGATTTTACAATTAAGACAGTACCACTGAGTTTAACAGTGGAAATTCAATACTCTGCGGGTAAAATACCAAAGTGCGGATATTAAACCATTTTGAACGCTCGTAGTTACATTTAAAAATGGCTGCGTGATAATACTAAAGAAATCAGCGCGTAACGCTGTTGACAAACTTGGCAAACGATGTTTACTGCATGCATTTAACGTGCCTTAGCTAGTTATTCTGTACAAGGACGGGTGAGAATAATTTCATGTTTAGAAACGGAAAAAACTATGTGCATAGGGTCGCTAGCGTCTAGCGTCTAGCTATGAAGACGACGTTTCTCGAGTAAGCTAACCAACAGAAACACGATCAAGTGCACAAAATGTTACCAGGTTTGTCACGATTAAAGGCCAGGAAAATAACAGCACGAGGTCAAACAGTTTATATTATGAAGTTACAGTATGAACTCTTACCGGGAAACTGTGTACAGATGCCAAGTATGCGATTATAAGGACGATCAGGATCTTCGACATCTCGACTCTGAACTAACCGCAGTATGCTGAAAATAAAAAGCAATGTTACTGTCAGTTTAATAATTAAAAATTACCAGAGAGGAAGGCAGAGAGCAAGCGAGCATGAAAGTACTGAAACGCAAAAGAAAAACAGGCAGGCAAGCCGAGACAAGGGGATAAAAGGCGAGGAAGCCGAACAAGCAGCTCTTAAATCGTTTTCTTTTCCATCAGTGCGACGCTCTCACAAAATGCGCGATGTCGTAAAGTTTTTAAGTAATTATCATATAGCTTTCTTTCTTAATGATTCCAAACAACTGATTGCCTTTATAGGGTAAATTTTTTGATCAGAAATCTCACGCCTTGAGTTACCACTTAAATGGCACATTCCGTATTCTTTTTTGTTGAAGCTTGATTTTTTGACGCATGATCCTTCGACGGATTATTTCATTGAATTATAAACCTTTAAAAATTAAAAACCTTTCCGTAAATAATAAGGAATGGACTCTACTTTTCCACTCACCACTTTATGACTCTTAAAAATTGAAAACAAAAGTGCGGAACGACGTTCACCAAAGGCAAAAGATCGTTATTGATTGTTGAGACAATTCAGTCACAGTATATTCTCGCTGTGGATTCTTCTGTTGATCTTGTATAATTGAGTTTGGCAGCTTAAGAGGAAATTTCGACTCAGACCGAGCGGGCAGTGGCACAAAAGTTGCACTTCAGAATTTTTGATATGCCGCCCAAAGAAAGCCTATGGTAGGCCTAGAAACGTGGTGGGATTTTTTTCTTCAAATATTTTTTCAACCGGTCAAAAACTTACAAAACCGTTATGAACCCGTGTCTTCTTAAACACACAAAATAAACATGACCAATACCGTGTCGTAAACTTCGCACTGGCTCATTCGCATTAGATGAAATCCCGTTTTTGAGCCTAGAAATGGACTATTGAAGTGTTTATAAGTCATTTGAGTCCAATCTTTCTTCTGTAAGTTAATTGCGAAGGTCACGGCGAGCCGCTGAAAACCACTAAAATTCGGTTGCTCGTAATTCTTAATTTGGCGCTCTTTTTCGAGAAAGAATTTCTCTACCTGGTAAAACTCTAAATAACTTGAATTTCAGATATTTTGAAAGGGGAAATGCCATTCTAAAAGATAGTGTAAAAAATTATTTCGGGCTCTTTATACGCGCTGAGTGCGAACGCTCTCAAAATACTTATAATTACAAAATTATCTGTCACTGAAACGTAAACAATACCCACATTCTTCCTGCCTGAGAGTCCAAAACGTCTTCTTCTGAGTCTTTCCTCCGTTTTCTACTAGTATTTAGATGTAATCTACAGCAGAAGTTCCCTGTTAAGATCATCCTGAACACCATATCTTCCAAATATCGAGAATAAAGCGAATTTCGAATCCTATCGCCATCTTTAATAGCGATCAGTCTTCAAGCGTGCTGTCGACAACTTCAGTACATCTCCGTGTTGACATTCAACATTCGACCACTCTCAGGTCTGCCATGATATATTCCCATCTCTTGTTAAACAGCTGTCGAATAAATATACCCTTCTTGTATCAACATTTTGATTTCTCGACCGAAATACCGGTCCGTTCATTTCTTCATGGTCAAGAACAACGCACTGGAACCAGGCAAACTGTTGTTCTCCGATTACATGTTGACTAAACTTGCGTGTCACGCAATCCCTTTCCTTAGTCACTCGGTTGTTTTTTTGTTACTCGATTTCCATAAATGAATTAAAAACAGCCGATAATTCGAAAGATCAGGACGTCTAAATTAAATATTCTGGTTAACGCTGTGCCAACATCCCTTTGTGACCCTTCACGAAAAAATCGTAAACTAGTCCTGATCGTAAACAGACTTACCTTATTATAGGACTATAACGAAGCATTTTAACAACGCGAACAAAATATACGCGTAATAAAATTAACGCGAATTTAAGAAATGTTCTGGTTAAATGCTTATAGTAAACGTGTTTATATTAATTAACATCAATAAAATTAACGCGAATTTTTGAAATTCGCGTTAATAACATGTATCGTTTATTTCCTATAATAAGGTATGTAAAGGTTTAATATAGCGCTCATTGTTTCACTATACTCAATCAACTAAAGGTTGAAACAATATATGGTAAACCATTATTTGCAAGAAACAGAATCTTGGCCAAAATGATATTTTCAACAGATGGCTTGGCCCACACCATCGCCACTAACCCACTAACCCCTGCCTACACGACGACGAGCGGTACTCCGCCTGAGGTCCAGATCATATGTCCTTTTGTGAAAACAGGTATACAGCAATACAGCAAACAGAGACCTTGCCCTGTTAACTATTGTATTGAGGTATCCAGAACGACATCTTCACTTTGGGGCGGAGCCTCCCGTGGTTGGGTAAGTGGTGATTGGTCAAAGACATTGCGAAAAAAAAATAGATCGATCATTTCGGTCAATACGATTTGAAAGGCACTGCCTTTTTTCTTCAGGCACAACCATGGGCCCCTACCTGGCACAACTGTCTCACGGCATATAGTCCTACATATCTTCCGATCCAGTTAAAATAACTGCCGTATTCCATCGAATAAGCGCCGTCCCCGAATAAGCGAAGCATTTGAATAACGCCGCATTTGGGACAAAATGTAAATAAGCGCCTCCTCCGAATAGAAGAGTCCCGATGCGGTGCTTATTCGAGGAATTCCCTTTGACCGACAATGGAACTCTAAAACACTTAAAGTGAATATATTACACCATTATTCGATCATCAAGTGCTCTGTCCAGAATTATTACAGTACGTAGTTTTGTTGTGAAGGCCGTTCATGAACTTTACCGTTACACCAAGCCCAATTTCTCTCTTTCTTTTTCCGGGTACCTTAGCCTGCGAGCAGGCTCCCGATGATGTTTTCGGCGAGCGGAGCGAGCCGAGTAATGTGTCGGGTCGGGACAGGAAATCGGGGGAGCCTGCGGACAAAGCTTTTTTGCCGCCGTTCCGTGCACGAGATTCTAGTGCAACATCTGATTGGTCGAATCACTGATTGTTGACAGGTCTTATCAACATATCTCAATTTGCCGACACCGTAAATATACACGGACGCGATGGAATGCGGCTTATTATGAAGTGAAAACATGGCGTCTTTGCGAATTACGAACGATCTCTTTGAACGTGCGTTGGACGATTCTTTAAAAGATTTCGTCCACATACGACAGATTACTGAACCATATACTGGCATATACAAAACGCAAAATAGTCAACAGACTTGCGCGTGAAAAAAATTTCAAATCTATATTTGAATCATGTGGTGCCAACGTAACGCAACGAACAAGGGAGGTAAAAAATCCTAAACATCGAGCTAAAAAGACAGAGCGCTCGATCAAAATAATGCAAGAAGCATAGACTTTACAATACAGAAGGTCTCTCTGAAACCAACATTCAGCTTTTTCATAGTAAAGCTGACACAGTCTCTGGCGAAGCCGGACCAAGATTTAATCCGTGATAAGACAATACATCTTGCAACAGTATTGATTAAAATGCCGGGCCCGGCGTCAATAAAATGCAAGTAGTTTACATTTTCACGGAACATATAGGTCTTGTCCTTCCAGGGCGAACATTTTCAGAGCGTAAAGCATATCTTGCAAATAGAATTGAGCCAAAACAAACTGAACTAGCACAACATGTGGCAGAGTACAAATTTAGAGGTGTCATTCAACTCTACAAACGGAAACCACGCAGCGCGGACTAATGACCTCTATACATTTCCTTGGCCACAATCAGACGGCTCTATTCAATACATAATGCCTCCAAATAAAAACAGTACCCTCAGAAAGAAGTCGGAAGCAAATAAGGTCGAAAGACCGAACTTACCATAGAACGGCTAAAGTACAAATGTCACGAACGTAGGAGTCTGTGTAGGCCCGTCACCTTTATTTACAATTGACTTTTTTTTTTTTTTGAGGATCGCTCCGATCCATATTGGAGAAAAGCGCGGTTTTTTCCCGCGAGCTGTCATTTTCAAGTACGCTCTAATTACATTCCAATGCATCTAGGCGGAGAAGGCGGAGTTGATGACACGTTGTCGACAGATTAGTGACAGATGATGACAGGTTTATAAAAAGGGGCGGAATGGCTGCCTCCATGCTTTGTCAACAGGCTCTCTCTCCCAGCCCCCTCTCCGCTCTTCCTTTTTCTTTTCGCCCCCTACCGGAGAGCCTGTTCACAGGCTACGGGTACCTGTGCAAGTAGTCTGTTGTCAGTGTTTGCTTTGTTTCAAAAGTGGTGTCCTCAAATTACTCCCCCCCCCCCCAACCCCCCGCGAATTAGCGCCGCATTTGAGACCTGAATAGGGTATACATTCGCTGAAACTAGACTTATCACTCATCACATGGAAACGTCATCCACAGTCCAGTTGACCAACCAACATTTCCAAGTACACAAATCGTTAGTGAGCTAGACTCTTGGTCGACCGGTCCGTATTCGAGCCCTGGCCGGAATCATTGCATTATGTTTTGGGGCAAGACAATTTTTTTTCCCACAGTGCTGTCTCCACCAAGGTGTGTATGTTGAGGAGGAAGGAGAGGATAATCCTGCGATGGACTAGCATCTTATTTTGTAGGAGTAAAATACTCCTACTATATATTGAAACTGGAAGAAGCTCCGGCCTGACGGGCCACTAGCCCGGGGGGGGGGGGGCCTCCCCTATATGGCTTATACGGGGACGTGCCGCTGGATAGGGTATGGTTTTTGACTCCTTCGGTCCTGAACAGGGTATATAATTTCAAGCTCCTGTCCTAAACAGGGCCTGAATCTGTCCTAGACAGGGTATGGCTGCAAGACTGTCGTCCATGTATTTACATTGTTTTCGCTTTCACTGCAATAAAAAAGCATTATTTTATTCGGTGGGATAGGTGTTTCTGCATTTCAATGCTTCAAACGTCGCGTATGGGACGCAATCACAATAAAGCGCAAATGATTGTTGATGTTGTCCTTTGTCCTAAATAGGGTCTTAGAATAGGGGGTGTTGTCCTACACAGGGTAGGTATTTTAAGTTTTTATTGTCCTAAACAAGGTCAGGGTTTCAAACTTCCAGTTGCACCCCTATACCTAAACTTAGGTCAAGAACCCCCCCCCCCCCCCCTCCCCAGGGACTAGGCTTCAACAGTTTTTTGAAAAGCCATGAAGAAGGAAGGTAACTTTTAGATCTTTTACGACCAGCGCGTACCATGCATACGGGGAAAAGTAATTATACCCGAGGCCTCGAGCCCGAGACGCCGTCCATATCTCTACTCTTATATAACATTTTGACGTAATATATCAATCACGAGAGGCAGTGTTTCATCGGAATATCCAAACTCCGAGAAGAGAGTTGAAAATACGACGCGCAGCGGAGTATTTTTGACGAAATTCGAGGTGTTTGGATAGCCGATGAAACACTGTCTCGAGTGTTTGATATATCTTCTCGATCGAAACAAAAACTTCGGAGTAAACGGAGAAATAAAATCGTAAAAAATCTATGCTAATTAAGATCGGGTTTCCAAACCACCGTCACGGTTATAATATTCTTTGTTTTAACTTGATGAATTATTAATGAGTTTGAGAAAGAAAAAGTAACAAGGGGCAAAAACGAAATAGTCTGTTTTACTCTACCAATTGCCCTTTATGAAATGTCGAAAGGGGTAAGGAATTATCCCTTATATTACTTTTCTTTTAATCCACCAAACACCGGGCAGTCGATCTATCTAAATATTCTAAATTGTTTTCTTTTATTTAAAGTCGAATGGACCCCTGTCGAAAGTGAAAATTTAATTAAAGTAAAAATACGTGTCACTTCTGGAGCTACGTAAAAAAGGCAACATCCTCAATTTTATTGATGGTTTATACACGTTTTTATTTCGTCAGGTAGCGAAAAGGAAGTTTTATTTTGTCTTCAAAAGGATATAAAAGAGCAAGGATAGTAAGGATCTGGACCTTGGGTTGAGCTCATGGGGGGTACTCGGGATTTCAAATGACGGGTATGATCGAATGGGAGCGAAAATCATGACCCAAAAAATCCCTGAGGCTTCCAACAAAACCCAAAAAAAACCCTGGACCAAAAACCAACCCCCAAAAAATCCCATTTCAAATTTCTAAGCCACGAAATAAATCAGAAAGGGAGAATATAAGATATAACACACAAAAAAACACACATTAGAAACACGTTGAGTGTTTGTACTTTATTCGCAGAACTATGTGGTCAAAGCATTGCCACGAATTTTGAGATTGTTTGTAATACCCCCAAAAATCCCTAGTTAAATCAAGCCACCCAATAAAATACTTGCCAAATTTTGCTACCCAAAAAATCCCGGAATCGAAAATTTCAAACCCAAAAAAATCCTTCGATCATTCCCGTAACTTTAAATCCCGAATAACCCCCCCCCCCCAACTGGGGGGTTGAGTGCCTTCGGTGAGGTGTAGCGGAGAGGGGGAGGGGTGATGGAGTGGGTTCAGCACTTGCGATAACAATATTATTTTGGACAAGACGTTGCCGCTCAGAAATGATTTGCCGTTAATTTAACCTTTGGTTGTTTGCATATTGTAAAACAACTGCTGTAGAGGCTTCTATTTTGATTGTTTTTCGTCGAAACTGTGCCATAATCCCCCTACTTGTTTTAGGTAGATGGAAAGGGTCGAAAAGAATTTCAACTTGAGAAACTCTGCAGAAATTTTTCACGTTCTCACTAAAGTTCTCACATTTTTTTCCGAAAAGGATCATAATTGTTCTTTTTTCAACAACTCGGCTGGGTTATTTTTAAAAGAACAATCATGATCGGTTTTGGAAACAAAAATGCGAGAACTTTAATGAGAACTTGAAAAATTCCGGCAAAGTTTTTCAAGTTGAAATTCATTTCGACCCTTTCCATCCACTTCCCCTTAAACACAAAACAATTAATTTAGACGTCCTGATCTTTCAAATCATCGTGTTTTTTATTTCATTTATGGAAATCGTGAGCAAAAACATACCGAGTGACTAGTACGAAAGCGATTGCGTGACACGCAAGTTTCAAATTAGTCAACATGTCATCGGAGAACAACAGTTTGTCTGGTTTGTTTCCGACCATGAAGAACTGAACGGACCGGCGTTTCGGTCGAGAAATCAAAGGATTGATACAAGAAGGGTACATTTATTCGACGGTTGTTTAACAAGAGATGAAATATATCATGGCAGACCTGAAAGTGGTCGAATGTTGAATGTCAACACGGAGATGTACTGAAGTTGTCGACAGCACGCTTGAAGACTGATCGATATTAAAGATGGCGATAGGATTCGAAATTCGCTTTACCCTCGATATTTAGAAGATATGGTGTTCAGGATGATCTTAACAGGGAGCTTCTGCTGTAGATTACATCTAAATACTAGTAGAAAACGAAGGAAAGACTCAGAAGAAGACGTTTTGGACTCTCAGGCCGGGAGAATGTGGGTATTGTTTACGTTTCAGTGACAGATAATTTTGTAATTATAAGTATTTTGAGAGCGTTCGCACTCAGCGCGTATAGAGAGCCCGAAATAAATTTTTACACTAGGTTTTAGAATGGCATTTCCCCTTTCAAAATATCTGAAATTCAAGTTATTTAGAGTTTTACCGGGTAGAGAAATTCTCACTCGAAAAAGAGCGCCAAATTAAGAATTTCGAGCAACCGAATTTTAGTGATTTTCAGCGGCTCGCCGTGACCTTCGCAATTAACTTACAGAAGAAAGATTGGACTCAAATGACTTATAAACACTTCAATAGTCCATTTCTAGGCTCAAAAACGGGGTTTCATCTAATGCGAATGAGCCAGTGCGAAGTTTACGACACGGTGTTAGTCATGTTTATTTTGTGTGTTTTAGAAGACACTGGGGTTCATAACGGTTTTGTAATTTTTTGACCGGGTGAAGAAATATTTGAAGAAAAAAATCCCACCACGTTTCTAGGCCTACCATAGGCTTTCTTTGGGCGGCATATCAATGATTCTGATGTGCAACTTTTGTGCCACTTATTTTTGTTTTCGCGCGGTATTAGTGGATCTTTGCTCTTAATACAGCTGAAAAATCATGAAAAACTACAAATATTTTAAAGTAACCAACAGTGTTTATATTATATTGGCCTTTCGTAGCCTGGGTTTAATTTCAGTTATATAATAATGGTAAAAATCGACACAACCAACAGCTTCTTAGCAGGAAATAGTACAATCATTGGACTTTGTGTTCAGGGGAAGTTCATATTGTTCGAACGTTTGAAAGTTTACTGCTTTTTTGTAAAAGAAGCATGCATATCCTTTATATTAAGTAAGGTCCATTTAGCACTCAAAATGGATAAATATGATTATTTACTTATTGAGACTTGCTAATTGGTTCTTGGCAGCTTAATGCAGCTAAGAGCATTGTAATTAAACTAAGACCTAATATGGTATAATCAACAGCGCCCCGTTATATTGGTCCTGCATAGTGTAGGCGATAACACAGTGGTAATCCACACAACTAGCAGCTTTTCAACGCTGTATTAAAGTTCGTAATTTCGCATGTCAGATGTGACCACTGCTTTTATTTTAAAAAGGCATTTGATTCTATCTTGGTCCATTTTGTTAACAAAATGGGTAAATATGATTTGTTAATTTGCTAGGTTATTTAGTCTTCCAAATGGGTAAATAAGACTTGTTAATTTTGGAATTGGAATATATTAGACTGAAGGTCGAAACTGAGTTTTAAAAAGCTTTAGGTAAAACAAGCGACCCGTCGAGAAAAATGAGCAAAAACTCTAGATATGACAGGAAATAAAAAAAAAATGTTCAGACACAAAAATTTTTCTTTGAATGTCTAATGAAGTTGAGATGCCTTATTCAACTTGTATTTCAAGCCATTGCACTTGTTATTGTTGTCTATCGCACTTACTCCGAATCTAAAAAATCATTTAGCGTTTGCATCTAACATTATTTTAGACAAAATTGAGGTTTCTTTCCTTTCTTTTTTTCAAAAAGAGTCAAGAAAATACAGTGCAATCCCACTTTTCACGAGTCCAAGGGAAAGCTGAAATTGATTAAAAAAATTGAGAATTTAAGAAAACGAGGGTAAAATTGCAGTGTTCGATTTTGTAAAGCAAATCCAAGGGAAACGGCCTTTGGCTTGTTTTAAGCGGTGGTAAGAGCTAGACAAGATCGCACGTATAACTGTTTAAATTCCTTTTCTCAGTTTTCCTTCGACTTTTTGATGAACTTTCCTCGCACTGTTATGTGTCTATGATTTAATATCAAAACTGATAATAAACTACATATTTCGTCTTTGTATAACACTGGAATATTCTCTAAAGAAAACAAAACAACAACAACAACGTTTAGCAAGCAGGTAAATGGACAAACTTGTTTATTACATTACCATGTATTGTTACAACCATTGCAAATAAAGTAAAAATAGGTCACCAAGGGTGACATGAGTCTAATGCCGTATGGCATAGTGATACAGATTGCGCGGTTTTCGTAAGCCGGTTAAAATTGGTTAGAGGTTTGTGTTCGGGAGTTTAATTTAAAATGCTTATAGCAAGCTAGGGGCATCGTGGATGATTATGGATGAAAACGAAACAGTCATAAATGTTATATGCTTCACAAAATTTAAAGTATGAACAGGAGTTGATGTTACTTCTTCCGTATTGTCCGTAAAAGCAGAAACGATTAAACATTTGGACAAGATTGCGTGACGATTTACAAAAAGCATGTTCATTACAACAAGGGTTGAAGAACTTCACATCGTTTTCTTTCAGATTTTTCACCATTTTGATGATGACTCTTGAAACAGATTTTGCAATAAAAGCACTTGAAATAGTGACTATTACTCCATTGTACTGTAAGCACTTAGTGACAGATTTTCCTAAAAACGGGTGTAAATGCTCACGTCAATATAATGATGACCTTTTGAACGCTGGAAACTAGGCAATTATTATCGAGCTACCATACACAGGAGCGAAGACTGTTTATCATGATGTACAAATTTCGCGAATCATCACTTCCATATCAATGTAACCATTTTATGATTTTTCTAGCTGTAAGAAGAACTTAAGATCTCTGAGAGTCGTAAAAGCATGAAATTCGATTTCAGTGTATGGCAAAGGCCGGGACAGTGTAATACTGCAAAGCGGCCAAACAAACGCATTTTGATTTAGTCGCGTAACTTGATTTACATTTATCCATGTACATCTTTTTATTTTTGAAGGTTTTTGTTTGCACTGTAAAGAAAAAATTGGTCAAAATTCGAATGACTTAAATACAAAAACCGAGGTAAAGTTTTCTATTTTTTAAAACAAAATAAATATTTGGTCGCATTGTGTAAATAAACGCGAGTCGCCGTCGAAATATTTTTTCTCAAAGACGTCTTGCTTTTTAAGTAAGACGAAAACACAAGTTCTTAACTGAACTGAAAACGAAGATTTATTTTCACAAAAAGCTTACAAATGTCTTAACTGGAAAATTATTTCGTCCTGTTCAAGTGTTGAATAATCGTGACTTGAGAAAGAAATTATGCGTGGGAACACGTGTCGCTGATTGGCTGTTTTTAATTGAAACTAATCGTGCGTGTCCGTACGGAGTCCGTTCTTGCAGCTGATCATTGTTTTCTACATTACAGCGAACGATTATCGATCCCGAACCATTCCCTTGGGATTGCTAACAGCTTTTTTCATATAACAAAGCGTCTAATGCGCATGCGCAAAGCGCACGCAAGCATTAGACTCAAAAAAGCTTTCTAAGGCCAATTATGAAACTACAACCTCTTTTTCATGTCTTATCTACCAGACCACAAAAGTATAGTTTTTTGAAACATCTTATAAATTTCATGTTTTGTCACGCTTCTTTAATCCACCGAAGATATTGATCCCGTCAGACATCACTAATTAATAAAACGATTCTCATCAGGTATACACACAAACGTATTACAGTTGCAAGGACAACAGGTAGGGTCCTGTGGACAGGATGAGAAAGTACATGGACTCTGACAGTTTTGAAGCCGTTTCATGCAGTTGCAGTTTTGTCGTCCTGTGAAGAAAATTGAATTTGGTCATAATCCGAATATAAATATAAAACTATCTAGGTCTCATCCAACTTTATTAAACCGGTAGCAACTGTTTAGTCGAGTTTCGCGCACTAAGCGACAATGCGTGAAACTCGAGTAACAGAACATGAGCCCTTCGCATCAGATGTGCGGATAAAATAAAAAAATAAAAAATAAATTTTTTTTTTTAGTGGTCATGCACTTAGTTTATGAATAAAGGATATATCCTACCAGCTATTGTCGCGTGTTTCGTTTTGAAATGGCCAAACAAATCGGATATTAGTTCTAGGGACGACATCCAATCGCTTTATCAGTTCACTTTTGTAACACTTGCCATATGTTAAGAGTCATTCTCGTTCCCATCGCCCTTTCGTTTCTCGTAGCCGGCTGGGCCTAGACACGAGAAAGCGAAGGGCTCTGGGGACATAGGATTTTCAGTCCTAGATTTTAGGACTTCCGGTCTCCATGTATGCAGTCATGATGTTTCAAAAGAATCATGAGAGTCGTTACGTTTTTTGACTTCCCTTTAAGAATTCTTTGTTCCAAACAGCCAATTAAAAAATTCGAACCAATTTTAAAATCCTGAGTTCCAAGAGCCTTTCGTTTTCTCGTGCCAAGGCCCAGCCGGCTAAGAGAAACGAAGGGCTATGGGGACGAGAATGACTGAGAGTTCCAAGGGGTTTCGGAAGCTTTCTTGGTTCCAGACCTCGTACTAGCTCGCCGCGTATAATTTGTTCGGTTCCAGACCATTCACCATTTCATTCAAAGACCATTCAAATATTGCAATTCTTTGGGCGTTTTTAATAAAACAATTATTCCACTCGCGCTTGTTGGATATGAGATCGCTAAACATCTGATATCAAACGCGCGCTCATGGAGTAATTGTTAATTAGCATCTCGTTACATTGGTCTCTGGTAACTTGTAAGTGATCCTGAGTCATCTTTACTGTGGTAATACACAGAAGAGCCTTTCTGTAAAGTTGATACTGTGTTTTCAGGGTTGAAATACATAATTTTTTAAACGTTAACAGTTGAAACCGCTTTTTTGAAGAAAATGGTGCTATGTTAGACTAGGTCTTAGCCGCTCAAGACTTACTAAGAGAAGAGTCCCTAAATCCGCCCACTTCAAGACACCAGTCAGCCCACTATTACTCTAGCTTCCTATTCCAACGATGAGAAGCGCTTATAAGCGCTTTAATTGGTGGAAAAATTTCAAGGTCAACAAAAAGGTAAAAAATAAAGCTAGAATGTTTACATAACAATTAAACACAGAAAGGGCTTTCTTTACAATTTTTACCAACACATCGCTTTAATCAAGCTTAAAAGCATTGCAATCGTCAGATATTTCTATTTGTAACTTATCTCAATATCTTTTTGGCTTCCCGGCCGGTATCTTTTCGATATTTGAAGAACATGTTTTTACCAGGTTGTTTGCCTTTGCTAAAACGTGTTGACATTGTGATTACTAACGTTCTTTTGATTGGATAGTTGCCCTCACTGCGTAAATAGTTCACATCGGATCGAAAACAATACCGTTTCGTTTCTGAGGAAACGAAACAAAAGCACCGTGAACTGCTTTTCTTTCTCCCTCTCTCTTAAAAAAATCCACGAACTCATTAACAACCACAATATATTTTTATTAGCTTTACACAGTTACGGTTACAAAATTGACAGCCTAGATTTTTTTCTAGTTTGCCAGTGAGATTACCACAATTTTATGCAAGTATTTAGACCAGACCCCTCTTATTTTTTACAGTTTCACAACATATTTTGAATGAACTGGCGCAATTCATCCAAGACCTTGATGTTCATCAGTAGCTCGTCACTCGGGGAATTGCCACTTTAGCGAAATCTGAGGCTTGCAAACAGGCTTGTTGCAATTGCAAAGACAACAGAATGTGTCTTGTGGGCAGAGCGTGACAGCACATTTATTTTCGCTGCAGATTTCAGGATTCTTTATGCACTTACAGTTTGTTGGTCCTAAAGAGTAAAAAAAGATTGGATCATTAATGCCAACAATCAGGTTGGAACTACGAGACGAAGGTTTATTGCAGAAAATAGAAAGAGTTATAATGTATAGGCCGGGGAAAACCTTACTCGGAACAGAAAGGAAAAAACTACTCAATGGTCCATCTGGGTTTCGTTGTTAAAACTCTGCGGAGTAAAATTGCGGGTGAACGTATAATTTTTCACGTGTGTCTTGAATCTTTTAAAAAAGTTTTTTTTTAAAGAACGTGGTATGGAATGTTAGCGGAACTAATTTGTGAATGGGCAGTTTTTTTAACTATAAGTTTTGTTTTAGTACTTGAATTCTTAATGTTCGACTCGGCTACTTGGTGTAAATTGAGGATTTTAGGGAGACAAATCGCACCGTTACTCTTGAAGTCAGTCGCAAATGTAAAGTAGCAACACGAGAACCCATTCTCTCAGAGTTTGCACTTGGTATAGAAATGGAGCTCTCTGAATTTTCTCTTTGAATTTAACTGTTTTATAGTAATACGAAATTTCAACGAGCATAATATCAAATTATTTCAAACTGTGAAGGCGATATCAATTCTTTGTATCAAAGGGACAAGGGAGTTTTTTATGCGAGTTTGAAAGTAACTGATTTAAAAGAACCAAAAAAAGTAAACAATAACGTAGTTTTTACCGTTCGGTCCCTTTGGAAACTGTGGAGAGAAAGAGAAAAAACGAAATTTTATTTCCTATGAACGTATTTGTTCACTAATTTTTCGATTGATTTTACAATTAAGACAGTATCACTGAGTTTAACAGTGGAGATTCAATACTCCGTGGGTAAAATACCAAAGTGCGGAAATTAAATCATTCCGAACGCTCGTAGTTACACTTTAAAATGGATGCTTGATAATACTTAAGAAATCAGCGCGTAACGCTGCTTGACAAACTTGGGCAACTGTTGTTTACTGCATGCGTTTAGTACGAGCCCTAGTTATTCTGTACAAGGAAGCTAGGGTGAGAATAATTTCATGTCTAGAAAAATTATGGAAAATTTATGTGTATAGGGCCGCTAGCGTCTAGCGTCTACGGCTATAAAAAGACAACGTTTCTCGAGTAAGCGAACCAACAGAAACACGATCAATTGCACAAAATGTTACCAAGGTTGTCACGATTAAAGGCCAGGAAATAACAGCACGATGTCAAACAGTTTATATTATGAAGTTTATATTACAGATGAATTCTTACCGGGAAACTGTCTACAGATGCCAAGTATACGATTGCAAGAACGACCAGGATCTTCGACATGTCGACTCCGAACTAACAGTACGCTGGAAATAGAAGACCCGTAGAAGGCAATGTTACTGTCAGTTTTTTAATTGAATCTAACTAGAAAGCAAGTAAGATACCAAGCGAGCATGATAGCTCTGAAACGCAAGAGAACAGGCAAGCAGGCAAGCAGGCAAGCAGGCAAGCAGGCAAGCAGGCAAGCAGGCAAGCAGGCAAGCAGGCAAGCAGGCAAGCAGGCAAGCAGGCAAGCAGGCAAGCAGGCAAGCAGGCAAGCAGGCAAGCAGGCAAGCAGGCAAGCAGGCAAGCAGGCAAGCAGGCAAGCAGGCAAGCAGGCAAGCAGGCAAGCAGGCAAGCAGGCAAGCAGGCAAGCAGGCAAGCAGGCAAGCAGAGACAAGGGAATAAAAAGGCGACGGAATCATACAAACAGCTATAAAATCGTTTTCTTTTCCATCAGTGCGACGTTCTCAAAACGTTCGCAATGTTGTAACGCTTTTAAATAATTATCATATAACTTTGTTTCTTTATGATTCCAAACAATTGATTGCCTCAATACGCAAAATCTTATGATCATAAATCAAATTTTACTGGAATTACTCCTTAATGTATCTCGCGCCTTGGGTTGCCACTTAAATGACGTACTCGGTATTCTGTTTTGCTGACGCTTGTTGTTAAACGCATAATAATGTTTTTACGGATTATTTTCATTGAATTTTAAACCTTTGAAATTTAAAAACCTTTCAGTACATAATAAGGAATGGACTCTACTTTACCACTCACCACTTTATGACTCTTAAAAATTGAAGAAAACGCGGAGCGACGTTCACCAAAGGCAAAAGATCGTTATTGATTGTTGAGACAATTCAGTCACAGTAGATTTTAACTGTGGATGCTTCTGTTTATCTAGTATAATTGAGTTTGGCAGCTTAATACAGCTGAGAAAATTATGATAAAACTCAGTACAAATATTGTGAAAAAATCCACATTGTTTATATTATATTGGCGTTTCGTAGCCTGGGTTAAATCTCAGTTATCACGGTGAAAAATCGATGCAACCAACAGCTTCTTAACAGAAAATAGTACCATCATTGGACTTTGGATTCAGGGGAAGTTCATAATGTTCGAACGTTTGAAAGTTTACCGCTTTCTTGTAAAGGAAGCATGCATATCATTTAAGTAAGGTCCATTTAGCGCTAAAAATGGGTAAATATGACTATTTACTTAGTTAGACTTGTTAATTGGTTCTTGGCAGCTTAATGCAACTAAGAGCATTGTAATTAAACTAAGACCTAATGTGGAATAATCAAGAGCGCCTCGTTATATTGGTCTTTCATAGTTTAGGAGTTTTTACGGTGGTAATCCACACAACTAACAGCTTTTCAACTTTGTGTTCAGGAAAAGTTCGTCATTATCGCATTTCTTACGTGACCACTGCTTTTTTATATATATAATATATATAAGAGGCACATGATTCTAGCTTGGTCCATTTAGTCATCAAAATGAGTAAATATGGCTTGTTAATTAACTAGGTTATTTGGTTACCCAAATGGGTAAATAAGACTTGTTAATTTTGGTCTTGGCATATATTGGTCTACGGGCTGAAAAAGTGTGTCAATTTTTATAAAAAACAAGCGACGCATTGAGTTAAAACAGGCAATGAACCAAAAAATTGTTTAGACACAAGCACATTTCTTTGAAAGCTTAATGACGTTGTAATGCCTTTTCCAACGTGTATTTCAATTTGACAAGCCATTATCTTGATATTGCTGTTTATCACTGTAGTGTATGTTAAGTTCTACCCTCCTCACTCTCCATGTTTATAATTACCCAGCATGCACACTGGAGGTTGTTGATTAAAAGTGCACGAATGTGTAATGGCGTTGTTCAATGTCTGCTTGGGTAAAATGCGAATCATCTATGGTTCAATCCGCGAATCCACTGTATTCACAATTACTCTGAATCTAAAAAGCCATTTAGCGTTTGCGAAGAACAGAAAATACAGAGGAATCCCGGTGTCTCGAGCTTCCAAGGGAAGCAAAAATGATTCAAGAAATTGGGAGTGATATTGCAGTGCTCGACTTCAGTTGTAAAGCAAATCCAAGGGAAGCAACCTTCGCCTCGTTTTAAAGGAAGGTTCGACAAATCGAGGGTTGCTAGAGTTCGGGAGTTCACTATTAGTTAAATAAAAAAATCGTATAACTTTTTAAAATTATTTTCTCAGTTTTTGTTTGACTTTTTGTTGAGCATCCCTCGCACTGTTATATTTCTATGATTAATAAACTCCCTATTTCGTCTCTTTAAACACCAGAATATTCCCTAAAGAAAGCAAAACAACAACAACAGCAACGTTTAGCAACCAGGCAAATGAACTAACTTGTTTATTATCTTATCATTTATTGTTGCAACCATTACAAATAAAGTAAAAAAGCTTTCCGAGGCCAATTATGAAACTACATCCGCTTTTAATGTCTTATCTACCAGACCATAATAAAAGTAGTTTTAAACACCTAATACGCTTTATTAATTAATAAAGCGATTCTCATCAGGTATACACACAAACGTACCACAGTTACAAGGACAACAGGTAGAGTCCAGTGGACAGGATGAGAAAGTACATGGACTCTGACAGTTTGGAAGGCGTTTCATGCAGTTGCAGTTCTGCCGTCCTGTGGAGAAAATTGAATTTGGTCATAATCCAAATATAAATGTAAAACTATTTGGGTCTCATGCAACATCATTAAACCGGTAGCAACTTATATTTTCTCGAGCCGTCACGCACTAAGCAACATTGCGTGAAACTCGAGTAACTGCACATGAGCTCCTTACATCAGATGTGCGGATGAATAAAGGATATATCTTACCTGCTATTGTCTCGTGTTTTGTTTTGAAATGGCCAAAATATACTAAGGGTTCCAAGGAGTTTAATATTTACCAGCAGACTCCGTACGTATAAATGGCCACCTTAAAAAAACAGCAGTTTTAACTTTATCTTTTATTCATCCTCTTATTTGATGTGAACGTCCCTTGTGTAACTGTCTTAATGTTCCTATCCCAACATTTGTATTTCGCTCTGCATGTATTTGCATGCATTGAGCCGCTCCTGCAACTACGCGAAGCAACATATATCCTATTTCTTTGTTCAGTCTGACTCTCAATATTTTTTTTTCTACATCACATTTTCAATCATTTTGTATCTTCTTTTTTCTAGTACAACTCGCTATCGGAGTTTTGTTTGGATTCCTCGTTTGGATAAAAATTTTCTATTAAGCTTTTTCGTGGCCTTGAGGTATAATCAAGCTTTAAACATATACTTCTAATTATCTGTTTTTTTGAATCCGGATCGTATATGATGTAAAGTCGACCATAACAAATGGCTATATCTTTTTTACAGCATTCTCAAACCTTGGCTGGAAAGTAAGTGTTGTGTACTCATCTGGGAAGGAGCCGGGAATAAGTAAAAAAAAAATTCACAGAGAGGAGAAGTAATTTGTTTTATGAAGCTTAATAAAAAAAATGAGCAAAAAACTAGCTCTTACCACCGCTGGACCCTTGGGGGAACTGCAGATAGAAAATAAAAAAACTGTTTCAATTAAATTCAAAAATTAGATTTTGATTAAATAAACTTATACATGACTTTATCTTGAGCAGCTGACGCATAGTCTCGCTGTAGACAAGGCTTGGCTAAAAGTGTTTAGCGTGTCTGTATAAGGAAGGTGATATGTGTTATGTGTCCAGCAGGACTATTTTCACACAAGAAACCTTTTTAATCCATTAAGTTTAGGCATTTGTAGCAAACTTTTTAAGGAAGGATGTGAAACCAAACATAAAGAAGAATCGCAGTTCATGTATGAACCCTTACCGGTGACCCTCGTACAGTTGCGAGGTATACTATCAACAAGACTACCAAGATCTTCGACATGTCGGCTGGCCCGGCTCTGATCTAACAATGAGTGGAAATAGAAGGCGAAGTCACTGCCAGATGAAACTGAAAAATTAAGTAAGTTAACTTTCAATTTTGGTTTCACTTGCTAGCATAACAAGACAGTGTATACACAATAGCTCCATTTGGCTCGAAAAAAATGCACGGATATTTGTTGGTTCACGGACATTATTTGTTCCAAAGATAACTGTGAGCCTCGAGGAACACATAATGTCCAAGGACAAATATTCGTGCATATTTTTAAAGCCAAATGGAGGCTATTGTTTATATTATCCTTCGAATATTTTTACACAAGGCCGATTAGATTGGGTAACCTTCTCTTAAAGCTTTTATACGTTAGAATAATTTTGTTAGCGTTCAAAATACTGTTGGTCGGTTCAAAATGTTTAGTTCTATTTAACATGATGTTTAATTCAACAATTTACTCGGGCTGAACACTCCGAACTTGCAAACATAAATCACAAAGTTCGTAGACTGGGGAATATCACTTTTGGAATATCACTCGGATATTCCCCACTTTTAATTGGAGCATATTGTGTCACGTGACGCTTTTAAAGCAATCGCACCGGAGCGAAAATATTCGATGGATTATAATAGCTGGTAGGCCCGGTTACTTGTAATACTACTTGTACTTGTAAATAAGTTGTAAGATGCCGGTAATAGCGAAAGGCTAGTTTATTGTATAAAACACAAATGCTAAAACGAAAAAAGTTGCACTCGAAAATCTCTCTCATTACTTATCCTTTCTGTGTGACCATCGTCTGTTCTTCGTAACCACGTTCCTGTGTTTTAAACATAATTATTCTCGCGTCTAAACAGTTTAATTTTACGTTTCTTGTTAGAAGAATAAAGTATTTAACAATTTTATAGAAACTTAAATTTGACATCGATTTCATCAATTTGCCTGTCAACAGCCCTGTCAACACAGTCTTCAAGCGGGAAATTAATGACGAAGCAGCAAAATAAGCAAACAAAAACTTCAGTTGCGAACTTAATATCAATCATAGCGAAAAAATACAAACGATTTATAATATGGCCTTACACATTGTAACTGTAAATGAATGAATGCATTGCTTTCCACCCAAATGTTCCATTTCCACGCTACAGAGGTTTTGCGTTTTTATACATTTAAATATGTTACAAAAGCGGAAATTGAAGTCAGGGGGTTTAAAATAAGGTATGTAGTAGCATTTGAGTTACAACTGGTAATATAAATAATATATTATTATTATTATGCGTCAGTTTAAGTGCTGGGTTATTTTAATTTAACTTGCTCGATGAATTAATATGTACAAAACAAGATGAATATTGTGCAATTATATAATTTGCAATACTATTGCAAATTATTATTTAACAAACCTGCAAACACATTTAGTAAATGTCATGTAAATAATACTAAAAAGCTATTAGCTAAATATCTTAAATTGATAAATGAGCTTTGTTACAATAAGTTACCTAAAATAAATCGAAATTTGCTTTTTTTTTATTCACGCTATTCACATGTGTATATATTCGAAAGATAACCCATTCCAAACTTGTGGTATGCGATTTGCGGAAAACTGATCATATCTAGGGTTCATTTTCTAAGGCCGGAGACCTAATATAAAGCTCATATTCACCATTCTACATAACGCTATAACTATAATTTATATTAAGAGGCCTGGAAACATAACCCAGCACTAACTTACGTTTTCGTAGGCCAATACCTGTTCTGTATCACCCTTGTTGACTAATATTTAAAATTTGGTAACTTTCCATTATTAAACATTTGGAGAGGGTCGATATTTCGATCACGTCACCGATGATTCAGCACTACAGCAAGTAAGTTGTGATTTGACAAAAAACTGCAACCTCATGATGACACAAATGACAACACATTTTATGGATGATTAGCGTTAGAAGCCGGAAAGCAGAGAATTAACTGTGAGGTAATTCTATAAGTACCACAGATAAACTTTCTGCTTCATCTAGGTGATGCATGATATATAAATTATTCCATGTTATACAATTTATTTGTCTGTTTACGTATCTTTTTTGGGGTGGGAGGGTGGGTAAGTGGAGGTTATCTTTTTACCGTAGCGAGTTTTTGGAATAAGCATGCATTTTAGCAGTTTGCTGAATAAATCATTACAATAAATTTTCCTTGTATTTCAACTTGAACTGGTGAATAATAAAAAAAATGGTCAAGCATATCTTACAGTTCGCGAACTTTCTATCTAGAGTAGCAGTATGAGCTAAGCCAGATGCGCTGTTGATATTTATTTAGAAAATGAGCTGGAGGGTATAAAAAGTTTCGAGTTTATATTGTGAGGTTTTGGTTATTGGCATTTGACTGTTATGTCGCAAGCCATCAAACAATAGATCACATTCGTATTCTCGGTATTCGCCTGGAACTAGCTTGCAATTGAGGATAATGCGGGTAATCTTTTTAAATGCAAATGCGAGCCTCTATTGCGAGCAAGTTCCAGTCCAATACCGAGAATACGAATAATTATGATCTATTGTTTGATGGCGTGCGACATTACAGTTAAAATGCCGAAAACCAAAACCTCACAATATAAACTCTAAAACTTTTTTATTACCCTCCAGCTCATTTTCTAAATAATTTTATCTTTGAAACCTTACCCCATCACCCCCCCCCCCCCCCCCCCCCGATAAATCAAACCTCGCTCGACTCACGGGTTTAGCTACTTATTTACACTGACAATTGACATAAACAAAGAATCGGATAAATCACTTATGTTGCAAAATTCACAACTAGACAACGTTTTTTAATTCCCTGTCAGCTAGCGAAGCATAATTACTGGAAGGTATTTGTATTTTTGTTTCTAGTGCCCGAGTCTGCCTAACGTCTTTATTTCAGTTAGCCAGGTAGCAGAACGTTTGAATGAAGACAGTTACATGGATAATATTTAATCCTTTTGAAACTTATTTTATATTTATCCTTAAGATTGTTGTAACAGGTTTTATAAGGGTAAAAAGTGGCAAAAAATGTTGCTCAAAAACCATACGTATCGGGCTTAGCCATTGATCACCACTAATGAAGGGCTAAGCCGGAAACGTATGGTTTTTGAACAACATTTTTTTTTGGCACTTTTTACCTTTATAAAATCTTTTACTTTAATTCATCCAAGTGCCACGCAGTACCGTGAACTTTTGTTCATCAAGATTGTTGTGCCAAGTAAAGGCGAATTATTTAGAGGGTGCAGTACGCTATCCACCGGAACAGTCAGTTGACAAATCAAACCAGGTATTCCCATGTACGTACCAATGAAATTTTTAAATTTGGCGCACTATCTTTCATATTAAGTAAAACGCCGACTAATGACTTCCAGTGGGAGTTTTTGAATCAATAAGAGAGTTAGAAATGCAATAGTCGGAGTTGAGAAATTACTAAAGTGATTAATCTGATCCGGTGGGTAGTATTAACGCTATAAATTAATACGAAGACAACAACCACAAAGTTAAGCAAGTAAACCAGCTTGTTTAATGCATTTCCACACACAGTAGCAATTCCAAAAGCCTACCTGCCCTACTTGAGACAGTCAATATTCTATCCAACGCTTCCTTAAATGCTTACTTCGTTCCTTCCTAACATCTGCTAGTAAGTTGCTCACAGCTTACCTTATTAAAGCTTTTTGCAAACAAATATTAAAACGTGTCTTAGTATGGAATATATTTTACGTGTTTGCCACGTTTATCCACTTTTCAGTCTTGATTCCATCGGGTGAAGGGTTAATAAGGCTTGCAAACAGGCTTATTGCAGCTACAAAGGCTACGCGTTGGGCCTGATGGAAACGTCGCTGTTTCCTTTTCATGCACGGTTACCATAACAATCTGCAGAAAGCCTGACTGAGAGTAGCACCAGTGTCTAAAATGAGGACTGAAGTAGCAGCTTACATATAACTGGTAATCAAGATAAATGTTGTGCAGTTATAAAACTAGCTATATTAACAAACCTGAATATAGTAAATGAATGCCATGTAAATAATACTATAACGACATTACCTAAATCTCTCAAATTGAAAAACGAACTTCCTTATTTTGGTTAGATTAAAGATAATAAACGGCTTTAAGTCGCCCCTACATTTATCTAGATTTTGCCTTTAACTTTGACTTGTCATTTTCGTCTGAAACTGACATGTTTGTAACTTTGTCTGCTCCTTCGTTAAACAATTTTTGAAAACAACTTCGTTTCTAAGATTTATTTTTTAAGGCAGTTATAGACCAAAGACAATATTTGCAGTCACCATCCGAAATAATGCTATTACCATACTTGTAACAGGCTTGAAAAAAGACTGGTAAACATGACCCATTATAAATTACGTTTCGTCAGCCAAGCCTTACCCTCTATGAACCGTCCTTGCACGTCTTCTATTTAAAATTCAATATCTTTCCAACGTGGGCCAATATCGATCACGTCATTGATGATTCAGCAATACAGGAACGTGTGATTTGAAAGAAATTTGCAAACTCACGATGAAATAAATAGCAACAAAGGGCATAGATGCTTAGAAGCCGGAAAGTTGAAAGTTAACTGTAAGGGAATTTTGGGATGTGAGAGGGGTTACCTCGTTACTGTTGGTAGCGAGTATTTTGTATAAGCATGTACTTTCAGAGTTAACTGAAAGGAATATTACCATTTATTTGCCTTGGATTGTAATTAGCAGTGGTAAAAAAATATAAAATGGCGAAGCGTAGCTGTACAAGCTTCAAAAACTTTCCGTCTGGGGTTTTAATAGAAAATAAGACAAAATTTCCATCCTTATTTATTGTTTTATGGATTTCGAGATTATAATATTGTCACTGAAAATTGTAGTAAATAAAGAATTAAGTTAAATGTTGCAATATTTTTAACTGCTCGCGTCCTCGAATTGACGTCAGTCTACGAAGCATAACTCCAAAAAGTGTTTTGCGTTATTAGAGCAAGTAATGTTCAGTTGAGCTCATATTACATTTATAAAAAGACAGGTAGGATGTTATATCCTGCTGTATAGCTTCTTAGACGTCCATGCTCTAGATTTTTTATGCACAGTACAGGACTACAAAGTCAGTAAAAGGCAAAAGCTACATTTAGCAGCTGAATCAATATGTTTATTAAATTCCACACCAGTAACAACTTCAATCCACAAGTCTGATAGATAATAAAAACATTTTAAGGCCGAATACATGAACATACATATATACATATATATGAGCAGTTACTTTTCACAAATCATTTCACCAACTTAAGAACAAATGCCGGTTAGCACTATTTGGAAGTTTTCCAATTTTCTGACGCTTACTTATCAAGCCAAATATTACCACATTGCTTTATTTCCTATCAACTAGTGATTTGCCCATAGCTTAATTAATGCTTTAATTCTATATGATTACTTGTTTAAAAACCGTTTCTTAACATGCAAAATGTTTGATGTCTTCATTTCAATCAGGGAATGGGCTTGCAAATAGCCCTATTGCAGTTACAACGGCAACATAATGTGCCTTGTAAGCAGGTTGTAAAAATACACGGGTCAACAGTGGAACATCTTTCAGGATTCTTCATGCACGTCTTGCAGTTTTGCAATCCTGAGGGTGCAAATTGAGAGCAATCGTGAATAAAATTAATTAACTTTCATGCATGGGGTTTGTTTAAGCCATGGGGATCACTTCCGATGTGTTTCAGAAAATATGAAATTTTGCTTGTAAATTTTGTAACAGAGCGATTAATGACTACCCATCCACATTTAACTTGTTATAAAAGCTCTTATTAAGGGTCGAGAGTAATTCGCATTTGTTTTGTTTTTGCGTTACTACGCCGAAAAATTGGATTAAATAAATCTCACACCACTTTTTTCAACCATTCGGAACCTGAGCTTCGCGCTGGCTAGATGTATTTGCTTGGATTTTTGATTGGCAGTTTTGAGTAATTAGTTTGGTTTAGGCTAACTGAACAATGCTATTCTATGCTATAAAACAGCCCATCCATACAGGTTAGTGATATTCCTGGTTACTTTATTTTATCGAAACCGACTTAAGTGTAGGTATTTATAATTTAATAGAACACTTGAATAAACGCTGATACAAAAGAAAGCGCCAATATGGTGAAGTTTCGATTTTTCGAACGATTTAATTTTTCAGAATTACAGTATAGTGATTTATCCTACGGGCGTTTCACTGTGATGTTGTTGTGGTTCCATTTAAGGTATAAATTATATTGTGCATATAAAAATTTATAAATTGTTTCTCAGTCCATGACGAAGATATCTTTTTGTTGAGAATATTTTCAAAATATTTTAATTTTTTCTTTATAGCACCGTAGCTCATCCTAAAATTTGTTTTACCTGCAGTGCCTCTTTATGACAATTTTTGGATACTTAATTAACTGAATCTAGTTTATTTCTTACCGTTTGACCTCATGTAGAACTACGGATAGAAAAGGAAAAGAAAGTATGTTATTACGTATAAAGGAACATTAAATTGAATACATTTAATGACTTTTACAAGTCAGAGTTTTCGAAATCGTTACTTAAAAATATTTTTAAGGAGAGGATATGTTCAGAATAGTTTCAGTCAAAATGTCTTCAAAATGTATAATTGTCTCTTTTTTTTGCTTTATAACCGAGAAGGAATAACTATTTTAGTGCGTACAGAATGAACTCACAAGCGAACTAAAGAATCGTAAGTTAACCAAACCCACTAAACGTTAACAAGTTTTTAACGGATTCGACATCCCATATATGAAGTAGCCAAAAGCAAAGACGCAAAGAAGTCAGGCCGTAATGTTATTGTCGGATAGTTATCCAGCCTACGCTTTTTTTTACCATAGAGCTTTTGATACTGGTAAGCTTATTTTTTGGTTGGTTTATTTGAGGGAGCCTTATTACTGTGAATGCTTTTTGCGTTCCGAAATTTAAACTGAATTTGAAACATTTTAGACGCACATAATGAAAAAATGAAAAACACAAAGAAGTTCTAAAATAGTAAATAATAAAGATGACAAATTTTAAGTTTGGTGTTAAATAGTAAAGATGAATCGAATTTTTCAACAATGACACAAGCATGGGAAAAAGAAAAGATTCTCAGTCCCTTGTTTGGAATTAAACTCATGGCCTTCCAGATACCGGTTGGGCGTTCTAACCAACTGGGCTACGAGAGACTCGTGGTGCGTTCTACAATTCATCTTCAAGTTCTAAAAAAATCATTAGATAAACATCAATATCTGCTGAAAATATTGTTATCGCATAAAATATAAAACAACCCTAACAGTGAAAGGCTTCTCAATCCAAAAAGATGTTATTTTAGAGCTAAAACTATATGCAAGCCCATGGTTTTCTTTCCGGCAAGGCTTATTTTGTGGTGGGCTTATTTTCGGGTAGTGGAGGGGTTGGGTCAGCATCGGAATTTGATGGTATTGTATAGTTCGAATTCGCTTACCGGTGATCCATGTACAGATGCCAGGTATACGACCACGAGAACGATCAAGATCCTAGACATGTCGGCACTGAAAATCTTAATAGAAAGCAGTGTTAGAGTGCCTCAGCATAGCAGAGAATTGTTTGGTACAACTTTAATTTTGGTTTAATATGAGAAGCTGTTAGGCTCCTCTGGAAGTTAATATTATAATATATTTATCGGTTACTTGCATTGGTTACATAACTGAAACTTGTAATGAAGATAACATAATTTGGATTACAAACTTGATTTCCTCAAGTTATATAAGTAATTTTTTAACTGGCTATGCGCTAGCAGTACCCTGAACACGATTTCCGACTCAGCTCATGCGATACAATACCTCAACTCTGACTATTTATAGGTAACAATTGATCACCATTTTACCGCATGTGTAACAGACCGCATAACGGATTGGTTTACCAATTCATTTCTGAAAAACTGTTTAAGACCAACAGTACAGACTTAGGAAACCAGCCGAACTTTTCTTCTTCGACGCTTAAACAATCTCCGATTTTTTAACACCTAAAGGAGTCCGATATTGATCAACTTACTGATGGATGATAAAAACCGAATTGGCATGAATTGGTATGGAAAAATCATCATAAAGTCTGACAGGTTTTGACTTGTACTGGGCGATGTATGACCTTAACACTTCCACGTATTCCAGTGACCAAGGAGCAACGTCCTAAGGTAACATATTGTATAATAAAGTGTTTTATTATAATACAATAACTACAGAGTGTGTTTGGTATAGTATAAATTCATTTCCCTTTCGCTTGTATTTCAAATTCTAATAATCGAATTTTTACCATCAATTTTAGCTTGATTATTGTTAACTTTGATAAGACCTCTGATAGCTAGCTCTTAGTTATAACTTATTGAAGCAGAGAAATGTCTACAAAAACAACACTTACCGTTTACCTTGTTTCCGTGAAAGAAAAGTAACTGTGCCTCCGACAGATGGATGTTTATGTTTAATGCATTACGATGAATTTAATTGTCGAAAGGCAATATCTTTATGACGTTCGTCGTATCAACGACCCCTGACAACTTCCAAAAGTGTTTTCTTTTAATATACATGAAAGCGTAAAAAAATGTTTTTAAAAACTGTGTTGACGTCAGTCCTTAAATTATATCGAGCGTTTCTACGTTCATTATAGCACGTCCTATATAGCTCCCAACAAAAACACTGTATCAGGACTATGGAACTATATATCAAAAATTTCTCGGGGGAACGTTTATTTTAATCAAGGCATATGTATAATTATGCCGAATATCTGATATATGTTATTTAGCTATTTATATTAATTGAAGTTAATCAAAAGGGGCACTACTTTGAAAAAGCCCGCAATGATTTATTTAGTCTTCCTCGAACTATATTATAATATTAAAAGTCTGACTTAATGAGTGAGAATGGTATACTAGTCGCGTGTATATGAATGAATAAATTTAATTTTATGTGGATAAAAGGAAAATTCTCTAGAGAGCATCACGTGGTCTGTAATGGGAAAACAAACCGCCCAAGCGAAAAAGGTCCATTGCGACATGTGGCCACGGCGAGCTGGGATCTAAATATGCATCCAGGCAACGCCTCGCAGTCCTCGCGCAAGCTTAACGCGCAAGCCTCGCGCATAAATAATAACAAAGATTTGACGCGATTCGTACAGAGCCAGTTCTTGTCTAGTATGTCAGCGGAAAAGAAAGGGCTTTGCTTGTACGGGTGCTTTTAAACATTGTTATTTGTTTTAGTACAAAAGCATTTTGTACTAACAAGCTTAAATTACAAACTGTAAAGGTCGGGACACACTAGCTGACAAGTCGCTGCAACATGTTGCCTCGTGTGACATGGTACATTTCGGCGACAATCTCCAAGTTGTCGATGCGACAGAATTTCATCGCTACAATCAGTCGCACGAATTCAAACCAGTTTGAATTCGTGCACCGCGCCTCCAATAAACAAGGAAGATTAAGACCGCTTAATACCAACTACAAACTTGAAAAAAGGCTTTTTTCAAATGTACTGTCGGTGGCGCAGGTCCTAAAGCTCAAAAGCAAGGTCTGGCATCACTCAAAATTCACCTTCCATTGGTTAAAAAGGGCAAAAGAATGAATACTCGTGAAGCTGGCAAACAATTTCACTTTTAATTTTTCAACATTGTTTTAGTTTTAATCGAGTATTGACAAAACGTACGCGCATTTCTTCCAACATGTTAATAATGATTTGATATTGAGATTATTATACTAATTATTAGGGATAATTCTTAAAACATTTCTGACAGCGTTTGTCTTCATTTTCGCAAACGTTAATCCATTTGGCTTGTTTTGTAGGCTCTGGGTGAAGTCGCTTGGTTGTGTGATCAAATGCTATACGCAGAGGAATATACTTAGCTTCCAAGACACCATTCCTTCACAAACAAACAAAAAAGTAAAAGTTTTGAGTTAATTAACTTCGTCAGTTAAGCATTTTTATTATATCTGTAATTTATTTCACACAGGGTCCCACTGAAAACCAAGTTTGTGACGTCAGCCCCTCTGTTACATACATACATATCTTTATTTATCCTCGAAATTTCCAGAGTAGCTATATATATAGAGCTAATATATATCTTCGAGAAAAAAGTTATAGAAAGAAAAAGTAAAATAAAATATGCTGTATTACAATACCATTATTATTATTATTATTATTATTATTATTATTATTTCTTATCTAAACTAAACTAAACTAAATACAATATTATAAATGCAGAGGGAAATATCACTAGATCTTCCGTGGAAAGGCTTCATATTTAATGATCTCCTGCTTGAATTGTAAAAAATCTGATCGGTTTTATAAGTGTCTGGGAAAGAGTTCCATATTTTACTAGCTATGTATGAAAAAGAGTGCACACCATAGATTGTTGTGTTTGGGTTGGGAAGGACCAGAATAAAAACCTGTTAAATATGTATTTAATATCGTTAACGGAATCAAGAGACTCCTTAAACTTGAAGCAGAATACACATTAATATTCGTTATACCTTGTAACTGTAACTTGGAGCATCGTGCTTAGTTTAAAATTTTCGCAGTTCCCAAGAGTGTAGCTCTCGTAAGCTTTTATCAGATGTTTATTGGGTTTCATGCCAAATCTTCCATATAACTTCTGAAAAAGAAAGAACATTATACCCATTTGTCATATATATGCCAAACTCATTAAACCACGAGATAGATGATGGGATAGGTGTACGGCGTTTTCACATTTCCGGGCAACAGAAAGTTTTGGCTTCTCTATATTCGGATTATTAACGTTATAATTCCGTGTCTAAAATATCAAGTGCAGGATGAAGCGGTCGAAAAGATATAGTATTATTTAGTTTAGCAATTCACTCTAACTAATATAATTCATCCTTTCTGACATAAGAAAATGAAGTTGTAGAGAGGCCGTAGAACGAACGAACTCCAAGGTTCCGCAGCGCCGTACAGAGTGAACAAGAAGATACGGATAAGGCAAATTTAGTCTGCCTTGGTGAGATCAGTGTAAAATTAAATGTTAAATATACGGTGTTTTCCCGATCATATGCCAAAAGTAGAACATATAACAGTAGGGATTATTGTAGAATTTCCATTTTGTCGTCGCGTCAATAAAATTACTCCGCTTGTGGAATAATCCGAGTATGACATTCTTTGGTGTTTTATGAGACAAAGGTCTAACAAGGACACCCTGCTGAGTGGCCATGGAATGACCTGCTTGCCTAAGCGGAGGGATTTACGTTACCAGAGACGTCGGATGCTCTTTGCAGAAAGGACACTCTCCTGCCTTTTCCGCTTTCACTGTACCGGTTGGTGTCATTGAATTTGCGAAAGACATGTGTAAGGGCCTTTCATATTTCCATTATGTAATTTTCGTTTGAAACCATTCTTTTGATTGCTGTATGGAAAGGATCTTCTCTTTCTGACTTCAAGAGTATTTTTTGCAGGTTTATTTAGTTTTTTATTTATTCATGATTAGGTCAGTCGAATGTACCCCTTCATAGCATTTTTACATTACCGGATTATTTCCACCTAGCGTTCGGCTAGGGGGAAACAAAAAATTGCCCAAACTGTATGCTATCAACTTGTTGCCATAGATACAATGTGGCTGTAGCATATGAGGATGTGATCCAATGATAACTTGTACACCAAGGGACACTAAGTGCTTAGCTATATGAAGCTGATGAGATAGTGGCTCTATGAAACGTTCTTTACCCCAGTGCATGTACACAACTATAATGTCGACGCTGGCCTGTAAAGTAAAAAATAAGAAACCTTATGAGGGGAAGCAAAGGTCAATGCTTTTAACTGGTAAACACGGTAATGTGACTTTAAATTCTGCAGCCTTAAAAAGTTTTCTTTGTGGTAAGACTAGGATTTTTTTTTAAAGTCATAAGTCTGGGGAAAGAGTAAAGGCCGTGATACTCTTTACATTTTTTTATGGCAGTGAGATGGTGGATATGCAGTAGCTCTCAAACTGATCAAATTGTCCCTACGGGTTTCAAGTTTCAAATTCAAACAAACTCACGTTGAAATGAATGTATCATTTCCAGATAGATAAAAGAACAATTCACTGGAGAACATCATATGATCTGAAATGGGCAATTTACATACGTAGCTAAAGTGGTCTATTAAGAGCACCAACAAGTCCTATTATGGTAATTAATTCATGCTGAACTGACAGCTTCCAGTTTATAACCTTTTACAAGCTTTCGGAGCCATCACTACATTCTAAAACCCTGGGTGTAACATTCTCCGTGACTGGGGAGCACATCAAGGCGACATAATACAAATTTAGCACAGAAAACGGAGTGATCCTCGTAAGAGAAGACAACAATTTCAGAAGATGCATGCGGGCTGCTAACTAATTAATTTGAATGTAGAATGTAAAATTCCGTGTACTTTTTAGTATTTTTGGTCGGTTTTCTGACGGTTTGGTAAAATTTTGAAATCCAAGATGGCAAATCCAAGATGGTGGCTGTTTTGACATCATGATGTAACTGTCATGTGATGTGACGTCATCATACCATGTGACGTATATCAAAAGATTGATTATTTTCGGACATGCTTGATATCATCATAAGTTTCATTGTAATTGTTGGAATTTCTGGGAGTTACGGAGGGGGGGGGGGGGGGGGGGGGTGAGAAGAATCCGCTCCCCTGGTCTAAAAAGAACCAAAATAGCCTGGTCAGAATAGGTCTAACTGAAAACTGTTTATTGTGTTCAAAATTTTCTTTTCTTTTTGGTTGTTTCATCCTGATCATTTGCTTCTATCTCGGACGACAAGAACATAGCGTGGCCGGTGCTATCGGGAAGGAATTTTTCTCGGATTCCAATGGGTTAACCGGAACCGATACAGTACAATAGCCGATACCCGAGGACCTCAAATATCTCAGTTATTTTCTAACTTTTGATAAACAATATATTTTTTTTTTGAGAAGGATATCCGTAAGAATGTTATTCTTGGGAATTTTATTATTGAATATTTCAAATAGAAATACCTTCTTCAGTATTTCGACGTCTCTAGTGGCAATGGCATCTTGATAAACAGCCGGTCCAGTGTTGAACATCGATCGTATTTCGCTGCAGTTTTTAGAGTGGTTATCGGTTTGGTGTTCACAGTAACCTAGGAATCCAATTCTGATTCCGTTTTTGTTTATGATAAGAGGTTCCTGGCACAGAAAAAAAAAAGAATATGCTGTATTACGGCAAAACCTGGGTGACAAAACCTGGGTGACATGCGGCAAAACCAATAAAAGAGAAGACATTCGTCAGGGAAATAGAAGACATTCATCAGGGAAAGGGTCAGTTTTATCACAAGCCGCTATAAGAGCACGTACGTACATACATTACCAATATTCTATGCTTGCCTGAGAGGAATTGAATATACCATAACTGATGCCAAAATATTTTATTCCCACTTCCTGGAGAACTTGCACAGTAAAGTTTACTCCTTTAGATCCAAAGTCATTCATGTGATTGTTGGCCAGTGTAACGGCATCAAATCCTGCAAAACTGACCAACAAACAGCCGTATGCTGTCATCAAAAATGGTACAAAATAAAGTTTTTGTAAATTTTGGGTGGATTATGATTCTTTTCCCGCAACATAAGCTACAATTGTCCGCTTTTTGTTCCGTCTTTTTGAAAGCACAGGAACATGCCCCTGCAGCATGTGTACTAGAAGGTCAGCTGGAAGGTGCTTGCAGGAGTGTTTTTGTTACAGGGACAAGTCTCAGGGACACGACAACATGTAGCAGGACCAAAATCACGACACAGTAGTAAAATGGCACAGGGGCATGTAGCAGAAAGCTTTTCGAAAGCTTTTTCTTCGTGCTACATGAACTTTTAAGACTTTTGTTTACGCTAGACGTCCCATGAAGTTCAACCAGTTAAAATTTGACAATTTGTAGTTGACATTCTCTCGGGGCACAAGCATTTCGTATACAATCCCACAGACAAAGGTTATTTACATTGTAACCTAATAATGATGAAAAAGGCGATGATGACGATGACGATGATGATGATGATGATGATGATGTTGATGATGATTATAATGATGATGTTGATAATGGTGACGAAGATTGTGATGGTGATGGTCTAGTTTTAAAAAATAACTACTTATAGAAGAAAAATGATTTCAGTAATTTATTACAAAAAAAAACAATGGTGCTCGAGAATTCTTCGAGAGTTTAACTAGATACCAACGAACTTTTAGAGCTACCTGACAAAACAACCTGCGATGGACTACCTGTATGCAATTTTGGCTCTAAAACAATTTTACCTTCATGTTTTATTTCAGTTTGCTCAGCTAACAAAGTGCCATCTGAAGGCTGTTTTCCACAAGAAATAAGCACAAGCATGAACATAAGTGCGTAAAAACAACGCAAAAGCATACCCACATTAAAGCAAAATGTGTTTGTTCTTCTCGTGCTTACGCTAATGTTTATGACGCGGTGATTCCTAGCAAGGATGGTACAATAGGAATTAGTTTTTTCGTACATCTTATGCGATTTATCTAAGCATACTTGTCCTTGTGCTTGTGATTTAAATAAATTCCCCTTTCAGTTATTATCGATCGATCGAGTTGGACAAGTAAGAAATAAAAAGCCAGATTAGTTAGTTATTATACCTAATCGTACCTTTTTGGTACGCTTCGGCGGCATATCAGGCGAGTTTGGTCGAGCCATGGTTCGTATTTTGGCGAGACGCAGTCGAGCCAAAATACCCATGGCGAGACCAAACGAGCCTGATATGCCGCCGAAGCGTACCAAAAAGGTACTATTAGGTATTTACCGTACCCAAATTCAGCCAAAAATCCGGTGATATTATTCGCTTTGTTGAAGCCATGCTTGCCAGACACGTAGTGCAAATGTGTTGACCTGCTTGTATTGCTACTTTTTTGGTGTTTAACACTTTTATCAAGTCCTCTTCTCACATTTTTTACTCGTTTGTTTGGAGTTTCATTCCCTAAATTTTCAAAATCCAAATTTAGCGAAAAATTTAGAAACTCCGACTCTATTGTTTCAGTGTGAATGTTTCAGTACTCGTCGGCAAACATCGCGCAATTGGCGAGCGCGCTCAAGTTTAGTTTTGGCGGGAAAGTTTTTCTCATTTTACGACCGGTAAGCACCAGTTAATTAAAAATACTCGTTTCTGTTTTATTGGTAAAACCTCTTTTCAATTCAACGTACGGAAACACTACTTTAATTCAAAGTGACCGTGATATGGTGCCATATCAGGTCAGTGACTTGATATCGTAGGATATCAGGACAGTAGATCGCGCTTCTGATTGGCTACTTGCGAATTTGGGTACGGTAAGATTAGTTATGGCTATTTTACCTCAATGCGGAGACAGCTCTAGGACTTGAATCCAAAGTAACGGCCTTTCTTACAGCTTTGTAAATGTAACGATATACATCTTTGCTGGCAAATGGAGATTCCAGATTTGCAACTGCAATGTCCGCCTCTCTGATGAGAGTAGCTACATCACTAAAGGAGTCATTGTATGAGTGGTAATTATGTTCCACGTAATATTTGACCGGACCAGAGAAGGATATGTCGCCAACAAACAGCAATTTCACTTTCTCTAAAAGTAAATAAAAGGATTTGTTTTCTTTTTTGTTTAGTTTGTTGAATGTTTTAACTGGCTAAACTCTTGCAACAACGTTGAAATTACAAATATTTCAATTTAACTGCGCAAAGCATAACAGAATTTTGAAACTAACATCAAAATAAATTTAGCAAATATACATCACCTGTCTGAGCAAGTACCATTAAAAATGGTAGAGCGAGAATGTATGAAGCCAGAATCATTACACAAGTGTCAAATACATATAACTACGAAGCTCCTTGACGAAAAGGTTAGAGCTACATTCGTGTGCTGCAGGTAAATACAGGTGTCAGTCCATTGTTTGGCATCAATACAATAAGAAAAATGACAAACAATACCGGACAGCTTTTTGTGAACATTTGTTTTATAGTTTTGCTTTTCCAAGATAACTTGAAATGTCGTAAGGTGATTTCCAGGATCAAATTATTTTGTTTAATTAAAATGTAATGGTATAATGTAGTAACAAAAGGGTTGCAGAATCTAGACTGTCACCCGCGGCGACTCCAGATTATCGCTTTTGTTAAGAAGCAAGTATGAAAAACAAAGGGTAGATTTAATTTAGTTCCAGCACCTGTGCGCTAGATGCGCCTAACCAAGGTAAAGTTCACGGTCTAGCGAGATTCAAACAACAATTTTTTAAGCTAATTCTAATTACCCCGGCCTTACCAATCGATGAAACCGATAATCGATGATAAGAGGGTCTCAATGGGGTGGTGGCTTTTACGGTTAACGGTTAAAATTTTGGCTTTTCTACGGCTAACGGTTAATATAATTCCATAACGGTTAACAGAAGTTTAAAGTTAATTTTCATTGTTTTAAAAAGTTAAAAATTAATTTCCATTATTGAAAAACATATTTTAGGTCTCAGGGCCATTTTGGGACGATGAAGTGAACTACTTTGGTTTATTTATAATTACTGACCGATTTTTTACGGTTAACATATTTTACGGCTAACGGTTAAAATTTTCAAATTTTTACGCCTAACGGCTAAATTTTTGGCCGTTTTACGGCCAACGGTTAACCCTATTGAGACCCTCATGATAATCGATACCAATCGATTATAATCGATGCCAATTCATCGAATGATATTGGAAATCGATGACCAATCGATGACGGAAAATTTTGTGACTTTTAATTTCATCGATTTTCATCGACTGTCATCGATTATTATCGATTACCATCGATTTTCATCAATCGTTTTTCATTTGGTTTGATTAAATATGGGTGCTATTACATCAACTCAGTGGCTCTTAATTTTTAAGGTGGCCCGCGGGTATTTATGAGGCTAACAGTTCCCTTTTTTAAGCGCATTTTAAAACGGAAAAACGTGAAGCGATTGCTTACATTTTTTTTAAAACTGAAAGAATAATGCTTAAATTACATAAAATGATAAGTTTTATAGCGATCAAACGCGATTTGTTTAAGATATGAGAGATTTTCAGAAGCCTACGTTTTTAATAAAATGCGATTATTTTTAAAATGCCACGGTGAATTTTTTTGTAATTACCCCAATACGCTGCCCAACAGTTGAAGTTAACTCACAACAACTTACAGGAAAATCCACTCCGTAGATTTCCTGAACGAGCGACATCTTTATTTTTCCTTTAAAAACTGTTGTGTTATGCGTCTGTCACTTGGAAATAATACAGCCTAAAATAGTTACTACTAAAATGACAACTACCGTTCCTACACATGTATTCCCTGGTGGTAGAAGATCGAGCGGAATTTGGAAGTAAAGGCTAGGTAAATCGAGGAAACATGTTTCCAGAAACAAACAAAAAAACATGTTTCCAGAAACACTAATAGCGCGTGCGTGTTTTCCCAATGTTTCCTAGTTTTTCCACACGGGAAGCATTGATTCCAGCGTCAATTTCTTTTCTTCCAAGAAGCAAAATTTGCTTCTGCTACACGGCAGAATCATTCCGTGTTTCCACCCGGCATTCGAATATTCCAAAACGAGGAAACAATATATAATTATGGAAACATGTTTTCTCGTTTTGCCAGGCCTTAATTCCAAAAATGGCAATAGGACCAGGCAGCGGGCCGTTAACCCTTGTATAGTAAAGGCCTGGCAAAACGAGAAAACATGTTTCCAGAAACATTCGATGAGCGCGGAAGTTTCCCCAATGTTTCCCAGTTTTACCATAAAGGAAGCATTGTTTTCAGTGTCAATTTCTGTCTCCAAGAAGCAAACTTTGATTTTGCTACACCGCAGAAACACTCCGCGTTTTCGCGTGGCATGGCAGCTTGGCAAAACGGAGAAGAAATTATGGAGACATGTTTCCGGAAATAATGATATTTGGAAACATGTTTCCTCGTTTTTCCGGGTTTTAAGTTCCACTCGACATTCTTTGACAACGATTTATTCCAAAAAGGTTCCATTAAAATCTCAATCTTCTTAGACTGCCAAACATTCGTATTTTTTGCGAACGAGAGGTATGGAGACAATGTAAAAACTGTGAGTGGGACTGGGGAGAAACGCTAAAAGATAAGAGCGCTTTTTTCAACGACTTTAGAGAAAAAGTGGCTCGTTTTTCAGTCTACAAGCTACTTTTAAGTAAACAAAAGTGACCGACAACGGTTTCCAGCACGTCACATTTCAGCTCATATACTTTGATGGGACAGTACTACGGGGGTCTACTACGAGTCTGATGTCGGGGGAGCAGGTATGGCGCAGTGGTGTCTGAGAGTACTCACCTCCCACCAACGTGGCCCGGGTTCGATTTCCGGACTCGGCTTCATATGTTGGCGCACAGTGGGGAGCTGGGTCTAGACCAGCCATGACGTCAAAAGCAGAATAGACCCAGTTCCCCACTGTGCGTGGTTTTGGACCCAACCGGAAGTAAAAATATTGCGTGCTTTAGGTCGAAAAGGCGGTGAAAAAAAAACGAGATTTCGAATTTCTTTTTTCGACGTTCGCATCAGCTTACCACGTAGATTTGATCAGGCAAATAAAAAAACCTCTGTCATATACACTTTAACGAGCGCGAACACACTTGGTGCAGATCAGTAAAGGCAAATAGAGAAAACTAATATTTCCTCCCCCTGAATGGTCGCTGAGTGATCAGTCTCGCGCTGTGAACAGAATATGCTACCAGTGATGGAAATGGGTTTTTCTTTACTGAGGGCGTGTGACCGTAGGTTTCAGTCGCCGATTCAAAAAAAGTGATCACGTGACGTTGAATTTGATGATGAAACCTCAAGAATTTAGTTTTATTTCGCAGTTATTAACATCATATAGTTTTTTACGGCAAGGGAATCGAACCGTACAAGATCGTCATCGCGTTATCACATGCTCTGGATCCGTGATCGAAAAACCAACGGGGCGTGAACACGGCTTAAAATTTCCTCGACAGAAATTAGCATTAAGGGTAAGCCAAATATTGAAAACTATTCACCAGGGATTAATTTAAGTTTATACAATACTCGTTTATACGGTATTTACGAACGCATCGTCAAGGGAACCCTTTTATTAGTTAACATGTGGCAGAAAAATGTGTGAAAATAAACTTTGAAAAGAAAACTTGCTACTCGTTTACATGACCAAATCATTTTTTCCAAGTCTAATCAGCTGAAAATTTACCTCGTTGTTTGAACCTCGCCATAATACAGGCTGCGAACTTTACCTTGGTAAACACATCTAGCGTACAGGTGCTGGAACTCAATAAAATCTACTCTTTGCACTCCCACTTGCTTCTTAACAAAAGGCGCCGCGGGTAGCAAGTGTGGAGACTGCAACCCTTTCAATGTTACTACACTATACTATTTCTTGTAGCTTAAAACCAAATTATTTGATCCTGCTTGTATTTACAAAATCACCTTGAGATAATCCAAATTATCTTTTAAAAGCAAACATGTTTTCGAATGTTTTGTGTGTTTTCAATTACTATTGTATTGCATTGGTGCCAAATAACGGACGGACACCTGTATTTACCTGCGGCACACGAATGAAGCTCGAAATTAAATTTACGTGAAGTAGCTTCACAGCTATATGTGTAATGATTTTGGCATCGTACATCCTCGCTCTGTCATTTTTAGCGGTTCTCGTTCAAACAGGTAAAGTGTATTTGCTTATTAGTTTATTTCGATGTTAGTGTCAATGTTTTGTGACGCCCTAGTGTATCTTTCTCAGTATGTCGTCTGTCTGATCTTCGCGCGGTTAAATTGCATTTAACATAATTTTAACATTGTTCCGTGGCAAGAGTTTAGCCAGTTAAAACACTCACCAAAAAAACCTAACTTTTTCTTTATTTTCAGAGAAAGTCACCTTGCTTTTTGCTGGCGACATATCCTTCTCTGGTCCGGTGAAATATTACGTGGAACATAATTATCACTCATACAATGACTCCTTTAGTGATGTAGCTACTCTCATCAGAGAGGCGGACATTGCAGTTGCAAATTTGGAATCTCCGTTTGTTAGCGAAGATGTGTATCCTTACCAGGATAAAGAAAAGGTGGTTATTTTGGATTCCAGTCCTAAAGCTGTGTCAGCATTAAGGTATTGAACTTCTTCTCGACATTCTGATTTTCCTTAAACCTGCAAAATATTAATTTGCTGTTTTTAGTGTGTATTGTGGGATACTCCAATGTTGTGTTGTGTTTATTTACAAGGGAACATTATGCAACGTGACAAAGCTATTCAGTTGCAAATTATGACAAAATATAATTTAGTCAAAAGCAAAATCAGCAAAATACATTTAGCTACAGGTTTTTTACTTTAACGGCAAACCGCAAACGGCAGTTTAAGGTGAGTTGTTTGGCGTTTGAGGTATCGTGAACTCTACCGGTTTAGCTAGACGTCTTCAACCTCGAGCAAATTTGCGTAGAAAGCAAGATAACGGTTAAAGGAAAGATTACTTGTCGAATTCTAAAATTCAAAATTACCAGTGATCTGGTCTATCAGCGCTTTCTTTATCGACGGTTGTGGAAGGCGCACGAAGAAAAGCACACAAACTATTCGTCAAGATTCACTGCAAAATCAAAATTTATTTTTTTCTTTCACGATAAATACAATTCTCTCAAAAACTGCTCTGTTTTGTTACGGATTCTTTGAAAGAAGTAGCTTACCTTAACGTTCACATCCTTCTTGAAATTTGACTAGTTCGCCTTCAAAACATTCGTCCGTTCCACTGGATGTTTTGTGAGAAATATACGGTGAGATTTCGAGAATTTACTTGCGAGCTTTCCCCCGCCATATTGGATTTGCGACATATACAAGTGCATGTTTTGTTTAACAGAAGACAAAATGCTCAATCTGCACTCTTTCAACTTAAATTTTTTCTCTGTGTCTTGACAAATAACTACTTCAGATATCTATAGCGTCAAAACATGAGATAACTAAAACTAAAAAAGAAGAAACCTTGAGGGAAATCACCAACGTGAAAAGCTACCTTTTGCCGTCGAAAACGTGCGTTGAAAACTTCAAACGTGACCTCGGGGCCTGATCACGTGATTCCTAGACGTTTGCGGTTTGACGTTTACAGCCGAAAACCTGAAGCTAAATGTCTCTAATACTTCGATTAAACGTCGGGTGCGTCTTATTTGAACTCGACCATTTAGACCCAGCGCTTATCAATAAAGAACGTTTTTTGTCATTTTTGACAGCCTCGTGATTTAGCAATAAAACAACATCAAAATATCATTTTCTTCGCCTTTTTGAAGTGAATAAACCTTGCAAACAAGTCGTAAAAATTTGGTGCTCAAATGTGGAATGTAGACTACGACTAGACTACGTTAATTTTCTTGAGCGATATTATGCGCTGCTCCAAAGTGGAGAGAGCAATATGCCGTGAACGTATTCATAACATCACAACTGTTGGCTGTTGAAAATCAATTACATAAAGTCTGGTTCAAATAAACAACGGACCTCATATAAAGGCAGATAACTAAGGGACGTAACATTTATTTTAACCCGACTTTGTAGATTTGTGTTTATTCGGAGAACAGTAGCCGTTGTAAGGTTTGGGTAAACGCCCTTACTTAATTAACTTCTTTAATACCACCCGCCTAGAACAGCTTTTGCTATATGCGGGTGGTCCTTCAGTTTTTTTTAAGGAATTGTGAAAATTTATTTGAATTAAATAATGAAGTTGAAGTTGAAGTTACTTAAAGGAACTTTGACACGGATTTTAGCCAAATGTGGGCATAAGAAAACGGCCACCAAATTGAGTGAAATATAAAAATACGTCCCGACCCCCACACCGCCCACCACCAACAAAAACAAACAAACAAGCAAAAAACAGTGAAGGTACATTTCAGTAACACAGCAAATACAAGAGAAGGTGCATATCGATGGACAAAAATTGAAGATTAAAATGGATTCCAATGTGGATTTTTGAAAAACTGTTTGGCTGAACAGTTTTCAAAGTTAATGTTGTTTGTTTGTAACTTTTTATTACAACGCAGCGCTCACTCGTGCGATATTGTTTTCGCCACGAGAACATAAAATTCATATCTTTGAGCCACCGTTAATGTTCTTTTTATTATATAGACAAAAACTAAAGAAGTGAATCAAAAGATCAAACCTTTAATATGTAACCTCTTGCAGCTTGCCGACTGGAAGTTACAAACTCTCTTCTTTGGCCTACTTTGCAAGAACCTTTTCGAATTCTTTTGAGTCGTGTTAAGTTACCTTTTTGATTTTTGTATTTTCCTACTCCTTAGTGAACGATTTTAAGTCGGCTTCAGTGAACTATAAAACTCCATCACCTGCCATCTTTCAACCGGCGTTTGGCAAAGTTTGGCACCGAGTAATGGCGGGCAATGACGTCATCGATATCCTCACTAGTGAAGAGATAGAAAATACGCCACTACGGTCCCGGATGTAATTTCCTATTTTCCAATAAAACACTTGCGTCGCTATAATAATTGTTTGTAACGAAGACATAGTTTTATCATTTAGATCCATTAAGGTTCATATCGAGTATTTTTAATAAAATAGACCAAGAGAAAATGATTGAATGGACTAAACTCAGACTCACACTCACATATCCCAGCCAGCGCCCCTTGTTTCGACCTCTGTCCTTTATTTTGTCTTGAATAGACTAAACAAATTCGTGACACCGTCCCTTTAATGGCTTGTTCTACAAAGTGCCATTTTTGGTAAGAAAATGTTCCCTTGAATTTTGTATTTTCGTTAGTTTTGCAGGATTTGACGCCATTACGCTGGCTAACAATCATATGAATGACTTTGGATCTAAAGGAGCAAACTTTACTGTACAAGTGCTTAAAGAAGCAGGCATAAAATATTTTGGCGTTACTTACGGAAAATTTAACTCCTCACAAGTGAGTACAAATTTTTTGTGTTAAGTCCTCTAATATGGTGTTTACGAATGGGATATGCTATACCTTTTTATTCCCCAACTTGAAAAAGAATTTTCTAGACTTTTTTCCCTCCTTCGTTCCTTCCTTCCTGCCTGCCTGAAAGCCCGCCCGCCCGCCCGCCCGCTGGAAAGAAAAACTACTTTACTGCCTGAAAAGATGCATAACTTTAATTTCTTTTAATTTATATTTTTAAATACAGGAGCCACTTATTATGGAAAGAAATGGGTTAAAAATTGGGTTTTTAGGTTACTGTGACGATATTCTACATCACGGAAAAAACAATTGTACTGGCATAAGATCAATGTTCACCTCTGGTCCAGCTATTTATCAAGACACCATTGCCACAAACGACGTAATGAAGCTGAAAGCGGTATGACTGAAATTATCTAAATAGAATAGAATTCCATTCCTAAGGTGCAGACACTATAAACGTAAACTATGGTGCCATGGTTAACGTCATAGTGGAGTTAAGATTGAATATTCCTGAGCCTCTGTAAGAAATTTATCGTTAACGAAACTGTTTCTCAGGATCTTAAGTGGAACAATTTCTGCTTTTCTAGCATTAAACCTGGTGTTTTACTTCGTCCTAAGTCTACACTTAGGACTAGTGGGTAGGGACTAGATGGGTAGGGACTAGATGAAATTAAACTGAAAACTGAGAAGTTGTCAAAACTTAGCTGACAGTTAAAACTGTCAGCTAAGACATAACACGTTTTTACTGACTCATTGTTGAGATATGAGATCTGCAAAATTTACTTAGGGCTGAGAAATCGCTGAAAATTTAACAGATAACTTGAATTCATCATCATCATCATCATCTTCATCACCATCATTTTTTTTTTAATCATTTAAACATTGAAATCTAGCAGTAGTACTTATTATGGCAAGGCGAGGAGATCTAGAAACCACCATGCTTATAGGGGAGGCCACGTCAGTTATCAATTTGATAGAAATTTACTTGTGGAAGTACGGCTATGTCAATTCAGACTTAATTCATTAAAAATTCAATCAATCAATCAGTTAAATTCTAGCTCTCCTATCCAGACGGTCTTTGCCTTGTTGTTGTTAAAAAATCTAATAGACACCAGTTTTTGATGCGCCTGTACTCGTATTGATCACGACTTCCGTCATGAAATTCAAAGTAGTTCGAGCATGCGGATCTTGCACTGTTACTCTGACACAATTCATGATCACCAAGAGCACAGCAGTCCTAGTTTTAAAGTTGTATCAGTCTCGACATTTGCTCGATTTTCTCTAGATGTTCCGCTGCAGAGTTCTTAGCCTGCGTAGCAGGCGCTGTAGATTCGAGCGCGCGTGTGGGAAACGCGAAAGGCGCGAGAGGGCCACGCGAGGAAAAAATCGATTTTTCTTCGCGTGGCCCACTCGCGATCGCGCTCATTTTAAACGCACTAAAAAAACTACACAGGCGCCTGCTATGTAGGCTACAGAGTTCTTTTTGTTTAAGGTAAACAGCTTAAATAAATTTATACTAATTATAAATTCATTTCATATTCTTCAAGGCTAACGTCGACATTATAGTTGTTTTCATGCACTGGGGTAAAGAACTTCTTCTTGAACCGCTCCCTTATCAACTTCATATAACCAAACATCTGGTGTCTCTTGGTGTGCAAGTTATTATTGGATCACATCTTCATGTGCTACAGCGACATTGTATCCATGGCAACAAATTTGTGACATACAGTTTAGGCAACTTTTTGTTTCCTCCTACAAGACTTCTGGGAGGAAATGATCCGGTAAGTAAGGTAAAGGTTAAGTCCGTACGTACGTACGTTCGTACGTCCGCACGCCACTTGCACCTCGCGTGCTCCTGCTGAGCCCTATACGTCAAAAAATAAAGAAACAGGGAAGAGAAGAGTTAAATAAGTCAATAAAAAATTGAAGTCAAAGAAGAAAGGACCATTTACTACCAGTATTTTCTAGTCTTCAATGCGCGATTATTCAAGCTCTAAAAGTTATTGTCGTTGCTAACAAGGCTGCACCCGCTTAAGGAGGGTCGATGTAGTTTTTTTAGCCGAAGGGTGGTTGTTTTGAAAATTAAAATTATCTAGGAAGCCATTGTTTGATTTTTGCCAAAATACACCATAATGATCAAATATGACCAAATTTTAATTTTTTACCCGTCACTTTGTCACAAAGGTTACCATAGCAACGATTGACGTTTTCTTTTGTTCTCAAACAAGCTTGATTTTCTCGAAATCTAGATTGACTCTTGGTATTCCTTTTTTTATATGTTCAAGTATAGTAGATTGAATACCTGTACACAAAATTTTAGGAAAATCTGTAAGAGCGTTTTAGAGTAAATCAAGAATGAAGTTTTTGGTATTTTCTTATAGTTTCCTATAATCGGCAGTCGATATATTTTAACAAATTAAAGCGAAATGTCTTTCACTTTTAGTTAATGGTCTTTGATGGTGTAAGTATTTATATTTCAGTGAGAGTAACTGTGTTCAAATAATACGAAACAATTTTAAAGCGCCTATTTTATAGTAAAACGGTGTTTTACTGAAAATTTCATTCTTGATTTACTTGAAAACGCTCTTACAGATTTTTCTAAAACTTCGTCAACAGTTAGTCAATCTACTAAACGTTAACATATCAAAAAATAAACACCAAGAGTCAATCTAGATTTCGAGAAAATCAAGCTTGTTTGAGAACAAAAGAAAACGTCAATCGTTGCTATGGTAACCTTTGTGACTAAGTGACGGGTAAAAAATTAAAATTTGGTCATATTTGATTATTATGGTGTATTTTGGCAAAAATCGAACATTGGCTTCCTAGATAATTTTAATTTTCAAAACAACCACCCTTCGGCTAAAAAAACTACATCGTCGTGATCGAGCCTCCTTAATGAATAACTGTGGAGCTTTGCTTTGAGGCTTGGCTAGGTCTATATATTATTTCGTCTCCTCCCTGAATGGGATGCTAGTTCATCGTAGGGCTACCCCGAGTATATGTTATACATGTACACTGCTTGTACCATTTATACACCTGGGTCGACGAGGGCCATTTTGAGTGTTAAGTATTCTGCCCAAGAACAGAACGCAGTAACCCCGGCAAGGGGAAGAGCCCGAACAGAGTCCTGCCAGCTGACCATTAGGGTACCGGGCTTCCTCGGAATATTGTTAAATTTTAGGTGTGCTTGGAATTGTAAACATCATGACTGAGTTCAACATCGCAAATGCCGACTTCGACAAGGGCGGGAGCCCTGACAGGAGCCATTTATCCTATGATTAAAGAAAAAAAGTTAAAGATCTGAAATAAAGAGGTCAATTGCTTTCTGATTTAGATATCTTTACTTGTCGTGGGGTGGGGGGGGGGGGGGGAGTCAGGGAGCATTGGGAACTATTACTGACAATTATTCTCACTGGTTTGTGTGTTTTTACTTTCAGAACTTGTACGGGAGACTTGGTAGAAAACCTGATAAAGTCATGATACAAGTTTACGAACAATATAGTCTTGGGAATAAAGTATTTAAATATTTGAATTTAAGCCAGATGTTTAAAGTAACTGTGACAAGGTATGTACAAGGCTGTTTTTCGTGTCGCAGAGTATCTGGTTTAAATTCTAAATGGGATTATTGCTTTTTTGGAAATCCGTATTTTTCAACGCCTACATCTAAATATTCTGAGGTTTTATTGGGCGAAAATTATTACATCGGTGCAAAGTGCTTCCTTCATAGTTCTCTTAAAACATACAGCTTGGTGACGTTCTAGCGTTGCACTGTTTTATAAGAGTAGTTATTCTGCTAATTTTATTGACTTCTAATTTTTTGTTGACGGTAGACCCCCGGGGGGATTCGCATATGAAAGTGACGAGGATGCTCGTTGTTTCGCTTAGGGGTGTAAATTTCGGATTTTTGGTCTCGCTTAGGGTGTTCCGGGAAAAACGCCAATATTTTTAGCCATAATGGTTTCGTCTAGGGTTACAAACAAAGAAATATACCAATATAAATTCTATTCTTAGTTTTCTGGTATCTTTTAGGGCTCAAGAAAAGCTTGAGCCACACCCAGATTGGTCTCTTTTAGGGGTCCTTTTCAAAATTTCCGACGAGCATCCTCGTCCGTTTCATATAGGAGTCCCCCCTCGGGGGTGGACCTCGGTGAATATGTCTATTCAAGGGCTTTCGTGCGCCTTAATAAAGTGTGTTTTTTTTTTAAGAGAGTGGGAGGGACGTTATTAAGAATAATTAACCAAATAATGGTAATGAAAATAAATATAGAAGACGGTATCTCTAAAAGCGAAACACCATTACATAGTGGTCCTTTTTTTCTCCTTCAATTCTCACGACAAAACATTAAGGACGCTATAGTCTATAATAAGACAAAACGAAAATGGTCAGATTGAAAGCGGCTTTTTGCACCCAACCCTTACCGGGACACCGATCAGTGTTTGAGGAAAATTTCAAATCTCTGCCTCTATTTAGTTTCGAAATTAACGACACACTGCACTTTTTTCAGGAATGGTGTCTTAGAAGCCAAGTACTTCCCCTTGGAAATGGCATTTGATCCAAAAACCAAGCGACTTCACCCTAAGCCTACAAAAAACGCAAAATGGATAACTGTTTGCGGAGAAAAGGATAAAGACTGTCATGAATGTTTTATTAAACAAAACATAAGGAAAAATCATAAATAAAATGTGTTTGAAAGCATTTCCAGTGTTTTATAGCGATATATTTTCACACCCAGCTAAAATACCCTTCAGGTACCAATTTTATGTTGCAGCTTAGAATTAACAAAAGACCCTGTTATTAATGTCGAAATGGTCATGGTGGTTGGCATGGAAATCAATGTATAACTCCAGAATACTGTTGGGTGTTTTGTATTTCGCATTCTCAAATAAAACAGACAAAAAAAGGTAAAGTAGCCACAAAACCGCTTATGAAAAAAAAATAATACAGAGCAATTTACCGATATCACCAAAAGGCAAAATTGAAAAGAAAGCTTTATATATATATTCTGAGCAAGAGAGGATAAACGGTAAAAGAGTGAGTTCCTCTTATAGGCCTTATTTCAAAGGTAATCTCTGTTAAGTTATTTTTAGACATGGTACCCAGTACTCCTGCGGATATAAACGCGCGTTTTGTGAATTTTCTCGCGCGTTTTCGTGGAGTTGGATAATTCTGGTTGTCCCCCCTGAAAACGCAACGCGTGTTAACATCCGCGGAAGCACTGGGTACCATGTCTAAAAATAACTTTAGAGGATTACCTTTGGAAATCCTTTGGAATAAGGCCTGTATGGGGAATTCACTCTCTTACCCTTTACCCTCTTTACCCTCTTACCCTTTTCTAAAATAACCATCGCCATGATTTTGCGTGAACGTGGAAACATTTTTAGAATTATTCGTGGCGCGTGAAAAGCCAAATACTTTGACGTGGTTCCATTTCGCAGAGAGGTATAGGGGACCTTGAACTATGATGATAAAGCTAATTAATTCATATTTGCCTTCTTTCATTTCTCTTTTTAATATGACAACGTTATTGCGGTTAGGTGTACACAAATAAAACAAAAAGTAAAAAAGCATCTTGAAAAGGAAGTTGAGAGGTTAACCTTATGCAAAAACTCCCTAAAAAATGAAATAAATATCAAAACTTAATATCCTTAAATAAGCATTAAGGTACATAAAGGTCGGTACGTGACGAAAATCTGAGCTTTGAGTCTTTCTAGTAACAATATTGACGTATGGAATTTACACAGCTGTTCGACCAAAGTGAATTCATTAGCATTATTGCAAACTAAGGTAAAAATATTCCCTGTAGCACAATATTTCATTGCAAGTTATCTTTTCCTAGAGTGCACACGTGCACTGAGCCAACGGGTATGTATTTTACTTACTTTTTATTTTACAAACGTAAAATAACGTGACGTAGGTCACTTAGGAAGCAAGCACCCTTTTTTTAAATCGTGTTGTAACAAGAGCGAAATTAAGGTGTTCTTGATTGCACGATATTCTTGCATATAATCCTAGAATATTTCTTTATCATTTTGAATCGTTTCTTTTGCATTTTTTTGCAGAAATATAGCATACACTCTTTTTTGTTATACTGCTTTGTGTTTTGTTTGCTTACGACTGCTCAACCGACTTAATTACCTTTTTTCACCTATTTATATGAAAGGTTCGGAATGCTGAAAACAATGCTTTACTTTTTGAAGAACAAAAATGAATATAAACTTCGGTAATTGACAACGAATTGATAATTTGTATCGCATAAATTCAAATTAATTTATAATAGCAAAGTGTAAAATTATAATTTACATTAGCAGAATTTTAAACTAAGTAGAAGCAGCAAAATGTCAGTACTTTAATGACGCCAGAACAACATTTTAGCGATTTTGATAACATATTGTATCAGTAACTGTCATGACTCTGCAAAAAATAATTTAACTGATACAAAATATTAGAACGCGACGTCTTAATAAAAACATATTGTTTGTCTTTGGGTGTTTACTAAAGGAAGGATATGCTTGTTTTAGGATTCACGTTGCATAGAGGTTTCAGCATTTTTTAGCTATAAAATGTTACAAAACTTCGTTGTCTCTCAAAAGTAAAATTCTCTGCACTTTCGACTCAGCGCGGCTACTGAATATCTTCACAGCTCTGAGACGTAGTCTACTATTTTATGCTTGTTTCTCCTCTAACATTAATTAGAAGTGTGTTATTTTTCACCATAAGGAAGTCCTATATAGCGGAAATGACTTCATACGAATACATATGCAACTTTTGGACTCGATTTAATATTAATTGTTTTTTGTTTTTAGTTTACAGTCTCGGTTATCTTTCGGATTTATTGTAAAGACTTTTGGAAAATGAAGGATGTTTCCCGAGGTATCTTCTGAACGTTTGCAATGTTCAGAAATTTGAAGATAACTTAAAAAATCTTCAAACTTGCTTGAAACTCTTCCAATCTACACGGGCGCAGGTTATCGATAACTTGATCCAAAAGTCGTTTACGAGGGTCTGAATGGGTGTACCTCGATAACACTAAAAACTTAATTTTTTGGCTCTGTAATATGAAACAGTAACATTTTATGCATTTTAACACTAACAGTAAAAAAATCACTGTGGCAGCAAACTTTCTCCAAAAAGAAACAAAAACGGCTCCAAATAGGCCAATATTATTTTGTCTAGTATATGAAGAAGCTTTCGGCCATTTTCCGACGATTTTCGATCAGTTCGGAATATTTCCGAAGACTACCGAATATTCCCGAAGACTGCCGAAGATTTCCAAAGACTACCGAAGATGTGCGAAGATTACCGAAGATTTCCGAGGAGAAATCCGAAAATTTTCTCTAAGTTCATAATTGATTTTATTCGATTTTTGAAGAGCAGATAAGAATTTACAATGCTTAATTTTTTCACGAAAAAAACCTCCAAACGCTCAACATTATTTTCTCCGATAACAGTAAACATTAATAAATTGGACAATGTAATAGGCATGAATAGATTGTGCTAGTAAATTCAGGAAAAGTTGCTGCACAATATACCCAAAAGTTGCTCTAAAGTTGCTCAAATATCAAAAGGTTGCTACCAAAATTTAGAAAGGTTGCTTGCTCTAGAGTCGTTGTGTTTTAGACAAATACTAAAACGTGTTTGTTTGTTTGTTTGCCATTTAAACATTTTCATTAAATATTCTTGCAATCATTAAAAGAGGCCAAAAAGCCATTGTTATATGAGAAATATAAATACTTTGTTGTAATCAATATACTCTTTAAACTCAACATAACTTCAATGATAGATAAAAAAAAATAAAAATAATAAATAATAAAAGCTAAAAAAGCTAAAAATCTTTCAAAATGAAACGACCTTTTATGGCTTGGATCGGTTTTATATCAATTTGTTGCTCAAAAGTTGCCAAGGAAGGCAAAAGTTGCCCTATGTTGCTGGTACTACAAAAAGTTGCTCAAAACGCTAAAAGTTGCTCAAAAGTTGCCGAGCACAATCTATTTATGCCTACAATGTAACAGCAAACACTAGAAAATATGGGCAAATAACACTAAACCAGGGGGGGGGGGGGGGGGGCAACTTCCCGTACATTCTCTTATATGAAATCTGAGCGTTGCTCTCACAACTTGCAAAGCAATCATCGGGGTGGTAGTCAGCGGATGCCTTTAAGGCGTATGAGCAGTTCCTTTCTTTGTGAACTTGCCGAAACAATAACGCCATGGGACCAGTGAGAGAGTTCGATATTTTTTTTTAATCCGGAGTAATGAAAAAGAAGGCTTTCTAAGTTTTGTTTTTAGAGCAGCAAAAACGTCTCCAAAAAGGTTGATGGTGTCAATATGTATGAGGGGTTATCCCCGCCATAATTGTTTTTTCATTTTAAGGTAGTGTTCTTCTTTTTATTGTAGCAACTGTCATTTCGCTTTAGTCGTTTTTCTTCCGCGAAAGGCACATTTTGTGAAATTATGTATCAAGTTCCATCAAATATGGTTATGCCGAATTAAGAATGCACCCATGGATGCTCAATTTGAGCAGAATTCAGGAAGCCAAATTCGACAGAATTTGGTCACTCGAATTTTGCTTAAAAAAGAAAAAGGAGCGGTCACTCAGCAAAACGCGAAAGCGCGCGAATGTGTGGTGTCGTTCTCTTGTTGTTCGTGTTTTGGAAGTTCTGGCCGTATGATGTCTGTGAACGATAATACAGATAAGGCTGTGAGTCTTCTCAGAGAAGCGGCGAATTTGCTTGCAGGAGGAAAGAGGCGAAAACCCAAAACATCGAGCTCAGACTAAACGCTCGTTAAAATTGATGCAAGATACATATCCTAAGCGACAGTAAATAACGTATCTCTAAAACAAAGCAATAGCTTTGCAAAATAAAGCTACGCAGTCTCTGGCTAAAGTGGACAGAAATAAATATGTCATCCGTGATAAAAAGCAACACACATTGCAACACTATAAACAGCCGGGCCCGGCCTTGCAAATATAGAATGCAAGTACATAATCAACATATTCACGGAAATATTAAGATCTGTGTCCTTCCAGAGCGAGCATTTTGAGAGCTTAAAACACATCTTGCGAATATGAATGAGCCAAGACTAACTGCAATAGCAAAATTTAATACAGAGGTGTCAAAATGTACTAACGGGAAACCGTGCAGATCTATCATCTCTACACATCTGCTGAGCGGCAGTCTTTCGACTCTACTTTATAACCTAAAATCGCCTTCTTATAATACAAGTGACAGAGCATAGTGCCCTTTCTAAACAACTTTGAAGCGTCAAAATAAATTGGACGACCAAATCCAATTTTACCGAACGGCTTATTTTGTACAAAAGTCACGAAGTAGGAGTCTGTGTAGGCCTGTCATCTGTTTTTTGCGAAGCTATTTGTGGAATGTTAAATCGACGTTCTACGAGAAATTGTAGCTGTTCTTGAGGAACGTCTAACTTTGGCCGTCCACGCTGCCCAGTAAAAATACTACCTGCCTGAAATGCATCTGTACTATCGTTAGCGTTGGCATACTAACTATGGCGTTGGTAACCGCTTCTCTCGCTTCACGAACGAGGTGGATTATACGTGCGTTTGCTCTGGTACCTTCAGTGTCCAAGTATCTCGCGAGCACATTTAACACCCAATCTAACCTGAACACTGTATAATCAAACGTATCGGAATCGTGGTTGCCACCCTCTAAAAATCTCACTACATCAATAAGATGAGTACGAAGGCATTCGCGCACTTCACCACAATCTACCGTCGTGGCGGCCATGTTTTTGCTGAGTGACCGCTCCTTTTTCTTTTTTAAGCAAAACCGCTGACAAGTATGTTTGAGGGCTCAGTGAGTTGAATTTCGCAAAATTCGAGTGACCAAATTCTGTCGAATTTGGCTTCCTGAATTCTGCTCAAATTGAGCATCCATGGGTGCATTATTAATTCGGCATAACCATATTTGATGGAACTTGATGCATAATTTCACAAAATGTGCCTTTCGCGGAAGAGAAACGACTAAAGCGAAATGACAGTTGCTACAATAAAAAGAAGAACACTACCTTAAAATGAAAAAACAATTATGGCGGGGATAACCCCTCATAAATATGTGGTGTTTGTTAGGAAATGAAGCCAACACGGAAATGTATGGTAATGAAAACGTGAATATTCGCGCGCCGGTCGGAGCTATTGTTCTTGCTCTATTGTTCCGAGGTTGTTTGTTGACTTGGTCGTTCTTTGTTTTACCTCATTTAAGGAATTCCATTGGGAATCCACTTCCACTAGAGCAAGGGAGTGAGAGCCTAGTGTTCTGTTTTTGTTTTTGTTGTTGTTATTTTTTTTTTCGACAGTCGTTAATGACCTTTAGTATTATTGGCTAACCAAACAGATTAGTGTCAGTTGATTGATGCTTGTGAAGATGGCAAAGACAATCTTTGAAGCACTCTTCATTGCAGCCTTCGTCAGCTGTCTGTCTGTTGCCCTTGCCGCATGCGCAGATGGCCCCTCGTGCGATTTAAAGACCTACTGCCTTGTAAGTGATTGATTGACTAAATGATTGATTGATTGATTGATTGATTGATTGATTGATTGATTGACGGATTGAGTGATTGGTTGGTTAGTTGATTGATTGGTTGGTTGATTGGTTGGTTGGTTGGTTGATTGACATGTTTCATTAAGGTTATACTTTCTTTGTTGCAAAAAAAAACACCGGTCACGTCTTGTTAGGTTTGGAAAGAGACAAGCGAAGAACTTAGAGCGGTTTACACAATTACAACTCATCAACCGTGACTTTTTTTCAACTTTCCCCACACAGAACAAAGCGATTTCTTGTCTTACTGGCAAAAGTCTTGTTAACCAAAGTCAAGGTATTTATGCGTAACCTATATTCATAAATTCTTCTTTCAGATATTAGAAAAAAAATGACATTATATATATTATTCAATAGCAATGCAAAGTCATAATGTGTCGTGTCGACTTTTCCGTATACGTTATTCACCACAACCGTAATAAGACTCCAATATAACTAAGCTCATTATAGATGTTCGGTTTGGCATTGTCGTGATTAGTCGACATATTTGCGTTGCGACATCTTACTACCTAAACTAAACTAGCTGGGCAATCAGAGACAACAAAGATAAGCAATGGTTATGTTTTTGTGACCACCGGTTTCATTAGCATTACTTGCTAGAGGCCTATTCGTACTGCATAAATTATCGATATAGCATATAAGTGGCACAGATTATGAATAAATTGACATTGCTCAAGTGCATCGGCGAAGGAAATATACCAAGTGCGATAAGTAACCAGCTAGTTGTTTGTAGAATGTCGTTGGGAGTCTGTTAGGGGTGATCATTTCGCTTGAGGGCGTTATGACTGGTACAACATTACCCACCCACCCACCCATAGTGTACTTAGCTTGCGCTGCGACTCTTGTCGCGTCGCCGAATTTTATCCCCAATCTTAATCCAATCTAAATGCGATGCGATAATTGTTGCAGTACAGAATAGTATACTATTTGGTCAGGTGCCGAGGTGCCCACATAAAGGATCCTAGCCAGCCACGCCTCTGTTATTGTTTACATCCGGGCAACTGCGGAGAGCCTCGCTTCGGTTTATATGTGACGCAGACGTCAACAGACAGCGACAAAATTTGACAACGCGTGAAAGTTTTCATTCGAATCAATTCTAAAAGATCTGCCATCCAGAATGGAAGTAATGGACGTCGAAGACGGCGACAGCCTTATAGATATCGAAGAATCTAGCTATCCAGGGCAATTTAGAAGCACAAATATATTTATGGTTCGCCCGTTGTCAGACGCGCAAGGCAAAACGAAGCACAGATAATTACTTAAGATTTTGATGGTAGTTTAAGATGCGAATACAATGCGTACGCGAGATTGCGCTTGGATTGTCGGTCACAATTAAAATTACCCGATACAGTGGAACCTCGATTTAACGAACCTTTACTAAGAGAAGTCCTCGATATAGCGAACGATATAATTCGCCGTCCCTATATATAACGAAACCTCGTTATAGCGAACTTATTTTGCCAGTCTGTTGGCCCTTCGTTATATCGAGGTTCCACTGTAGTAGATGGTTTTCAAAATGGTGGATTATGCTCTTGATGCACGCAATGCGTCATGGTTTACTAGGATCCTTTAAAAGGTCAACAAAAACAAAATGGTTACAAGCACATCAAAATGTTTGCAGAAAATTAAACCAGTTACCTTGTAGGCTGCGATCACGTATTCACTTTCCGAGTAATAAAAGAGCGCCTGGTCGCAGGTACTTAGTCGGTAACATTTTAAAGTTAACGCTCATCAAATGCAAAATTTAACAGCCAGCACCTGTATACCGTTTGAACATGAAGCAGAGTATTGCAAAAATCAGAAACACAGAGGAAAGTGTAAAATTTGTAAATTTATAATTAATCGCGAAAAGTATCTGCATACGTACCACCAATAATTAAGTCATGTACTGCCAAGCTTCGGCATTGGAGTGACAGAAGGGGTTTAGCAAGAATAACAACTGTTTATGGTATTAAAGTTACTTAATATGTTTGTGTTACATCTTAGTCAATGGAGACAAATTACAAGAATTGGAAAACGAGGTAAATATATATTATCTCGTGTCATATCATTTTTTAGTGGTTTTATTCGTTTTGTTTTGTATTGTTGAGTTTTTGTTTGTTTTGTTTCCTAGCTTAATTTCATTTGATTTAATCCTATTCTTTCACTTAATAAGAGCTAGGATGGGTGACAGTTGGATCTCCAAACATGAGTGCCTTTAAAAATTTAAAAGTAGTGTTTTTAAGAATCGGATGCAAAAAGGGGAGGGTGGGAAGGGGGGGTGGTGTCCTTTGCGTTTAAAGGATCGTGGGCTTAAGTCAATTTGAATAATTTTCAATCTGCCTGCTCAACCAACTATCACAGAGGATAGAGGGATTTGGCGTAAAAGAGAACAGCGAGTTAGTGTGAGATGGGAACGGGTGAAACGGCACATTAGTAGCGGAGGGTGGGGAAGGTGTTGATGAAAAGAGGAGAAGTAGGAAGGGAAAAGCTTGCTAAATCCTGTGCCTTTCCATGCGTCCCCGTGTTCATATTTTTTTGTGGGTTAAGTTTTATTTTTTCAATTGCGCGGCGAAAGTGGACAAGGCAGATATTTAGTTTTATATTTACATTTTTGGATTGCCCAAATTAAAGCTCAGCTAGCCAGTGCAGGTCAACCCGGTGGTTTTGCAAAGCTCGACCAAAACGGTCGTTTGTCTCAGAGCCTGCTCCCAGCAGGATATGATCAGTATTCGGCATTCGATCTGGCCTGGCAGTCTCTTCACGTGGCTGCCGCTGCCGCCTGCAGAGGAAGCACCGCCTCAGGTGGAAAAGGTTGCTGTGAAAACAAAGTGATGGTGAGGAACACCGCCGACTTGAAAACTTGCGCACTGATTTGTTCCCAGAGCTCTTATCCCAACTGTGACGGTGAGGTTTCTCTGTACGGAAGAGAAGGCAAGGCCAATAAAAATGGAGAGATGGTGGGGTCGTTCTACAACTATGAATGCAACAGTTCACAAAACGGGGGCAGTGAGGCTTCTAGCGCCGACGAAGGTGTAAAGAGTGCCTTCATTTATTTCAGCTTCTGCTGCTGCCGAGCCTAAGAGGTTTTTTAGGGAGCTGACACACGAAGCAGCATGGAGCAAGGACGTAATCACAAAATATAGCGGGAATGTATCACAATAGAATGTACCTAGGACATGTGGCGAAAATATTTCCCCCCGTGGGTTCTGAATACTTTTTTTCGCTGCAACATGTACCCGTTTCATTTTCTTGTACCTGTGTACATGTTGTGAATATGTCCTTACTATATGTCGATGCAACATGTCCATTTGTGTGTCAACACCTTTAAAACCACTATAGAAAAGCATTTTCAAGCTCAGCAAGAAAACATGTAGAAACGTGTAGTTTCTAGGCATAATATACTTTGAAATTAGCAAGAAAATGTAAAATAAAAAGAGCAAAAAAATGCATTAATCTGTTGTTTTCTTTTTTGTTGCTTTGCTTTTCTAAGATGGTTGTTTAGCTGTACGTATTATATAAATCCGGGTCAGCACCAAACAATCCAGGTCTTCACGTCTTTGAAATCAAAACAGCAGCTCCATTATCAGTTTTTAATACCAACTGGGCTTGTTATAGAAATTAAATTCTGATATTCGTCCTTTCGCTACACTTGTCCGCATACAAGGGGTCATGTTGCAGCTAAAGGACATGTCAAAACATCAAACATCACATTCTGCACACACTAGGGAATATAGAGTAGGGAGGATGGAAAGGACACTTCCACTCTCACCATAACTTCTTCGGCTATCTTTTACTGAATTTTCTGGGTCCGCCCCTGAGGTCCTTCTTAACATTATCACGCCTGCTATTGCAATGTAAACAATTGGAATTGCGAAAGGCACTGGGCTTACATTAAGTTTACATTTATTCAACTACTAAGATATTTTAGCCAGTGTGATCGCAATCTCGTCCCCATGCAGAGGCCACAATCCTCTTGATCAGCCCCACGAATGGAGACCTCTGGGCTAGACTGAAAGCACACCAGAAAGACGGTCCTTTGTGATCCTTTCTAGAGCAGTTTCGTTTTGTGACCGCTGGTCAAGGGGAAAGCGGGCTTTGGGAACGAGAGTGGTGTGAATGATGCTTTTCGTGATGCGCAGAACATGTGCGCAGTTAGAAAAGGAGACACCACCCTTAAAGGGACAGTGTCACAATGATTTAGTGTTACTTGAAAATGCAATGAAGGTCTTTGTATTAATAATAAGCCACTAATAATGGCCTGATGTCACGTGACTTTCTACACAGAGTGCAAAATAATTTCACTGTGCCTTGATAGAACGAGAACCCCCCCCCCCGGGGGAGGGGGGTGGGGGTTGTGTACAAAAACTTTGATCGGAATATCAATCAGTTTTGATATATAAAGACCTGCAGGAAACAACTGAAAGAGGGGGCGAAGGAGAGAAAACCTAAACAGTGAAGCTAATTACAACAAGAGTAACGTCTTTATTATGTTCAATGTTGAGAGGTAAACATTCAACAGTTATACAAAGTATTACATTGTGAATCTACACTAAGAAAGACGTTCTGTATGCTTTTGTATTTTACTTCCGGCAACAGCAGAAGCTGTAATAGGTAGATGGGCCTGAAACTCGGTGATGCCAGTGACAAATACTTTCCTTGGGAAATGGCATTTGATCCAAAAACCAAGCGACTTCACCCTAAGCCTAAGTTATCCAAATGGATAACTGTTTGCGGAGAAAAAGAGAAAGACTGTCATAAATGCAAATTAAATAAAACATAAGGCAAAATCATAAATAAAATGTGTTTGAAAGCATTTCCAGTGTTTTATAGCGATATATTTTACCACCCAGCTAAAATATCCTTCAGGTACCAATTTTGTGTTGCAGCTTAGAAATAATAATAATAGAAAAAAACCTGTTGCTAATGACATAATGGTCATGGTGGTTGGCATGGAAATCAATGTATAACTCCAGAATACTGTTGTATTCTCAAATACAACAGACAAAAGAAGGTATAGTAGCCACAAAACCGCTGATGATAAAAAATAATACAGAGCAATTTATTGATATCACCGAAAGGCAAGCTTGAAAAAAAAAAGCTTTATACAGATATATTCTGAGCAAGAGTGGATAAAGGGTAAAAGAGTGAATTCCCCATTTAGGTCTTATTTCAAAGCTTATCCCTCTAAAGTTATTTTTAGATAGGTACCCAGTACTCCCGCGGATATAAACACGCCTTTCGTAGATGTTCTCGCGTGTTTCCGTGGAGTGGGACAATTCTGGTCGCTCCCCCCCCCCCCCCCTAAAAACGCGCGAGAACATCCACGCAACGCGTGTTAACATCCGCAGAAGTACTTGGTACCATGTCTAAAAATAACTTTAGAGGGATTACCTTTGGAAATCCTTTGGTATATGGCCTGTATAGCTTGTACAATATGCCGAATCATGGTTTAGTTTACAATCTGTAAAGAAAAGTACATATGAACCTCTCTTATTCGGACACCGAAGGGGCAGAGCAATGTGGCTGTATAAGAGAGGTGTCCGTTTTATACAGGTCACCACTATGACGTCACTTTTGACTTCATTGACAGCTTAAAGTATTTAGTAACTTGAAATGTTCTGCAACTCAATGCTGCAGGTAAAAAAGTTAACACTAAGCAAAAATCCGAAAACGTCTTAGATGAACAAAGCGTTACGTTTATGTAACAACAAACAGGAAATTGCATAACGAACACAAAATATCATGGCCTGATCACCGTAGAGTTCGTACTAAAGAGGTTAAATTTATATGAATTTGTTCCCTGCGGTCGGGATATAGTCTTGACAATGTACCAATATAGTAAGGGAAAGTTTGATGTTGATCTTGGAAATTTTTTTGCAATGACGTCAACAGTTGAAATTTATTTAACTGTTTGCCAAATTAAATTCGTCAGTTAGGATTGCTATCTGACGAAACTGAGATAACGTTATTTTCTTATAAGAACGTCAGTAACGCATCGAATTTAAATAGCTGTTCGACAAGAGTAAATACATTTATAATATAGATGGCAAAATTACTGAATGCTGATTGGCTGAGACAGAGGGCATTGTTCCTTAATTTTGGTAATTGCCCCGGGCAAAATTACTTGATCCTGATTGGATAAACAGGAAAATTGCTCGTTTCTGATTGGCTGAGCGCGCTGCACTTCGTTGGCTTCAAGACGGCGGGATTTCGAATTAGGTTACAGTAACACAAATGATACAACTAGCTAACTATGCTAAAGTTCATTCTATAAACTTTTATAGCCAGACAGTTGTCTGGATGTAGGCCAATGGCAAATAGTGTACCATAGAAAGTAAGGATCTCATGTGTTGAGATCTCAGTGTTGCAACATTTATATCTAAACGGCCATTGCAATCATTGTCCTTTCGAGACAAGAAAAGCGTACAGTTTCATTGCGTTACATTACACAATCCGACACCGCGGGGGCCACGAGTGAATCGCTTCATTAACTGCGCTTTAATGTTTGGCCTTAAAGCTTAATTTAAAACGAATTACATAATAATAATAATAATAATAATAATAATAATAATAATAATAATAATAATAATAATAATAATAATATTCAATACTTATATTGCGCTTTTTCTATAAAAATATTCAAAAGCGCATTACAATAATTATTATTAAACGAAATTAAAAAAGTTACTCAAATTACAATATTTACATATTAAAATTTCCAGAGTAATAGTGAAAGGTAGTAAATAGTGAAATTTAAGAATCACAATATTAAATCAAATGAATAACAAATCTAGCTAAAAGCCTTTCTAAATAAATATGTTTTAACAGAACGTTTAAAAGACTCGATGGATGTTTCCTGTCTTATTGGCAGAGGAAGACTGTTCCATAAGAATGGGGCAGCTATCAAAAACGCGCGATCTCCCAAAGACCTTTTCGTTTTCAGCCGAGGTCTTTCTAACAATATACCACTATTGTTACGGCGTAGTTGATAATGTGAGGCCGGTAAGACAGAGACTAGGTCCTTAAGATAGCTAGGCGCTACACCGTGAAGTATCTTGAATGTAATAAGAAGAATCTTAAAATCTATGCGAAAGCGCACTGGTAACCAGTGGAGTTCACGTAGTAAAGGAGTAATGTGATAATACTTAGGTGCGCGGTAAACTAATCGTGCACTGGCATTCATGACTTACATCAACAGGAAAAGTATTGGAAATGCACCTAACTTTGTGGCTCAAAAGTCCAAATTTCTTATTTTTCTGCGTTCGTTTCCTCTCGCAAATTGCTATAATCATGCTTGATTTTTCCCGCAAATTCTGCTTGGCCCCTCAGTTTTAGACAGTTGCAATCAGCTTTTTTATAGCTTGAGCGTTTGTGCACGGTGGATTTAGTGCAAGACCTTGAAGCAGTTATAAATGTGATGAAGTTTATGCTCTCTACTTAAATGTTTAGTTCTCAGGGCTAACTTGAAACTTTCAACGAAATGTCAATTTCAAAACCCAATGATCCCTGCATGTTTTACTCGCTTTTTTATTACTTTCAAATGGGGGACAAACAATGTAAATTGGTTGCCCAAAAGAAAATTAATATAATTTTTTCTGAAGTAGAGTGAATAAATAAAAGATATCCGAAAAAGAATTCAGTGCATTGATACCTTCGGATAACGGCGCAAAATTAATTTAAGAACTTAAGCAAGCGGGCGAAAATTGTACACAACTATTTCAATGTGTTTTATTTTTCATTTGACATGCCTCTTTATTCCGCTTTCAACCCATGCCATTTTTTAAGATCAAGTTTCAGATCAGTTTCAGATCAGTTTCATTCAGAAACAGCTAAGATTAGTACGTGACGAAATTGAGCAAAGTAAATTCATTAGCATTGTTGCAAACTAAAGTAAAAATATTCCCTGTAGCACATTATTTCATTGCAAGTTATCTTTTCCTAGAGTGCACACTGAGCCAACGGGTATGTATTTTAATTAATTTTTGTTTTACGAAATAATTTACCTTGACAAAATTGGGTCAATTAGGAGTCAAGTGCTCTTTTTTAAAATCGCGTTACAGGGAGTAAAAATCTTGTCACAAGAGCCGAATTAACGTGTTCTTGATTGCACGATATTCTTGCATTATACTACTAGAATATTTTTTTATCATTTTGAATCTCTTCCTTTACATTATTTTTCGTTGAAATACAGTTATCTCTCTGGTTTGTTTTATCAGCGAAAAGTTGGATTTTTATGAGGTTTAGTGCTTACTGTTTTTAATCACGAAAGTGTTGATCTATCACCGTGTTTATGGCTGCTCAACCTACAAGTTAACTGTAACAGTATTTTTCAACGACTGAAAGAAGGTGCAAAAAAATAATAAAAAAACCGCTTACTTCGAGAAAAAAAATAATAAAAACTTCGGCTATTGACAATGATTTGATAACAAAGTGTATTTCAGTGATTACTTTAACTACACCAAAACAATATTTTAGCGATTTATGACATCGCTCTCCGCAATATGTTATTTAACGGATATAAAAATATAATATAATAATATATTATGCTATTATTTTTTATCTTTTTTTGTCTAAATCTCTTCTCCTTGCTGTAGCAATCAGCTTACCGTTTTTTCTTCGTATTTGCGCGTTTACTA